>NW_012111364.1:6257494-6331922 GCF_000951035.1 Colobus angolensis palliatus
TGACGAGTTGATGGGTGCAGCACACCAACATGACACAAGTATACATATGTAACAAACCTGCACGTTATGCACATGTACCCTAAAACTTAAAGTATAATAAAAAAAAAAAAAAAGATCACATCAGACAACACCAAAGAACAAGGAGGACTTTAACAAATAGCATTTCCTCTGCTCATCCAATCTTCATTCTTATGCCAGTCAGGAAAAATTGTGAAAAACTTTGTAATAAGAAAATAACAGTGAAAAATACTAAGTGTCCTGTCTAGTTGTATTTTATTATCTTTGAGCTACTTTACAATTCTGGAAGTTGTAGGAAGCAGTTAATATGCAAATTATTCTTTCTCATAAAAATACAAATTAGTTATATTCTGATGGAATGTAATTGATTTTTGTTCTGTAGGTAGAGCTATTACATCTGTTTGTAAATTTATTTCAGCTTTCTTTATCTGCCCTTATATGTGTGGTACTTTGACTTTTCTTCTGATCCAGTCGGAATATCTAGAAATTCCACCATTAATTATTGAGCTAAATAAAATCTTTGACCTGTGTTTATATTCCAAAAAAAAAAACGAAATAACGGATAACATGTTGCTGAGTTGACATTCTGACAAACTTTTCTGTCTATGCTTTTGGTTTGGTAGGTGTGGTAAATGAGAGCCTCCACTGTGGGGGCAGCATTAGAAGTGGCATCTTCATGGTGGAGTCCATGTTAGGTGCAGCAAGGAGGTGGTGATGGATGATGATTATACTAATGATAAAGATGAGAGTTAACATTTTCAGTAGACTTTCTGTGTATTAGGCTCTGTCTTAATTTCTCTGCACATATTTACCCATTTATCCTCACAATACCTTGTGAGGTGAATGCTATCATTATCCCAATATATACATGAAAGATTAAGTTGCTGAAACTCATGGAGCTAGTAAATAATAGAACACAGACTTGAACACAGAAAGACTAATTTCAGAACATGCATTCTTAAGCTCTATGTGCCCTGGTGACAGAATGGTCAGAGAAAAGATTGTGAAGATAGTGTATTTGTTAATAAGGTGTAGAAAATTTCAGAGTGCACACTGGAAAGGGTCGAAAGTGAAGAAGAACAATGGAAATAGGCAAGAAGGAGGCTCAGAGCAGTAAGATTGTGATTAGGGATGTGAGATGCCGAGTCACCTTGCCCTGGAGAGGATCTCTGCTCCTTTGAGGGTACAGAGAAAAGATGAACACTGTTCCTACCAGGAGCTCTTGTGTTTTGTGTCATTCTTCATTTGGTAATGGAATATGCCTTTGAATCTTCCACTATGGGCATAGGCTCAAAGCAAGGGTTCTTACACATCCTTGTTGAGGATATGGTGAAAGCTTTGCACTTTCTCTCTAGGAAGAAAACTCACAGACGCATAAATACAGATGGACAATGTTTATTCTCCAATGTTGTAGGAGACCTGCAGAAGACATATGATTTTAGAGGGTCATATAGGAATGTAGGGACTGGACAATATTTCCCAGTGCTCTTTATAAGACAGGGAGGGCCCTATGTGGTGAACACAGAGATGTGGAGAGAATAAAATGTATGAATATTAACAAGAAGGAAGTGAAATAAATCCAGCAAAATTGTATGAACTGCTTCTCTATGACCTCACAAATTTTATTACTTCCATAAAACTCATGACACATTTGCTGTGATTGAATTTCCCTGTGGAGGCAAATGGGAGCGGACAGAGCTTCACTTTTGGTTGAAGGTGTTGCAGCACAAAGCAGGCTGCTCTGATTCCATATCAAAACAGAAAACGCAACAGTTAGGCATACATATTGTGGGTGGGGCTTTTTAGTGCCCCAGGCCCTGAACCAAAAGTTTGGTTGAAATTTATCTAAGGCTCTAAAGCCAGAGAAGTTCTCAAATGACATTTTTGTCACATGCACAAACTGGCATATTGGAAAAATTGTTTCCCTGTTATTTCAGGGTCTTCTTGGACTCTCTGAAACATATCCACATAGCTTGGGCTAAAGTCTTGATCTGCAAAGATTTTTCTCTAATACTAAGCTGACTTCAAATAATGAAAGTGTGACCTTAATCAATCACCAGCAGTCTCTCCAGTGTACAGGAATCCAGGGATTTCTGTGAGTTTTCTTTTGTGTGACTCTGTTTTTCTCTCATGCTTCACTGAAGATTGAACAAGTTCAATATGAAGCCACTGCCTATACAGACTTGAGCACTAAGCGTGTCTTTCCTGTCATGTCAATTCTCTGCTGTTACCATTCTGCTCCCTTTGATGTGGAACCTGTGCTACAGGCATTCTGAGGGAGAATGTTCTGTGGGAAGTTTGAAAGTTAGGCCACCTCTGCTTCCCAGAGAAATGCAAAGCCCCAACACACACAGGGCTGAGTCCAGTTTTCTTCTGCTGGTAGAAGGGGAGTGTCATTTCACAGACCTTTGTCTGCCTGATGTTGCTGAAGAAGCAAACGTCCTCAGAAAGAGCACTGTGATGTCACTGACCTCAACTGGTTTTGAAGAAACTGTAGCTTCCAAGGCATTTTTGAGTTACCAGATTGAAGCCTACATATATTTCTCTCTCTCTTTTTTTTTTTTCTGATGAAGAACTAGAACATTCTTATTAGAAATGACTAGGGACCAAATTATATAGACTTTTGTACAATATTTTAAACAAATATTAAATATCCTCCTCTTAAGGGACCTAGGAGATCCAAAGGTCAAACAAAGTAAATGATCTAAATTAAAGAGAATTAGAAATATGAACTGTTTAGTTGGATGGGTCTTAATTAACTGTTGAAATCAAGGCAGTTGGAATATAAAAGTGAATTTGACACTCTCATTGGCCGCCACTAAGTTTGCATTCTATCTATGAACAAAGATATAAAGATAAACACAATGCTGAATTTTTTAAATGCTACCTATTTAAAAAAATAGAATGTGATGTTCCCCTTCCCGAGTCCAAGTGATCTCATTGTTCAGTTCCCACCTATGAGTGAGAACATGCGGTGTTTGGTTTTCTCTTCTTGTGATAGTTTGCTAAGAATGATGGTTTCCAGCTGCATCCATGTCCCTACAAAGGACGCAAACTCATCCTTTTTGATGGCTGCATAGTATTCCATGGTGTATATGTGCCACATTTTCTTAATCCAGTCTGTCACAGATGGACATTTGGGTTGATTCCAAGACTTTGCTATTGTGAATAGTGCCGCAATAAACATACGTGTGCATGTGTCTTTGTAGTAGAGTAATTTATAATCCTTTGGGTATATACCCAGTAGTGGGATGGCTGGGTCATAGGGGCTTATCATGGGGAGGGGGGAGGGGGGAGGGATTGCATTGGGGAGTTATACCTGATATAAATGATGAATTGATGGGTGCTGACGAGTTGATGGGTGCAGCACACCAACATTGCACAAGTATACATATGTAACAAACCTGCACGTTATGCACATGTACCCTAGAACTTAAAGTATAATAAAAAAAAAATAAAAAAAATAAAAAATAAAAAAATAGAATGTACATCCAAATGTATAATTTACCTGACCATCCGTATATGGACTTTAAAAAATAATTAACACAATAAGCTATCTGCTAGATAATAAACCTGGAGATACTCCCAGACTCCTGAGTTCATTTGACTCACCCCCTCAAATGCAATTTCTGGGATCACCAAAGTGATATGAGTTGAGTACTGAGCAAAACATTTAGTCTGGAGGTGCCCAGATGTGGTAGACAGACTATGGAAATGACCCCCAAGGAGCAATGACTTTGTATAATCCCCCACCTTGAGTGTGCATGGGACCTGTGAATACAATAAGGTATCACTTCCATAATGTTAATCATGTTAATTGCATGGCAAAGTGGAAGGGATTTTGCAGATATAATTAAGATCCATAATAAGTAGACTGAGTTAATCAAAAGGGAGAGTATCTTGGATGGGTCTGACCTAATCAGGTAAGTCCTTTAAAAGAGGAGCTGGAGCTGTTTCTGAATTCAGGAAGATTCTTTCGTTGGTCTTGAAAAATGAACCGACAGGTGAGAGGAAGTCACCTGGCAAGGACCTGAGGCTGGCCTCTTGCAGTTGAGGGTGATCACTGGCTCACAGTTAGAAAGAAAATGGGAATGTCATTTATGCAACTTCAAGGAACTGAATTCTGCCCAAAACATGGGATCTTGGAAAAAGACTCCGAGTTCCAGAAAGGACTGTAACATGACTGATACCTAGATGACAGCCTTGTGAGACCTAGAGCAGAGGCTTCAGCTAAGCCATACCTGGATTTGTCACTCACAGAAACTGAGAAGTAGAAAATACATTTTGTTCTAAGCTGCTGAATAGTAATTTGTGGTACAGTAATAGAAAACAAATATACCAGAGTCAATCAATTAACCAGGCAGTGAACATTTATTGAATGGTTACTTTGTATAGTAGCTATCTCTATTTAGAAAGCTCTGGAAAAGAGGGAAAAGAGTAATTTAAGACAACCTCAGTTTATTCATAAGGAGGGCAAAGATCCCTTTAAAGTCTTGCAATGCTAAGGGCTGTGAATGGCAGTTGGCTGGCTCTTTCCTTGGGTATAACAATTAATGGTATACTAGGACATTTTAGTTGCTGCTGGAAATGTTATATGGATTCTTTAATAAAATACTTTAAAGACAATACATGATAATAAGAGATATAATAGTTAACAAGTATAGAGGCCTCACAAATTCCAGGGCACTGGGCCAAGTATGTTATCATGAATAGGTCATTTCATTTTCATAATAACAATATAAGATCAGCACTATTATTTTCTATATGTTACACAAGTTGGATATTAAGATATGAAGTACGTTAAATTGCCCAAATTCACACACAAAAATATGGAATTCCAACTCAGTTTTGTGAATTTAAAGCTGGGGTTAAGCCTGTAATCCCAGCACTTTGGGAGGCCGAGACGGGCGGATCACGAGGTCAGGAGATCGAGACCATCCTGGCAAACACGGTGAAACCCCGTCTCT
Source organism: Colobus angolensis palliatus (assembly GCF_000951035.1). Taxonomy (NCBI): domain Eukaryota; kingdom Metazoa; phylum Chordata; class Mammalia; order Primates; family Cercopithecidae; genus Colobus; species Colobus angolensis. Next base: position 6,262,480 of record NW_012111364.1, read on the forward strand.
ACTAAAAAATACAAAAAACTAGCCGGGCGAGGTGGCGGGCGCCTGTAGTCCCAGCTACTCGGGAGGCTGAGGCAGGAGAATGGCGTAAACCCGGGAGGCGGAGCTTGCAGTGAGCTGAGATCTGGCCACTGCACTCCAGCCTGGGCGACAGAGCGAGACTCCGTCTCAAAAAAAAAAAAAAAAAAAAGCTGGGGTTTAGACCATGTCTGTGACTCTTGAAGCTGGAGTCTCCTTGCCATTTTGCTGACTGCATCTACTTAATTCAAAAATATTACAAAATATATGCAAACTATAAGAGTGATTGTTATAACACCTCTATCCTCTTTATGTAAAGTGCGTGCCCGCTATAATTTTGGTTGTTATATACATAATGCAAAAAATGTATGTGAATCATTGAAAATATTAAATTTCATGGTAATTAGCTTGCATTAGTTTCCTTTCAAAATATTGCTATTTCTGATAACATAAGAAAAGAGACTTCAAAAAGAAAATAAATATAATATGGATTAATATAAGTGATGCAACACAGTGTTAATGACTATTGTATCTATATTCTGTAGTTCTATAAGGAAAATAATATTTAGGACCATAGTTCTCAAGCTTCATAGAGTATGAATTCTTTTTGAGATCAATGAAACATATAGACTCTTCTGTCAGAAAAATAGACATATACATGAAGTTTCTGCACATAATTTCAGCAGGACTTTGTCAACTATTCATTGCTTTAGACTTAGAATTACTAGTCCAAGAGAAATGATATTTGCTGCAAATTGTCAAAATCATAGCTATAAATTTTATCTTAATTTATCCATTGATAATTGCTCAATGATTTTAAACTATGAACTTACAAAAATCTTAGTGTTTCCATATGTATTAGTTCATTCTCACATTGCTGTAAAAAGCTGCCTGAGACTAAGCAATTTATAAAGAAAAAAGGTTTAATTGACTCACATTTTCACAGGGATGGGGAGGCAACAGGAAACTTACAATTATGGTGGAAGGGGAAGCAAACATGTCCTTCTTCACATGGTGGCAGGAAGGGGAAGTGCTGAACAAAGGAAGAAAAGTCCCTTATAAACCCATCAGATCTCATGAGAACTTACTATCATGAGAACAGCATGCAGGTAACTGCTCCTCGGATTCAATTACCTCCCATCAGATCCCTTTCATGACACATGGGAATTATGGAAACTACAACTCAAGATGAGATTTGGGCAGGGACACAGCCAAAGCATATCACCATATATGAAAAAAAATGATATGTTACCTACACATTTCATAGCATCTTGGTCATTCTAATATTCATTCCATAATTATTTTCTATACAATGCCCTGTCTCATGTTGTAGGATGCAAAGATGAACAAGGCAGTGTATAATACTTGCCTTTAAAGAGATCTCATACTAGTGCGAGAGGAAAAACAAAACGAAAACAATTGGAAATAGTAGAATAAATGGCATTAATGAATTTTACAGAATATGATATTAGACCAAAGCAAATGGACTGCTCAGTTCTTCCTAGGTAACACAGCCTATCCCAGGAGAATTCTGTTGGCACTTGAGCTGAGCCCTGATGATGGGTAGGAATTCCTAACGGATACAGAGCAGGAGGAAATAACAGCTGAAGAGCAGAGGAGAACGTAAGAGTAACAGAGGATCCATATGAAGCAGCAAGAGATGAGCCTGGAAGTTGGCAAGGCCATAAAACCAATAGTCTCTTATGTCCCACTAAGAATGTTAAACTCCAATACACTCAATAGGAAATAATGAATGTGATCAGATTTATTCTTTTTAAAATTTATTTATTTATTTATTTATTTATTTATTATTTATTTTGAGATAGAGTCTTGCTCTGTTGCCCAGACTGGAGTACAGTGGCATGATCTTGGCCCCTGCATCCTCCACCTCCTGAGTTCAAGTGATTCTCCTGCCTCAGCCTCCCAAGTAGCTGGGATTACAGGCATCTGCCACCACACCCAGGTAATTTTTGTATTTTTGGTAGGACAGGGTTTCACCATGTTGACCAGAGTGGTCTCGAACTCCTGACCTCAGGTGATCTGCCCACCTCGGCTTCCCAAAGTGCTGAGATTACAGATGTGAGTCACCATGCTGGGTCCAGATTTACTCTTTAAAAAATATTCTGAATAAAAATGTAAAAGATGATGGGAAGGAAAAAAGGAAGACTATAGTAAGGAGACAAATTTAGAGACTCTCCCAATAGTCTAGGCAAAACAAAACAAAACAAAAAGATGGCTTTATTCAAGACAGTGGCAATAATGATGAAGATGAAGAGATTATAATACATGTACTGGAGAATATTTAAGAAGTAAAATTGGTGGAATTTGGTTGGAGAGTGTGAAGTTGAGGTAAGTTTTTGACCTTGCTGAGTTCAACTGAGTATCACCAACATAGTGGGAGAAACTGGGTTATAATCAAAGGACAGCTGGATGAAGAAAAGGGATATAATTTTTAGCTGATAACATGTTTTATTTCATTTGTGGCAAGGTCTACTAGACAGTCTGATTTATAGGACCTGTGGCATTGGAGAAGAGTCTGATCTGAATACCAAAATTTAGGACTTGAGGATTTAGCTGATCCAATAGGCATGGATTAAATCATTCTGAGAGAATATACAGAATGATAGAAAGGGCATGAGCAACCAACCCTAGAGAACACCAACATATAAAGGGGAGATAGCATAAAAGCAGCCGAATATGTAAACCAAAAGCAGCCGTCAGAAACATGGTGGAGTTGTTAAGAGTAAGATCAAGTTGAACAAGAGAAAATTTCAAAATTGAAGAAAAAGTAAACTTTAGCATATGCTGCAGACAGTTTGATTAAGCTAAGGACTACAGGGTATCCACTGATTTGTGTGTTGTGGTATTTTTATATTTACTTCCAGTCACCACTCTCCTTTGCAGCATTGCTTGGACAGACTTAACGTTTCCCATTCCTTGTTTATGTGCATTGGGTAAAGCTGACTCTACCTCAGGATCCAGGGGTAAGGCACACGGCTTAGCCCGATTCAACAGCATGTACGAGCCTCCTGATCATAGTGTAAGGATTGGTTCAGGGAAGGCACATAACACAATTTAGGCTAATCAAGGCCAATAAGATAATATTTCCTGGACTTTTTTTTTTTTAAACTACAGGAAAATTTCTGTTTCTGTTAGGTACAGAGTACATGTGGGAACTGGAGCTGATTCTGTCATATTGTGACCATGTTCACCCTGGTAATGAAGCCAATGCTGAAGAATCTTACTTGGGAAATGGAAGGATGACACACTCTAGCTTGAAGCTAAGCTCAACCATACCGTTTAGTTACATGATCTGATGCATTCCTTTTGAACCCTTGAAGGAAGGCAGGGGTGTTGATTCTCTTAGACTAAGTATACCTTGCCTGAGCACGGTGGCTCACACTGGTAATTCCAGAACTTTGGAAAGCCAAGGTGGGTGGAAAACTTGAGGTCAGGAGTTCGGGACCAGCCTGGTCAACATGGTGAAACTCTGTTTCTACTAAAATTACAAAAATTACCCAGGCATGGCACACACCTGTAGTCCCAGCTACTTAGCAGGCTAAGGCAGGAGAATCACCTGAACCTGGGGTGGGGTTGCAGTGAGTCGAGATTGTGCCACTGCATTCTAGCCTGGGTGACAGACTGAGACTCTTTTTTTTTTTTTTTTTTTATAAAGCATACCTTTAATGCGCTGATTTTAGATTTCTCTAAAGAAAATAAATTTATTTTTTTCATTCATTCAAAGAACATACACTAAGAATCTACCGTGTGCCCTGCACATTTCTAGACAGTAAGGATAGAGACCATAGCAGTAAGTGAGACAATGCCTTTATTTCCCTGGGACATACATTTGAATGGGAGATACAGAAATCAACATAAATAAATACACATGAACACATGCATAACATAATTCGGAGTATAATAAGTTCCATAAAGAAAATAAAGAATAATAAAAATTAACATGATTGTATGTGTATTCAAGGAAGAAAAGACAGGGAGGTCAGGAGAGAGAGAATTGCTTCACATACTGTCAGTGAAGGGAAACATTTTATTAGAAAACTAAAGGGTTGAAATTCACTCAACAATCTCTGGATCTTCAGGAAAGGGACCTTCCCTTACCTCTTTCCTAACCCATACTCCCAGGAAAATTTGAAGGAACATCAGTGTTTCTCTTTTAGAACCTCAGACCTAACTTTAAAAAATATTTAACTGTGCAATATGAATTGCACCTGAAGAAGCATTTAAAGGACTTGGTTGAGGCTATTCTGAGTTTTATGACCTTAAATGATGAATACCATATTAATCTTAAAAGATATCACCTGAGTTGGACAGACTTTGGAATGAATACTCTGTGAAAGATGAATATTCAATCCCAGTCTTTGGATTTTGTTTTTTAACATGTTTCTTTAAAGCCAGGTTAAAGAGGATGGCTAACCATAGGCTCACACGAAAAGTCTGTCTTGGCAAGGAAAAAGACCCTAAGCTGCGTCCCTTTCATCTGTCTTTAAAATTAAAGTGAGGTTCAGCAGATACCTTGAGGAAAGATATTAAATTGCAGATTGTGCCGTTTTGTTGTGCCTGCAATTTCCCAATGTTGCTAGTGAGAGGCTGAGAAGGCCCTTAAAAGCCTTTGTGCTTGGCACCTGCAGAAATCTAATTTCTGATGAATAGGGCCCTAATTGGGTCAATTATTCTATTATACTATACAAGAGTACTTCAAACTGCTGCTTCAGTAAGGAGAGGCGCTTCAGTCTCCCCATTGGTGTTCTCCAATTTGAACAGAACTCAGAATCCTGAATTTAACTTTTACTTTCCCAGCATCAATTTTGTCTTTCCAATCTCAGTTTATCATATACAAGTCAACTGCTGAGTTTAAGTGAAATTACTCTTTCACCTCTGATACCATAGGTTAGATAATAAAGGAGATTGTTTTCACTCCTATAAAAATTGTTTCTCATACATTTACAAATATATGAGGCAACTACTTTAGAACATTGTATTCAAAGGGGTAATAGTCTTTTGATTAATTATTATCTTTGGGAAGAAAGAACAAAGAGAAGGGAAGTGGAGTTTGCATTTTATTTGTAGATTGTATTATACTTTTGCACATATGTAAGACTAATTCTAATTTTATTTCCTTATTATTTCAAAGGATTGCACCAGTTTCTTCTTCATAATCACCTATAACTTATGAGTTAGCAAGTAAAATAGAATTTTGAATCTGACACATGATGACACTTATAGACTCATTATTTTAATGAGATTTATTACTTAGACATTTCCTTTATGCTGAATGTTCTAATTTGTGACTTAAAACAGAAACTTTTAAAAATTAGTATGTATACTTTCATTGATGAGTTTGTTTGTGGGAAGATGGAATTATGCTCTTAGTGGCTATTTATTAAAACTAGTGCAGTACTGTGCAATAACTTGTACCCTATGAAGAAGCTTTTTCTGGGGCCTGAGTGGAGTAGAGGAGATGTCATCTTAGCTTTTGTAAGAGGCCAAAGAGACTCACATCACTTTTAAGAAATTAAATTCAATAATGTATTTAATGAGATATTTTATATTAGAGTTCAAGTTTAGTGTTTGGCATATATTAAAAACTCAAAACATTAATTTTCTTCTTTTACTTAAGCTATGCTAAGGATTAGTTCCTGATGTTGGCACAACAGAAAATTGAACAGTGAAAAGATAAGTAAGGCATAGTCTTTATTTTTAAGTAGTTTGTGGTCTAAAAAGAGATTAAAAATTGCATGCTTGGCGGGGTGCGGTGGCTCACGCCTGTAATCCCAGCACTTTGGGGGGCCGAGGCAGGCAGATCACGAGGTCAGGAGATCGAGAGCATCCTGGCTAACATGTTGAAACCCCATCCCTACTAAAAATACAAACAATCAGCCGGGCGTGGTGGCAGGCGCCTGCAGGCCCAGCTGCTTGGGACGCTGAGACAGGAGAATGGCGTGAACCTGGGAGGCGGAGCTTGCAGTGAGCCAAGATCGTGCCACTGCACTCCAGCCTGGGTGACAGAGCGAGACTCTGCCTCAAAAAAAAAAAAAAAAAAAAAAAAAAATCTGCATGCTTAATTGTAATATAAAGTATTCTATGGTGCATATCATCGGGGGTACAAACAAAGAGCCAGGAGGGCTTTAAAAAGTCCCATGAAAGTGGATATGTGAGTACACATATTTGTGTATGAATGTGTTTGTTTCCATTTTGTATCATCTTGGTATATTCATTTTGCAAATGTTAAGCAGATGTATGTCTGGACTTACAGATATCAATTCTGTATCTTTTCTAAGGTATGCATTGATAATTCCCATACACTACACTGGAATGAATTTGTCTCTGCTTGCTCTGAAAACCATGAGTCTAGCAAGGAACATAGTTTGGTTGATTTTACGGTGAGTTAGAGAGAATAAAAATTAATATGCAACATTTTATGGCTTCTTTCAAGAGGGGCTTGGAAGAAATCATATGACTAGTGCTTTATGGGAATTCTTGGTGTGTTAGCTTCCCTGTAGGGACAGTCAGTTGTGATTAACTCTTCTTCGTCAAAAAATTTTGAAAGTTTAACGTTTTTATTTTTAAGTTTTTGTCATTAAATTCAATTAAGTATTATAATACCTTTTGATATTCTCTCATAAACATATTAGCCCTCCTCTTTTAGGTAAAACAATATTTTAACTGTATTTTGCACTTTCCCCATTATCAATGTAGTTCTTTGCTGTCTATTATTATTTAGTTTTGCAACTCCTTTAAACTATTACCTTACCAGAGAAATCTCATTACCTAATTGGTCATGCATTTAAACAAGTATTAGAATATTTGTTACATCTGCCATTGAAATAAATAAATTCTGGAGGTGATTTACGACAACCATGTGTTACATATCTGAGGTATTCTACATAAGAGTTCTCAGTGAATTCATATGATTCTCTGAAAGAGTATCAACATCCACATTTTAAAGAAGAAACTGAGGCCCAGAGAGATTAAGTTACTTGTTCAAGTTCATGCAGTTAATAAATGAGCATGTTCATGTCTGGGTCCAAAGCCCTTGTCCTTTTTGACATTCTACTCAGCTTCAGTCCCTAAATTACTGCCTTTTATTACATCTACTTGCAGAATCATACCATTTTAGAAAGTCTGACATGCTTTACTGAAGAATTCCCTTTGAATATTCATTCCCACAAACTTAGAAAGAGTGGCTTAAAGATTAACTTTTTCCCATCATTTTTGAAGCTCAAACTTCAATGTAATGTTGTTCCCAAAATAAGTGGAACAGATATGGCTTTGATCATTAAATATGTTTCTTTGAAGATATAAAGTAAGAGGAGGCATGCCTCCTTCAGGCAAAGAAGTTTCTCCTACCGTTCTGAATATAGCTGAGCAGATTGGGTCAAACATGCTATTGGCTTGAAATGCTCATTTCTAGACTTCAAATGCTACTGCCACTCAATCACCTCTTCCGCCTTCAGTCAGTGAGTCAGAGTCAGTCAGTAATTGTGTGAAAGAAGAAACAGTCTTTGCCTTCAGGGAGCTCTAAATCTCTTAGGTGAGGCCCGGCATGCACACAAATACTTATAAGGCAGAATGTGAAGCAAAACTCAAGAGGCAAAGTAAGACTGATGGGAAATATGAGAAGCAGAAGAAAGTATCATAAAACAGAATGTCCTCTAATACTTTTTGACTATAAATGCCATGAGGGCTGGGACCGTGTCTGCTTATTAATGATTATACCCTGACATACAGTTCAATGCCTGGCACATAGGATATTCACTATGTAAAATTAGTTGAACACATAGATAACCCATTATGCATGTCCGTAATGTCCAGGAAAGTGAAGAGGCCCAATCCCTTAGCCAATTATTTGTGCACACAGAGTCCAGAGTAAGGTGCAAAATGTATACTTTCTTCCCTTATCAAGTCCCAGTAGTCATGTAAAGTTCATCTCAGATAAGTATCCACAAGTTCTCTTCACACTCTTTGATCTCTTCCTCTTGTTCCTTAAGATTTCCTTGATATTTTCTGCCCTCTCTCCACTGCCCTCCTCTATAATGGAGTGACGGGGTCTTCACATATTTCCTAAGGAAGTTTTCTATCTTTTAAATTTTTCACAATGAAACATCCTGAAAGGTAAATAAAATTGTCTTGACTATTACTGACTTCCTTTCAAAGCAATACTCAGATGTGCTATTATGGGGATAAAGTCTTTTTCATTAATTTCTATTGTGTTAGTAAGATCTCCCCCTGGGATGGAAGAGGGGAGAAAAAGACCTTGAGAGCCTTTCTGTGGCAAGGGGCTGAAGGTGGGGCAAGATGGCCTTTCCTCATCTACTAGCGTGAATGAACACTGGTAGAGAATCTCTTGACACAGTGGAAGGGAAGGGATTCTTGGTAGAGAGAATGGGATATGCAGAGAAAGGGATTTGTATCTCTTGGTGCGTGTTTGGTGAATGGCACACTCGTTCTGCTGGAGTCTACATATAGCAGTAATGCACTCAAGTTGCCAGTAAGGAGAGCATCCACTTTTTCATCTTCAGAGCTTCTAACCTTTGATGTCCTGCCCCAAATCCTATCTATCAGCTCTGAGTTCACCTACAGCTGCAGCAGACCATTATGAAGGAGTTGACAGCTTTCACTACTAGCACCCTCTGCCTGAAGGCCTTCTCAGGGGCCAAAGGAATTTCTTCAACCCAAATTCTGGCAAAAAGAAAGGTGAGAAAGGTTGTATTTAATGCATCTGAGAATAATAACCTTCAGCCAACATAAGACAGAACTTGGTGGCTAAACGTCTCATCTTTCACCTTTGTGTAACAATTCTAAAGGGTGGTTTACATGATTTCTTCAAGTGTCTCGAGAGGGTTGAACCCTGTAGTATGGTCATAAACACATCTCTTATTGTCTTTGTATTTTCTGTAGCCAAACTCTTCTGCAGGGCCTGCTTTGGGAGGAAATTAAACTAAAACACCACCCTAAAATGTATTATTCACCTAGCCTTTATTTTACTTAAGAAAAGAAAGAATTTTATGTGTATGAAATTTTATATCACACTTTGAGATCTTTTCTTCTTCTTCCCTAAGACCCCGTGGATCTTTTCTGCCCTCTCTCCACTACCCTCCTCTATAATGGAGGGACAGAGGCATCAGATATATATCTGTATTTGAATCAGGTCTCTTCCTGTTCTTTTTTTCCCCCCAATTTCTTCTCTTCTATCTCTGGTCATTGTTACCATTATGATACCCTTGCTTTGCTATGTCTTCAATTTTTCTCTTTGTTGGTTTCTTATCAGTTTACTCAAGCCACTTATAGGCAAGAAAAGCAGAAACACACACACACACACACACACACACACACACACACGTACACTAAAGCCTACTTCCTTTGATTCTGACCACACCAAAGGCTTCACTTTTATCTTTTCCATGTCCTTCTAGTGTCTTGAAGGAACAATCTACATATTTGTCTCTTTTCAGACACCATTTTACTTCTTGATTTGCAATAATCTAATAATCCCTACAACTGATTGAGCATGTTTTTTGAAAAGTTACCAACAACTGCCAAACTGGAAAATCGAAGATTTCCTCTCAAATCTCATCTCATGTAATTTCTTAGTGTCATGTGGCATTATGAAACATCCTTTTTTCCTGAATGGTTTTCTTTTGCTAATGTTACACCCATTAATCTTTCCTGGTGTTTTCCTTCTTCTTGGCGCTTCCAATAATCTCTGCTTAGTGATTCCAATCCCTTCAATGTCTTTATCCTGATATTGTTGATTTACAATGTCTTTCACTGCTGAAAATTAGATTCCTTAAATGAATTGGCATGAAATTAATTTTTTTATCTTCTTTCCAAACCAAAACAGTATTCATCCTCGAGGTTTTCCTATAGTGGTTGATAGCATTACTGACTCTGCTCATTAAACTAGCAGCTTTCAGAATCTTTCTATATCCGTTCTGCTTGGTCACACGTCCTGATGGCCACCATTTCTCATCATTCTACTTGTGGAATTGTTTGAGTCCTACTCCACTATCACATTTCTGCTTCAACTTCTTCTACTGCTTCTTTGGCCTAACGTCCTAAAAGATTTTCCAGATTCTAGTCTCTTTCCTCTCCAATAATTTTGTTTAGTATACTAGAGATTACTAACGCTAGTAAAGCTAACACATGAGTATGATAATCTTGTAGTTAATTTGTCAGATGAACACTGGTAGAGAATCTCCTGACACAGTGGAAGGGAAGGGATTCATAACTTCATAACTCTATCCCCAACTTTGTTGATATTTTTCTCTCTTTCTTTAGGATGAATTTTGAGTCATAGCTGCTGTATTAGTTCATTCTCAGGCTACTAATAAGGACATACCTGGTCTGGGTAATTTATAAAGAAAAGAGGTTTAGGCCGGGCGCGGTGGCTCAAGCCTGTAATCCCAGCACTTTGGGAGGCCGAGAGGGGTGGATCACGAGGTCAGGAGATGGAGACCATCCTGGCTAACACTGTGAAACCCCGTCTCTACTAAAAAATACAGAAAAAAAACTAGCCGAGCGAGGTGGCGGGCGCCTGTAGTCCCAGCCACTCGGGAGGCTGAGGCAGGAGAATGGCGTAAACCCGGGAGGCGGAGCTTGCAGTGAGCTGAGATCCGGCCACTGCACTCCAGCCCGGGCGACAGAGCAAGACTCCGTCTCAAAAAAAAAAGAAAAGAGGTTTAATTGATTCACAGTTCCACATGGCTGGGGAAGCCTCGGGAAACTTACAATTCTGGTGGAAGGGGAAGCAAACAAGTTCTTCTTCCTATGGTGACAGCAAGAAGTGCAGAGCGAAGTGGGGGAAAAGCTCCTTGTAAAACCATCAGATCTTGAGAACTCACTATCAGGAGAACAGCATGGAGGTAACTGCCCCGATGATTCAATTACCTCTTACTTCCTCCCTTCCATGAATCATGGGGATTGTAGGAACTACAATTTAAGATGAGATTTGGATGGGGACACAGCCAAACCATATCAGATACTGTATTTGAAATCACCTAGTTCTTTCATTGCAGACAATTATCAAATGATTTTGAGTTTTAACATGTTTACTAGTAGAAAAACGTGCTTTTAAAATTTTGATTTCCTAACGTTAGAGATGCTTTTCTAATTTATTCATTTTCAGATTATTCTGCCTAATACTGTAATAGGTAGAAAAGAATGGTCTTTAGGATATCTGTTCATTTTTCAGGGTATGAAATTTAAGTTGAGTTGCTAAGTGACTTCCTGCTTTTACCCTTCAGTAGTAACCCCAACCTTCTTGGCAAGAATAAAGGCAAAGAGGACCTTCTAAATAGCACGATACTTCAATGGGTTTGAACCCAGGCCTCAGCCTTTTCCTGATGCATGTTTTACTCTAAGCAGAGACGTAGACTAGCAAGTGAAACCAGAGAGGAAATTGAATCTACAACTTTTTGATTTACTACCACACTGGTTCAGCAGGGAAAACCATACACTATTCCACCTCAGATGTTCTAAACATACTTCCTTGAATTTACAAACATACACAAAATCTAAAGACCCTTTTTGAAAATTTTCTCTGTTGTCTTCATTTGAGTTCCTCTTTTTTTTAGGTGGCCTTATAGTGCCAACTATTTGAGACCATTTTAAGCCTATGCTTATAAATCTTTTGATTATCATATTATGGCAAATATTTTGAAGTCGTATAATATCACTTTAGTATCCACAGTCTTTCCTGACCCTAACTTAATGTATGCAGAACATGGTATATATTAATGTAAAGAATATCCTACTTTTTGTTATATCGTGTGAATGTTAGTAACTATGAAATTAATTTAACCTTTTTCATCAATGATAATTTATTCTTCTTTTTCAGTATTAATTTTTTTCCTCAGATTATTGTCTTCTATTATTAAACCACAATTTCAACCAGAAAATTTTTCTTTATTTTATTACCAGTCTAATTCATCATGATTTAACACTTTCTAATAATTTACTGACTATGCTACCTACTAATGGCTATATAGTTTATTAAAATTCCATACATTATTATAAGGTATATACACCAAAGCATTTTTTATAATTAAATGACTTAGAGATCTAAAACCAAACTTTAATAATGTAATTATTTTGTTAATAGTGAAACAATTATTTTAGAATTAAAAGACTTTGCAACGGCTTAGAACAAAAAAGTTGTAAATGGAACATATAAATATTAATGCTGTGTTGCTCCTAGTATCTTAAATCTGGACTTTTTAATATTAGGTTAGAAAGATAACTGAAGAATTTACGAAAAGAAAAAGATTAACCCAGCAAAGACCAAGAAGGCCAAGATAAACGGAGAAGCAAGACATGTTTAATCTAGGAAAGTAATGTTTTTCAAAAAAGGATTTATTTAATTTCTAACATCCTATCACCCCTATCACAGTTTTGGTGAGAGATGGAATTTATTCTGTGGTGGAAAATAAGAATCAGGTTTAGAGAAAGTTACTTTTCTGTCAAATGGTTTATAGTCACCCAGATTATACATACAATAACACCATATGCTCAAAAGTGAAAATTTTATCAAGCTATATATTAGGTGATCTTTGTATAAATTATATTATTTGGGTTCACAGGGATACTCCTAAAATAAGCAAGTATAAAAGCTTATTGGTGTACATTAAAGTTAATAAAACCTAGAATTTCTCAGCCTCACATATTGTATAAATTTTTTTTAAAATCACTAGAAATCATGTTTTCCAATGAGACATTTTAAGAAGTCCAAATAAAATATGTTACAACTATTCATTAATTCATAAGAACTGTAAGCATGTTTATATATATTGTTTAGATGTAATTGCATGGTTTCTAAAATTTTATGCTGTCTTACTTTCCTTACTCCACTGCATTACTAAGCAGTATGCTAAAACTTAAATTTTGGGGGAGAAGTCAAAGTCAGTTTCTTGCAGAGAAAATGCTAGATTTGGGTTCAGGAAGCAAATGGATATTTTTGATCTCTAAGTTTCCCCTGAAGGTGATTACAGTTCAAACCATGATCTAAGCCTCTGGAAATTATATTAAAATGAGGATTCTCATTTTCACTGGTAAAGCGAATGCTATGCATAACATATACTGCCCTAGGTACAAATACTATTTCTGCAGACAGAAAGTGTTGGTACTTTTGCTATCTAAACCATGGTTCTTCAAAACAGGAATTTTCAAATGAACAAAAAAGTTTGTTTTACATAAGGAGAATTTCTTAAATGTACAAATAAATGCTACCAAGATGCATATTTAAAAAAATCTTCTTCAAATTATTAGACCAAATCTAGACTCCCAAAGAAGGTGAGACTTGCCACATAATCTTACTTAATGCTGAATCACATTGGCTTTTGACAAAGTACAACTGATTGGGAATTGCTTCCCTGGTATATCTACTTTTATATCAGTTATAGACTTCTTTGTGTTGGTATTGCATTCAATAACGTTCAATCTACTTTCACAGGCTTTATCTGCTTCAGCTTTCTCATTCGATCTGCTTTTTTTCCCACATGTCAAAACTAGTTTTGAATAAAAATCATTAAAATGTACTTTGTTGCCTTGATTGATCCTGATATATGGTCAACTCAATGTGCAGGTAGATCAAATAGTCTCTTCAATGTTGTGCTTTGTAGATATATTTGTTTTCTAAAATCTCCCTCTCTGGCCCGCTTCATCCCCAGAATGAATGAAATAAATAATTTTTCTCTTTCTTTCTTTCTTTCTTTTGTCCATGGATTTAATCTTCAGATATTTATTGAGGTCTAATTTAGCACAATTCACTGCAATTCTAGTCAGAGTCTAAACCTTAGTACTTGACCCTATAGAACATGCACTGAGTTCATTTTTTTCTCTGATGCTTTAATTGGAGGCATAAGTAACAAACACAGTCATCTCCATTTGGGAGATTTTGCTTAAGCAAAACGATATTTATTACACTAGAAATACTGTTCCTGTCAGAAGAAGTGAGTTCCTTTTTTTTTTCTTTTTTTTTTTTTTTTACAGCTTGTCAGTTTTCCAATTAAAGTCCCAGTTTTGTGATGTTTGCTATATGATCATTAAATAGTGTGTCAGCTAATAATCAGAAAGAGACAAATATGGATATTAAACTGACGTATCCTTGACCTCCAGTCAAGGATGTGATATTATTTATTTGATTAGGTCAACATTCTAGTTTACAGAGTTGAAAGGCTGTTTCCAAAATTATGCAAGCTAATTATTCATTAGATGGTCCAAATATGTGCTAAAATGGCTCTTCCACTTGCTATTAAGCAAAGAAGGGAGGATGAATTTTTCTATTGTCTGGGCTTCAGTGAGTAGGGTAAGGCTTGGATGGACTGATGCCACTTGGAGCACTGCTTGGTAAAACAAGTGAACTGTTTGCTGGGTGACAGAAATATAGCACAAACAGAAATTAAATTGTATCTGCCTTTAAGCATTCAGAGATAAGTGGAGATGAAACAGCCTAAAAGAGACGATAAAATATAAGTAAAATGTTATGGAAAGTAGGAAGGAGGACATTGTTTTGTTTGATGATATTAGTAAAGCTTTATGGACTATGTAACATTTAAGCTTTGTAGCATGGAGAATAATTGAATATATGAATATTGGAAGGGGAAGGCATTAAGCTATGACATATAGAAGGAATAGTTTGAATAAAGATAAGGGAGTAGGAAAAAAGGACTGAAAAGAAGAGTGGCAAGTTGCTAAATTTTCCTAAATTATGAGTTGTATATGGGGTTGTAAAAAAAATGGGCATGATCCTGCACACAGGTTAGTGATAAATTTTTTAGGTAGGATTCAATTGTAGAAAGCAAATTCTACTCTAGCTAGCTCAAACAGAAAGAGTATTAAAGAAATGACTAAATATTTTACAGCATAATTGGAAAACCCAGGGAAGGTGTTCTCAGCTCTGATTCCAGAGTTATTGCAGAGCCCCAGAATCTCATTACAAAATTGGCTTAGCAAGAAAACAACTGCCACAGTAGTCACTACAGGAAGCCCCCTTGCTCACTCTAACATAATTAAGAAAGAGACTCAGGTAAAAAGACCTGTCACTGCAGCTGAGTATCCACAAATGGGAATTGACTGTACAACAGGGATTCTCCTACAGTTGCAGCATGCTGCTAGCACGCTATTTACTGAAGAACCACATGCCTACCACCTGATGTTCTCACTTCCTTCCAAATTCTAAAAGGGCATCCCTTTCTTAAAGTTAACTCATATGCAGAGACAGCTGCAAGAAAATTTGAGGCGTGTACTTGTTCTTTTCTAGTCTCTGACAAAAAGCTTCATGAAAAGTAGTTAGAGAAGCATTGTGTTAATCAGTATGCATATGTCTTAAAGAGAGTGTAAGTGGCAAGGCTAAATATACTGGACTTTGCTTGATGCCCACTGGAAAACCATCAAAGTTTTTAAGTAAAAAAGGACCACATTAAAGACTGGGCTTTGGGAATACTAATCTGTAGATAAAAAATATTTTAATAATGTATTTCATATTTCTGACTAATATAAGTCATATAGTTTTCAGATGACTTATTTAAAAATATCCTAGAAAAAAATATCCTTCATGAAGAACCAGTTAGAGATTTTGATTTTCTTGAGATAATTGAGTCTAGGCAGACAAAGAGATGGACAAGTAAGAGGAAAGTAAAAATTAAAAGTGAAAAAAAGGTAACTGAGGAAATAAATGTTGGAAACATTAATATTTAGGGGTTAGAATAAGCTATAGGAAATATGAAAGAACTAAGAGGTAGGAAAATCCATCAGCACAGGCATTTAGAAAAGATGACAAAAAGAGAGGGAGGGAGGGAGAGAGAAAGAGAAAGGAAGAGCTGAATCAAGAATAGAATAATCAATAATGACACATACTATGTAGTTAAATTGAGTTTTGAAAATTGACAATTGGATAAAATGGAGCTGCTATGTTTTAAAATATCAATTCCTGAACAGTGGTGAGGATATGAATCTACTGAAAAGAATTAGAGATTGAGTGCGTTTGAGAAGTCAAGGAAGGAAATATAGTGAAGGCAGACATCTTGTAAATGAGAGAGAGAGAGAGAGAGAAATGGACACAGAAAAAAATCTCTGTCTTTTAATGGGAGTTTTAATCCACTAATGTTTATTAAAATTATTGATATGATTGAATTTATATTTACCTTTTTATTATTTATTTTCATTTGTCCCTTTTGGTTTTCATTTCTCTTTTTCTTATTAATTTAAAATTAATTTTGGATTAAAATATTTTAGAAATATAGTTTATTTTGTTGGCTATTTAAATATATCTGTTTGAGCTATTGTATTATTTTTTACTTTGCCCCAGAGAAAATAATATACAGTCCTTGCTCTTCATAGTCTATTTAGAATTGATATTTTACCAATTTACATAAAATGTAAGAGCTTAGCAACTACATAGGTGCATCTACCATTTTTTTTTTTATTTGAGGTGAAGTCTCACTCTGTCACCCAGGTTGTAGCGCGATGGCATGATCTCAGCTCACTGCAACCTCTGCCTCCCAGGTTCAAGCAGTTCTCCTGCCTCAGCCTCCCAAGTAGCTGGGATTACAGGTGCCCACCACCACTCCCAGCTAATTTTTGTGCTTTTAGTAGAGATAGGCTTTGACCTTTATTTCTATAATTTTTGTTATCATCATATATAATATATCTGCAAATTATACAAGCCATGCAATATGTTAGAATATTTGCTTTAAGCACTCATATATATTTTAATTAAGAGGAAAAATATAATACTTTATATGTAACCATATATTTACAGTTTCCAAGCTCTTCATTCTTTTTACTAGATGCAAATTACCATGTGGTATTATTTCCCCTCAGCTTGAAAAACTTTAGATTTCCTGTAGTGGTGACAAAATCTCTCAGCATTTGCTTGTCTGTAAAGGATTTTATTTCTCCTTCACTTATGAAACTTAATTTGGCTGGATATGAAAATCTGGGTTGAAAATTCTTTTCTTTAAGAATGTTGAATATTGGCCCCCACTCTCTTCTGGCTTGGAGAGTTTCTGCCAAGAGATCTGCTGTTAGTCTGATGGCTTCCCTTTGTTGGTAACCTGACCTTTCTCTCTGACTGCCCTTAACATTTTTTCCTTCATTTCAACCTTGGTGAATCTGACAATTATGTGTCTTGGAGTTGCTCTTCTCGAGGAGTATCTTTGTGGCGTTCTCTGTATTTCCTGAATTTGAATGTTGGCCTGCCCTACTAGGTTGGGGAAGTTCTCCTGGATAATATCCTGCAGAGTGTTTTCCAACTTGGTTCCATTCTCCCTGTCACTTTCAGGTACACCCATCAGACGTAGATTTGGTCTTTTCACATAATCCCATGTTTCTTGGAGGCTTTGTTCATTTCTTTTTACTCTTTTTTCTCTAAACTTCTCTTCTCGCTTCATTTCATTCATTTGATCTTCAATCACTGATACTCTTTCTTCCAGTTGATCGAGTCGGTTACTGAAGTTTGTGCATTTGTCACATAGTTCTTGTGTCATGGTTTTCATCTCTGTCAGGTCGTTTATGGACTTCTCTGCAATGATTATTCTAGTTATCCATTCGTCAAATCTTTTTTCAAGGTTTTTAGTTTCTTTGTACTGGGTTTGTAATTCCTTGTTTAGCTCTGAGAAGTTTGATTGACTGAAACCTTCTCTCAACTCCTCAAAGTCATTCTCCATCCAGCTTTGTTCCATTGCTGGTGAGGAGTGCATTCCTTTGGAGGGGGAGAGGCACTCTGATTTTTTGAATTGCCAGCTTTTCTGCACTGCTTTTTCCTCATCTTTGTGGTTTTATCTACCTTTGGTCTGATGATGGTGACATACAGATGGCGTTTTGGTGTGGATGTCCTTTCTGTTTGTTAGTTTTCCCTCTAACAGTCAGGACCCTCAGCTGCAGGTCTGTTGGGGTTTGCTTGAGGTCCACTCCAGACTCTGTTTGCCTGGGTATCAGCAGCGGAGGCTACAGAAGATAGAATATTGCTGAACAGCAAGTGTTGCTATCTGATTGTTGCTCTGGAAGCTTCATCTCAGAGGTGTACCCGGCTGTGTGAGGTGTGAGGTGTCGGTGTGCACCTAGTGGGGGATGTCTCCCAGTTAGGCTACTCAGGGGTCAGGGACCCACTTGAGCAGGCAATCTGTCCATTCTCAGATCTCAGCCTCTGTGCTGGGAGAATCACTACTCTCTTCAAAGCTGTCAGACAGAGACATTTACATTTGCAGAGGTTTCTACTGCTTTTTGTTTAGCTATGCCCTGTCACCAGAGGTGGAGTCTACAGAGGCAGACAGGCCTCCTTGAGCTGGGGTGGACTCCACCAAGTTCGAACTTTCCCTGCAGTTTTGTTTACCTCCTTAAGCCTCAGCAATGGTGGGTGCCCCTCCCCCAGCCTCCCTGCCACCTTGCAGTTAGATCTCAGACTGCTGTGCTAGTAATGAGGGAGGCTCTGTGGGCATGGGACTCTCTGAGCCATGCGGGGGATGTAATCTCCTGGTGTGCCATTTTCTAAGACCCTTGGTAAAGCACAGTATTAGGGTGAGAGTGATCCGATTTTCCAGGTGTTGTGTGTCATGGTTTCCCTTGGCTAGGAAAAGGATATATGATAAATGCATATGGGATCTTCTTCAATTTGGTTTTGTCTGATACTTTTCTCATAATTGAACTGGGGTTATTGGCTTTTGAAATGAGAAGTACAGAGGTAAAGTGCCCTTCTCATCACATCAAATCAGGAGGTACATGATATCCACGTGCTATCTCTGGTTATGTTAACTTCATCAATTATACAAGATTTTGTTTGCCAGATTTATCCACAATGAAGTTATAATTTTTTTCCCTAATGTTTGGAAATAAATTAGTAAGCTCAACCCACCCTCAAGAGTGGAAAGATTAAGCTTCAATTCCTAAAGGAGAAAGTAGCTACACATATTACTTGGAAATTTTCTATTTAAAAAGTTTGTCTTTTAAAAACTATTTTGAGGAAATTCCATACTGTTTTCCATAATGGCTGTGCTGATTTATGTTTGAACCAACAATATGCCAGGGTTCTCTTTTTTATATACACCTTATCCTTCATCTTTTTGATAATAGCTATTCCAACAGGTGTAACATGATGTTTCATTGTGGTTCTGATATTCCTGGTGTTTAGTTGAGCATTTTTTCACATACTTGTTGGCCATTTATATGTCTTTTGAGAAATATCTATTCAAGTGGTCCTTTGCCTATTTTAAAATCAGGTTATTTGTTTTCATGCTATTGAATTATTTGAGTTCCTTATATATTTTAGATATTATCACCTTATCAGGTGTATGGTTGCAAATATATTCTCACATTCCGTGGGTTGTCTCTTCACTCAGTTGATTGTTTCCTTTATTGAGCAGAAGCTTTCAGTTTGATGTAACCTCATTTGTCTATTTTTGCTTATGTTGCCTGTGCTTTTGGGGTCATATCTAAAGAAGCATTGCCCAGATCAATGTTGTGGAGCTTTCACCTTTGTTTTCTTCTACTAGTTTTATAATGTTGGGTCTGAAATTTAAGTTTTAATACACTTTGAATTTACTTTTGTATATGTTGTGAGATAAGAGATTAATTTCATTCTTCTTTCTCATTTCTTTATTTATTCAGTCAGTTATATATGTATCAGTATGAACTTACAGCTATTTATTACATACTTTGGGTTATAATTTAATGCCACATTATTTATTTTGTTCCTCAAATTGCTCTAAAATTGACTATTGGGAGTACTTTCAGGTTGGTTTCTGTGTCACTTTGAGATTTCCCAACCTGTTTTGTGATCACTATATTACTTTTTGGTAGTGTAAGGTGCTCTAGGGTCATCTTATATTTTCTCTGTTTTGGCCCTACAATCAGCCATTTCTCCGAGAATATCTGGTTTCTTTTATTGGAGAATAGTATTTGAGCACTGGCTGCTGTTCATATTTGTCATTTTTTTCCTCACTTTGTGATTCATATTGGATCCTTTGTTTCCATCTATCTTCATGTTTTCTGACTCTTCTGATCTTTCTATTCCACTGTTAAACCTTTTTCATGTCAGAGATCTGGTCAGACTATATAGGGAATTTTCTCAATCCAGACTTCCAACTAGTTTATTTTTTATGTTTTTTTCTTCTCTACTGAGACTCTATATTTGTTCATTCATTTAAAATATATTTTTTTCTTTTTTTTAATTTCCTTGAACATAGTTATGGCTGCTTTAAAATCTTTGTTTGCTGCAACCAATATTGGGTCGTCTTGAGGTTTGTCTTGTGTTGGAGGCTGAAAGATTGAGGGTCATGATCAACTCAGTATACCACTGGAGGCTATGTAAGTAGCAAGCTGTTTCTCATAAATGCAGATGGTTGGCAGACTGGCAAACTGCGTCTGCCACCCAGAAGGGATGCTGAGGGCAGTCACACCCCAGTGCAATGTTTCTTGTCATTAGGTGTATCTGAAGCCTGTTAGTAATAATATGAACCTGTGATCAATGAAGCAGCTGACCAATCGTTACCTCCTCCTCCCTGCTCTTGCTACCCAATAAATACGAACGGCTGTAGAAGTCAGGAGCTGCCTTTGCTCACTAGAAGCAGGGAACTCTCTTCTTCTTTCCTGGTTTCCCTTCCTTTAAAACAGTTTATTTTGTCTTAAGTTTTCATTTCTACTTTCGTCCCTTTGTTCAGTCTTGTAATGATGGTCTCAAGCAGTAACAGTTGTAACTGCTGTAATGACAGTCTCAAGTAGTAACACTGGCAGTCAACCACAGTCTCGGTTGACCTTCTTCTTTTGAGAAAGGATCATATTTTCCTGTATTTTTTAAATGTCAGCCTGCTTTAAATTGTGTCCTGGAAATTGTGAGTGACATATTGTAAATCATTTGGATTTTGTTGTGTTTAAGAATTAAGATCTTTTCTTCATTGCCCCCACTTCCTGACTCCCTGTTTACAATATAATTTAATTTGTTTACACTCAAACTACAAGCTCTGTATTTCTTAGTTTGTGCGACTACTATGATCTGAATGTTTGTATGTTCCTAAAATGCATGTGTTGAAATTCTAACTCTCAAGGTGATGCTCTTGGAAAGTGGGACTTTTGGAAGGTGATTAGGTCAAGAGCAAAGTCCTCATGAATGCGATTAGTGCCCTTTTAAAAGAGACCCCAGAGAGCTCTCGACCCCTTTCACCATGTGAAGTAACAATGAGAAGACAACTGTCTATCAGAAAGAGGACACTGACTACATACTATATATAGCCCACACCTTGATCTTGAACTTGTCTCCCTCCAGATCACTGAGAAATTTATGTTGTTTATAAGCCAGTGTAAGTCATTTTGTTATAGCAGCTTAAATGAACTAAGATAATAGCATCCTTAATTCTCATTTATTTTTGAGTCTTATATTGTAACTTGGAGCCTACCTTACGTATGTATGATTCAGAGAGCAGCCACATGGGCAGAGTTTATGTGCAGAATTGGGACTCCACGTCAATGACTTGCTCCTTTCTTGAATTTTTCTTGTCTGGTTCTACAAAGCAGTAAGACTGTAGGTTTTCTATCAAAATCTTAGCTGCTTCACATGGTGCTGACAGGGTAAAATTCAGGCTAACATTATTTAAAGTTAAAATTAAAAATTGACACACTGCTATTCTCTTATTCTAAGGCAGAATCCCCTCTTTTTAATCACTCTCTCATGTCTTCAGGTAATTGTTTCTTTCCTATTTTGACCAGAATGCATAGTTATTTTATGTGGTCTATTGGTCTAAGAGGACAGTAGTAAAAACAGAAACATTAAGATGACACAATTTTAAAGAAAAAAATTGCTTAATTTTGGAATATGTTGGGAAATAATCAAATTTTACTTCCCAGGCAAGGTATAATATACTGAATTTACTAATTTGCATTTAGAATTGACAGAAAATGAAACATACCAAGAACAATAAACTAGTGAAAAGAGAGAGGTATGCTAGAATTTAAAAAATTCCTGCTTAAAAAAGAATTACAGTAAACCCGTTTTCATTTTTTAAGTTTCTCAATAGTGTGGACCACTAATATATAGAATATGTATCTGCGTTATGGTAGAAATTTTAGACTCTAAGGATAGTAGAACTACACAAATGCAAATATATCTGAAAGAAACAATATCATTTTATTGCATGTTTTCTCTATTTTACTTCCTGGCTATGAGAGAAGGAAAATTTATAATTGTCTGTTCATTCTGCCTAATTTTGTTATCTAAAAAAAGTTTTGTTCATGAATAGCATTGCTTTAGAAAACTCAGAAGTTAAATATGTGGCTTTTTTTTCTTTTTGCCAAATGTACTCGGTGTGGACATTGTCAGGACAGATTTTTTTGTTGTGTTTTTTTCCCCTTCTTTTTGTAACAGAATTTAGCTTTTATTAATAAAAGTGTATTCTTCTAAAATATTTGTTTTAATTTGGAATTCTGGTTTAAGTGGAGAAAAGACCAACTCAACTCATTCTTTGCCAAATATTCATGTTATAATTTTACCAAATTAATTTTTATAAGATGAAAAATGCTGTAATTTTTTAAATTCTTACATGGAATTCAGTTTTTCTTAAAATTGAAATCAGGCAATATTGTTGCTTATATACTAACATAAAAAATCAGATGATATTTATTGCTTTCTTTTCCTGTCAAATTAATCAATATCAGTAATAATGGGAAATTCTTTCTCTTTATTTTGTAAAATGGAATTTTTTGTGCTTGCTCATTATTATTATGTATAATGCTTTTTGAAATATTAACATTTACCATTTGTATTGTGCTTTAGATTTTGAAAATTAATTGTTATCATAATGTTATATCTCTTTTTACCAAAATAACCACATACAGACCTACATTACAGTGTTTTTTCTATTTTATATTATTGGAAGTGTGTGGCAGGGAGGCTGAGTAGCTTGAATGTGTACACTTTTTGGAGGAGCATGTGAGAATAGCTTTTTATATTTTGATCTAAAAACTGATACTAAATTTATTTCAGTTCTTAGTCTGTGCAGTTACAAATTGTATAATAATGAACATCAGAGAAAATTATAAAATAGCAGGCTTAGTAATGCATGGTTTTTAGCTCAAATAATTTTCTTTTGATTTCTCCTTAAGGATTCCTACTTTCCAATATACATCCTGCCTAATGTTGCTTTTCTGGTAATTGTTATTGTTTAATCAAAGAATTCTGTCATTTATTTGATTAAAGGAGACCTTCTAAATATGAAAGTAGAGTATGGTTGCATATACTGCCTAAGCTTGCGTTCCAGTTCCACCATTGATTGTGCAATCATAAGCAACTACCTCACTTTTCTCTTCTTTTAAATGGAGCTAATATTAGTACTTGCCAAATGGGTTTCTTAGGAAGATTAAATAATTAAGTGAAATATTCCCTGTAGAACTCTCAGACTGGCAACTCCCACATAGCAGACATGCCATAGTATTATCCACTGATTCTATGTATTATGAATTTTCACACTGATGGAACAACATGACATTACATAACCATTAGATGTGTTAGCATTTATGTAGAGTAAAAAAATCCCTTTTACTTTGTTCAAAATATTAAATACTTCAATGTATGGTTTTTGCTATGTTAGTGTCTATTATGGTATGTGATCATCCCTCAGTGATAGAGAATTCCAATGCATCCCCCAATAGAGAATTGAAATCTAAATGCAATGAGGGATATAGTATCCTTGTCTTTAAACTCATAAATAATTCCTATTTAAGGTGAGGAGATTTATTTATAAGAGAAAAAAATAGTCCCTTCAGTGTAGATTTCTCTTTCTCCTCTCATGTCTTACAATATCTCTGATATTTTGCACTAGCGATATATTTCCAAACTCTGCTTTGCAAGACACCTAGTAATTTATCTGTCCCTCTTAACATCAGGTAATTTTTAAAACTCTTCTCAGCAACATTGCTTCCCACTAGACACAACCCACTCTGCTTTCTCCATAAAATAGTGATAAATGAGTGGAGCAGTGACCTTTTATAATGAAAAATATCACAAGACTGCCTTTCTCATGGTATTTCAAGTGCATTTCCTCCTGAAAGATCATAAGAAACTACTTTTTATGTGCTTCTCACTGTAAAATTGGTCAGCTCTTGGATTTTGTGCTGATTCTTTCATGTGTAGAAACAAATGGGATAACATTCATCATATTCTATTAAAATAATCAATGACTTTAGAAGCCTATTCATGTTTTTATTTAAGTGAACAGAATCATAAAAATCATGTGGGGATATTTTCTTTATTATATTTCTAAATGTTAGTATTTCCTTATGTTTTTAAACTTGTGAGTTGTAAAATTCCATCTTAAATACCCTAAGGATTTAAGATAGTAAGAATAATATTATAATAAATTGAGCCTTTGATAAAATGGGCTTTTGTTTCCACAAGTGTAAAAGCAGCATTTCTATTAAATTATAGTTTTATGTTCTTGATCAACCCAGGCAGAACTGAAGCATCTGGATTAAGTAAGGTTATAAAAAGCTTTCATTCAATGTTTCATGGAAAAACCCATGCTACTCCAGTCATTTTGGACCAATTGATGTAATTTTATTCTTTCAGGAAGGAAGCTATTCCTGAAATTTGCTTTAGTTATCCTTTGTAATTTTGTGAATAAACTGTACTTAAGCCTCTGTGATAGACAATACGTATAAATTTGGAAAAAACAGTAAATTCTTATCAGTGTTTCTGAATCTGGTAAGACACAATACTGTCACCATAATAATACTAGGCAGTATGGGGTAAGTGCTTTTGATAAGAATAAATGTACTGGAATTCAATGACGAAAGCTTTATCTTCTGATTAGAGCACTTGGAATTCAATGATGAAAGCTTTTTCTTCTGATTAGAGATCACAAGACATAAGGCATGGATAAAGTAACTTTTCAGTTTTCAGTAAGACAAGACAGAACTTTGATATGCTATTATGGGGAGCAATATTCAAGCTTGGGAGCATTATAGGAACAAAGTAGGCATGTATGGAGAGGTGGTAAGTACAAGTTCATAAAGTCACAATATGTGTATTGAGAAACAAGTTATTGGTGGGAGTAAGCATCCTAGAGGAATGCATGTGCCCCCCTAATCTCTTGGCATAATAGTGAAAAGGAGACTTATATTAAACATTGCTGGGTATACTATGATTGTGCTCCAAAGAAGGGTCCTTGTCCCCTCTACTCATACTTTTAGTACAGATATGAGAAAAACCTTATAAGTAGAAAAATAAATATTTAGATCTCAGCTATCGAAGAGTCTGAGTTTAGATCCCGGCATTTTTTTTTAACATTATGAACGTGATCTGTGCAAGCTTTGAAGAGCTGGGGGACTGTGGAATGTTGCAGTCCCTCGTGCTGATGGGAGAAGGCAACTGGCATTTTGGAAATTGGCCTTTAAGTGCCATCTCTTATGCTGGAAGAAGAGACAATTTCAATTCCTATCAGTCCATTACTATCCACACCAGAGAGAGATCCTGGGGGCATTTGTTATATAAAATACATGTTTATAGGATAGTGACAGTCCAATTTGCATGAAGCATAGCATATGAGCAAGAAAGTGACAGAAAACTAAGAGATAGTTTCAGGCTAGTTTGTAATTGGGAAGGAGACTTTTTGATTTTGAAAGGACAATCATGAGCCAGCAAAAAAGTTTTAAGCCCTAGAACATCGTAAGTGTTATGATCAAAGTGTTGCTTCGGAAATTCGTCTGGAAGTAATGTACAGATTGATATACATGAAGGAATGCCTGAAGCCAGGATACCTACTTGGAAGCTACTCAAGGCTATCCATCAATAAGGGTTTGTACACACAAAAAATTGACAGTGGAAACTGGGAAACAGATAAAATAAGGGAGGTTATAAATAATGAAATTATAGATGATTGATATAGGGGAGTAAAAAATTCTTAGTTTTCAAACTGGAATTATAAAATCCAATGGAAAGACATTTTGAAGAAAGTGCATTAGAGATAGCTGAGATGCTTTGATTAGATGGGTAATTTTATGAAGCTAATGGCACACCTAGGAGACAATGCTCAGAAAACTGTTAAGTACATTGTACTAAATCTTGGAGAAAGATTGGAATTGAAGGTACAAATTAAAAGTCACCTACCTACATACAACGACTTCAGTCTAAAAAGACTGCCTAATCCAATCTAGATTGACAAACCAAATAAATTAGCAATTGATGGACTAAGACTGCCCACAGTTTCTAATTGGAGGGTGGGGAAAATTGTTTTTTAAAAAAATCTCCTTCATTGAAGGGCAAGTAATTCTGGGGACTCCATCTGAATTATCCAGGTAGATACACTGACACTCAGGGAGAACTTGGCAGAAAACGTATGAGTGGATAGAAACTTTTAATGCATACTTTATTTCATGTGAATGCCTTGGCAATGATTTCTAATACTGTGAAGCATTTTTTTTTCTCTAGAGGCTACCACTTCTTCCTCTTTAGAGTAGGTGTGTACATTTATTTAAGGTGACTATGTCATGTCTTTGCAATATAGCCTCCAACAACTGCACCTGGGTTATTATTGTGATGGAAATAAATGGAGTATGTTTTCTGCAACTTTGGAATAGGGTCTTTTGAGAAGGAATTTTGACTGAGCACTTAGTTAAGACAAGCTGGCTTGAGTTTCATAGTTTTGTCAGCATGGTTTATGAGTACCACTTATAACATGCTTGCATCCTGTGTACTGTAGAGGCCAAAGGCAAATATTAAACAAGTTTGGCTTTCAATCTTTGTCTTATCATATAACAGTTATGTGACCTGATGAAAAAGTAATTTTGGGGGGGGTTTCTAAAATGAAGCTAGTAATATTTTTCTCCCAAATTTTTGTGAGGAAGAATGAGTTTACAAGGAGAATAGCATAGAGACTGGTACATGTTGAACACTCGGTAAATACTCGTTTTCCTAATATTAATTAAGCTATCTTATTATACGCTACAGCCTAGGGCTATAATAACCTATGAATAACTAAATTTTTTTTTTTTTTTTTTTTGAGACGGAGTCTCGCTCTGTTGCCCAGGCTGGAGTGCAGTGACCGGATCTCAGCTCACTGCAAGCTCCGCCTCCCGGGTTTACGCCATTCTCCTGCCTCAGCCTCCCGAGTAGCTGAGACTACAGGCACCCGCCACCTCGCCCGGCTAGTTTTTTGTATTTTTTAGTAGAGACAGGGTTTCACCATGTTAGACAGGATGGTCTCGATCTCCTGACCTCGTGATCCGCCCGTCTCGGCCTCCCAAAGTGCTGGGATTACAGGCTTGAGCCACCGCGCCCGGCCGAATAACTAATTTTGATTATTTATTATATTGCAGTTTCCAAGGGTCAGGAATACTGGCACAGCTTAACTGAGTCCTCTGCTCATGACTCACAAGTGTGCATCCAAGGTGTCACTGAGTCTGGGTTTCCTACTGCAGCTCAGGATTCTCTTCCAAATTCATGTGGTTGTTGAGAGATTTCAATCATTGCAACTGTAGAATTCATGGTGGCTTTCTTCTTCAAAGATAACAGGAAAGAGAATTTTTAAATTTTATTCATCTCGGACCTCCAGACCCTCTTTAAAGGGCTCATCTGATTAGGTCCAGCCCACCCAGTATAATCGCTTCTTAAGATTATTTAACTTTAGCTGATTAGAGACCTTAATTGAATCTGTAAAACCCTTTTAACTTTGTCACATAATATAATGCAATCATGGGAATGATATTCTAAAATATTGCCATGTTTTATTGCTTAAAAGAAAGTTATATTTGAGATAGGCTAAGTTAAAAGGGCGATTTAGTAACTCTTTAACCAAAGTAAGAAAATTGGGATAAAGGAAAAAAAACAACAATTTCAAGATTCTCCCCTCCCCTCCCCCACTCGAAACTATACTTTTTCAATTATTCAAAACCTCCCAGTATACTTATGAATATGCAGCAACAAATCCAACAGTTACAAAGTAGTGCGTTTTAGTGTTAACAGTGCTTCCCTTTGGAATGGGAGCAAGTAGGGAGCAATAATGGGGAGATTATTTAATCAACATAAAAACTTAAGAAAAGAAGTGAATTAAATTAATTTCACCAATAGAACCTATAAGATATATACCCCTCCCCTCCCTTTCCATCCCTTCTCCTCTCCTCTCTCTCCTCTCTCCTGTATGTGTCAACGTCAGGCTCTCAAACCAGCTATCTCCATAAAGCTAAAACTATGACTAAAGAAGCTTCTGAGCTCATGTAATTGCAAACTTGGAAGCTGGAAGAAAAGAACTCTTTCTCTTTCTTCCAGTTTGGAAAAATACCAAAGGGATACTCTGGTTTGCTCCATCATGTGTCATATCCCCATCTCTTTGGAGACAAGTGAGTTACTGTGATTGACAGCCCCATCAATACTATTTAGATAAGAGAAAGAGGAGAACTTTTCAAAAGAACAATGGATAGCATTGACAATTGTTGTGAATTGAGGAACTACCTCTGAAATTTATAAGCCAATGTGTGAGCCAAAACTTTTCCTCTAAGGTTGAGAGGAACTACTGAAATTCAGATCCTGGAAAGGTGTAAAAGAATTTGTGCCTGGCAGAAATAAAAAGCACTGTGTTTGCTGATGGAAGTAGCAAAATAATTGAAGTTGTTACTGATTCTACCTTGTGAACTGTTCTTGCGGCTTGTTAAATATCGGAAATCTATTACCCATTATGAAACCTTATGATTCATTGAAATTAGAAAGAGTAAAAAGCTCTCCTTGTTCTCCAGCAAATGGCCCTACAACATAAATGTTATTCTGCTCATATTTTTAAATTTACTATTAGCTCACCTTGTCATTTTGAACAAACTAAATAATTTATTTTTCGTCTCAATGTTTCTGTGTACCTGTGTGAGTAAAAGCAGAAAAGATGCAATATCAGCTCTTTCTGAGTTTCCAGCTTTCTGAAAATATCTCAGACAGAGTTACAGTAGTTTTATATTTTGGCAAGAACATTCTAGTTGGGCATACTCAAAACTATACTTTTTCAATTATTCAAAACCTCCCAGTATACTTATGAATATGCAGCAACAAATCCAACAGTTACAAAGTAGTGCGTTTTAGTGTTAACAGTGCTTCCCTTTGGAATGGGAGCAAGTAGGGAGCAATAATGGGGAGATTATTTAATCAACATAAAAACTTAAAAGAAGTGAATTAAATTAATTTCACCAATAGAACCTATAAGATATATACCTTTTAGAAAAATCCTGCAGTTTTCTTTTTTTTAACTCCAAATAAATACTATCTTTGAATTCCCAAGGATACAATGGATTCATGTTTCACTTAGTAAAATCTGGAAGATGCTTTAGAAAATGGAGCAGTACCTAGAAGTAGGGTGGTGCCAAATCCAACATCCTCCACTAAACATGAAACAGAGGAATTTAGTACATATTAAACACAAAATGAAATACATGATGAATCTCTCTCTTTACTTTTACTTTTTACTCTGTCTCTCTCTTGTTGCCTATGAACTTCCAAGCGCTTTGTTTCTGATCTTTAAACCTCTCTATGAAGGAGTCAGAGAACTGGTAATATTATTTCTGTTTTGCAAGTGGGAACGTGTAAATACATTTCCTAGAACTGTAGTGCTGTTGGATTATAATCCAAACCTGTGTTGACCCCTGAGCTGGGGCTACACCTGAGGGCAACTATTAGGATGGTGCAAAAGTCATTGCAGTTTTGCCATTACTTTAATGCAAATAATGGCAATGACTTTTGCACCAAACTAATACTTTGTATCAATATTCCTGACCCAGCCCTGGCTTTGCGTCATGCCTTGCTCTGGTCACCACTTTGCTGTGGTTGGTTGTGCTATTTTGGCATGCTAATTTCTGCCATTTCTCCATGCCTGTGAAGACTGGATTTTCCATATGATTTGGGTGGTTCATCTATTTGATTAGGGCCTTTGCAGTTGACATTACCTCTTCTCCAAAAGCTATTCCCATAGATACTCTATGAATTGCTACAGTTTTTACTCTAGAGCTCTTCCAAAATGGTAATTAATAGGAGGGAGATTCTCTCTGAGCAGCTTATGAAAGAACACACCTCGATCATTTTCTATCCCCCTACTTTGGTTTATTTCCTGTCACTGCACTTACTGTTTCCTGACATTGTATCCTATGTTTATTTGTCTATCTCTCCCCTAGGATATAAACTCCTTAAGAAAAAGCCCTTTGTTTTGTTGCCTCTCTGTTTACAGTACATAAAACTTGAGAGTGAGGAGAGATTGGTTATATAAATTGATACCACATCAAAGAGAGCTATCAGAAGTGGAATGTCACTCAAGAATTATGAAAAAGAGAGAAAACTTTATTCACACCCAGACAATGGCTGAATTAACATGTTCCTTGCTTAATTATGTGATGAGAACAAGAGACAATTCAAATACAGTGTACCTGCCTAGTCATAAAATCCAGTGTGCCCTTTTGTTTGGAGCCATCCCAAATTATCATGTCTGACTACTGAAGAAATTAATAGATGGTTATTAATAGGTGCAGAAAATGACAGAAAAGTAGGAAATGTGGAGAAAGTGTGTTGAGATTTAAGGCCAACTCACCGTTTTTCCTCTAACTTCACTGATTTGTTTTTAAGGTCTCATAACCAGGTCTTGGAATATTTCCTACACTTCTTTGTTTATCCTTTGCATTTTCTTTATGTTTTTTAGTTGAGAAATAATGTATACTTGTTGCAACAAGTAAAATAATTCCAAAATATATAAAGAAAAAAATAAGTTTCCCCATTTATTTATTTTAAAACATTATTATTATTATTATTATTATTATTATTATTATTTTGAGACACAGTCTCGTTCTGTCACCCAGGCTGGAGTTCAGTGGGGCAATCTCAGCTCACTGTAACCTCTGCCTCCCGGGTTCAAAAGATTCTCCTGCCTCAGCCCCCAAACCAGCTAAGATTACAGGCACGTACCACCAAACCAGGCTAATTTTTGTATTTTTAGTGGAGACAGGGTTTTACCACGTTGGCCAGGCTGGTCTCAAACTCTTGCCCTCCAGTGATCTCCCCACCTTGGCTTGCCAAAGTGCTGGGATTGCAGGTGTAAGCCACTGCGCTCAGCCTACTCACTTATTTATATATTATATCCATTATACCCTCTAATATCACTCCATAATGCAATGTGATATGATTCCCTTTATATTATTCTCCAGGTTCTTAAGCAATTTTATGTACATATATTTATAAAACTTGAAGTATAACATGCATACTGCTTGACAATTTGCTTTTTTTTAGTTAATGATATATCATGGTCATCTTTCTAATTGAGGGATAAAAAACTATCTCTTATTAAAAGCTGAATGTTATTTCACATGGATACACTGTCATTTATTAAACCATTTTCTTATTAATGGATATTATAGTTGATTCCAGATCTTTTCCATTACAAAAGCTTTAGTAAATACATTGTGTATATATATTTTATTTCTGTATAGCATATTCCCCAAAGTGGGATTATATATCAATGGCATTATGTGCTTCTAATTTTAAAAGATAATGATAGTATTTTCCAGACAAATTGCAAAATAAAACATTTATGTTCCTTTAAATTTACAAATATTGGCTAGCTACCTCTGAGCTTCCTGCTGTTTTATTAGGAACTCCAAATGATTCATCAATAATTTTCAAATTAAAAAAAGTCTGATATCAATAATCATCGGCATTACATGGACATATTCAAATATCTATACATGTTTATCAAATGCTACCAAATTGCCTGACAGCACGTTATTATATCATGAGTATATGAAACTTAAAAGTGTTTGCATAAACCAGCATCTTTAATTTCTCGCTATAGAAAATGTTAAGGCGCAAAAATAAAGAATTAAAAAAATGAGCAGGCAAAATTTATTTGCTATAAGGGTTGTCAAAAACAGTAATAGGACATAAACCATATAATAGTACATATAAGTTGTTGAGAGAATTCTCAGCAGTGTAGCAGCATGTGTCAAAAAGTCATGTGCATTACTTTCCCTAACAAGACAATTGCGCTATTCTCAAAATATATCTTTGCTTTCTCTGGTACCATAATTAGGATTAACTCACACCATAATCAAGTCAGGGCCAGGATTTTTTAAAAAGATGGTGAAAAGAAAAGGGTCTTTACTCCAAAAGAACTCCAAAATCTAGTCTCAGGAGCTGGGGGATTACAGGCAGGACTAGATCTCCAAAGGATGCTTTATCAAAGGGGTCAGGATGTAAATCAAATAATGGAGAATGTATTGAGTTGGGAGCACTTTCCTGAAATACAGGATTTAACATGTTGACAAAGATCATGGGACACAGAGACATACGTGCTATGGCTGTGTTAAGTGAGTTCAAAATGCCAATTTTTTTTTTTTTTTATGTTAGTGGAGGAGCGATGATAAACTCAGGGAAGTGTTCATGCTGAAGTATTACCATGTAAAACTGGAGAACCCACCAGATTACTATATACTATGTCCTATGAGAATGCCCAAAGGATGCACCATTTATCAAAGTCATAAAGCTAGCACTGGTAAGAAAGGTACGAGGATCACTGTTAAGTACAGTAGTTGTTCTTTATTGCTCAGGAATAGTGGTAGGAGAGTCCACTACCTAATTAGACTCACTGATAGCAATAGGAATGATAGTCACAGACAGACCCCTATGGAGCAGGTAGGTGGAGCTTACCTGTCCAAAGTACAATAGATGCAATTATTGTGATGAATGGCAAGGTCCAAATGGAATCATACACAGAAAATTATGGAGATTGTTGATAGAACATGGTGTCTCAAGGGGCATAATAGATAAACAATCAAAAAGAGTACCAATCAACTAGTATCCTCAGATGTATTTAAGAATGGATGATTGAGGGCAATTGCCTCAATTAAAAGCCACAGTCCCAGCCTAGTTTACAAACATCAGCCAGTTTTCATACCTGGAATCTGGTAATTAAATAAAAGACTATATCCCTTGAAGAAATAACTCTGTAATACCATAACAAGTGTACAGAGTAGCAAATCCCCACATTCTTCCCTGAAATAACTTACAACTATTTACTTGAGTAACTGTACACTGGAGAAAGGGGAATGTTATAAGGACTCTGATACAAACTCCATGTTAACATTCATACCCAGAGATCCAAATAGTTTTCACAGTCCCCTTGTTGTTAAAGAGAGGGAATGCAGGGAGAAGGTAATGAGTAGGGTCGTGGCCAATGTTTAACTCACAGAGGGTCTACTGCAGACTTATTTTGTGATCATTTTCATGGTATCTGAATATTTGATTGGGACAGACATACTTGGTATTTGGTACAAATCCTACATTGGGCCTCTGGCTGGTGTGATAAGAGCTATAATAGTGTGGAAGGCCAAGTGAAATCCTCTGAAACTGACCCACCTTTCGCCAAGGTAGTCCATCAAAACAATATGATATCTGGGGTAGGGAGGATAGAGATTAGTGCCACCTGCGTGAGTGGATATCCACATCATAATTGCCTTGAATTCACCAGTGGAAACCAATGGATCCTAGAGAATATCTCGAAGAATTGCAAAATAATAAAATAGAACAAACAGTTCCATACATTGTTCAAGAAAAGACTTTCTTGAGGGAGAAAAAAAGCTAAATTTAATATTGAGAAAGGGTACATGTCAGAGAAAATGGACCCAGGTGAACAACATGACATTTTCTAGTAAAATTATGGGACACTAGAATAAGAAAAAAAAAACTTTTAGCTTTCAAGAAGAAATATCAAATCTCTTGTAAGGACAAAATGTCAGTTTGGCTTCAGATTTCCTTTCAGCAATATTCAACATCAGCAGACAACAAAGAAGCATAGAAACAGAAAAAGAAAAAAGTATGTTCTGAAGAATACAAATATGTAAAGCTGCTCTTCCATTAGAAAGGTCACACTCATGCTACTCTAAACATGCAGGCTTACGGAAAATTTTGTACATCAGTTTTTCTTGAGAAATTGCTAGAGGTCACACTTTAAGTTAATAAAAGATAACTGGAAACCGCTGGGCAAAAGGACTGGCAATGAACATTTAAAATTATTAACTCTAGAATTACAAACTGTAACAGGTGGATTAGGAGGCTAGGACAGGATGTAAGTGTTGTATGTCTTGACAAAGTTGAGATTTCATGTCTAGAAATATTTGCTAGGAAGAAGGACTAAGAAGGTGTGAATTAAGTAGTTTCCCAGAATGCCTCATTTCAAATAGCTGAAATTTAAAATATATTATTTTAGTCTGACAAGCAATATAAGCATCTTCAAGATTACAAAGATACTAAATTAGAAAGAAAATATGACTGATTAATATACATTGCTGAAGAATAGATACCAGAAAAAGAAAAAATATGATTTTATAATGGCAAATATTAAAATATAAAATTATTTCATAAATAGAGAACAAAATGTATCATATAAAATTATAAAGCTAAGCATACTAGGACAACAGTACTTTATACATGTAAAAATTACACACACACTCCTACACATATATTAAGAAGCAAAGAAACAGATCAAAATGAAAAAGAATGATTAAATTCACTATGCAAACAAAAATTAAATTTAAAAAATTGCTGAAATCAGATGTGTTTGTCATGTTAACAAAACATAAATGTTTTCAATCCTCTACTCATTGACAATCTCAGATTGGATTGAAATAAAACAGGTAACTCTGAACTGTATCCCAGAGGACTGAAAAAAAAAAATAAAAGCAGAGTTCATGATCTTAATATCAGACAAAGTGGAGGTCAGGCCTAAAAGCAATAAATGGGTTTCAGCTTCTGCCCATGAAGGATTAATTGCTATGGCAATGCTTTTCACTGTAAACAACTAAAAATCTGGAAAAATGTGAAATAATGGTTTTCAGACAATGAACAATAAGAAGCAGGCAGAGCTGGGATCTCTGGGATGTTAAATTAACTTTAGCCTAAGCTGCCCCCTTAGGTATTTTTAAGTTCAGTCAAAAGTTTTGCCACATATAGTGAACTGTAACCTAAATGGATGTGTAAAGGATTGTAACCTACTATTGTAAGAAGTAGCCAATTCTCAGCCTATCACAGCAGCCAAATTTCAATCACCATCACCGGGAGCCAATTGCTCAAACCATGTTTGAATAAGGCAAACACGGAGCTGTTAACTAATCCAGCTGTTTCTGTACCTCACTTTCATTTTCTGTACGTTACTTTTCTCTTGAGGTCTGCAAATGTTACCGCACCATGTGGCAGCCCCTGAGTTGCTCTGAACATATTTTGGTTCTGTGGGCTGCCCAATTTGCGAATTGTTCTTTGCTCAGTTAAGCTCTGTTCCATTTAATTTGTCTACAGTTTTTCTTTTAACAGAGAGAAGAAAAACAATTAGTTGGGCCCTAGTTTGCTGACTGGAGATTTCCTGATTATGATGCAGGGAGACGAACACAGACAAAGCTCAGCCAAATTGCAAAGACAGAGATGAAAATTCTGGTCCCCTTCTGAGGGGGCTAGAATTTGAAATTTTGAATGAGAGTGACAGGAAGGAGAGGATAGAGAAAAGAGAGAGAGAGAGAGAGAGGGAGAGAGTGGGAAAGTGCATGCCTTGGAGAACTTCAAAGGGGGCCTCCGTTTTTGAGTACTGATATGTGCATGTGCATGCATGGGATGAAACACTCCGATGCAAAGGAGAGAACTACTGAAGAGAGTAAGCAAAAACAATTCTCAGAGCTCTTACAGGTCCAGGAATAATTTGTGTTTCATTTTTCAGAGTGGTGAAAACTTGTCAGGCATGGAACATTGGGCAGAATCCTTAAGAGTCTCCTCTAAATCTACCGTAACAAAGCTTAAAATCAAATCTCAAATGATCAATTGGATCCACAAATAATTTAACTGTGCCAGTACAAAAACCAACACCCTTTATAGGAATACATCAAAATCTAGGGCCAGAAAATGTAAAATTTACAACATCAGTATTCAATAAAAATGAATGAGCATGCAAATAAAATACAACCCATAACCAGGAAAAAAACAGACAAAAAGAGGACTCAGAAATGACGAAATATGGTAAAATTTGTAGACAAGGATTTTAAAAGTTTATTATAACCTAGAAATATGTTCAAAAATTTAAAGAAAATATAATCAGAGAAAGGGAAAATAGAAGATACACCTAAATGGAACTTTTAGAGATACATAAACAATGTAAAAATAAATATACATTGAATGAATAACATCAGATTTGATACTGAAGAAGAAAAGATCATGAGGTTGAAGACTAAACAATAGAAATGATCTAAAATGAAGCACTGAGAGGAATAAAAAAACAGAAAAAATGCTGACTTGCCTTTTTAACGTGTTGAGATTGTTCTTGATTGTGAGTTTGGTATTTGAGCTTCATCTGTGCAAATTACATGGCTTAAATTAGATCACTCTTTTTGTAGAGTTGATTTTTGTCTACTTCTGCTGAAATCTTTGATTTGCTTCTGTACTTACAACAATTTCAGCCATCCTTGAGGTCCTGGCTTAATTTGAGTTACTGTTAAAACACTAACACTTTGATGCTAGTTTAAAACTCAGTTTTCCTGTTATAGTGCTATTACAAAAAAAAAAAAAAAAATCTAACTACAAGGCAATCTGCATGCCTCTGTGTAGCCAAATATCATTACTACTAACTCTGTAATCAGCTCATGAGTTTTGTTTTGTTCTGTCTACAGTCTAGCTGTTCTACCTTGGAGGAGTCTCTCAGAGTACCTAATGCCCTCCACACCAGAAATTAAAGGTTTATTTTTACTTTTCAAATTAATAGTGATTATGTATATAGTACATGATATTAAAGAATGACAACAAAATGTTTATTTCCAGTGATTGGATTATGGGTGATTTTTATATATTTGTTTTTTCACATTTTATTTTCTAATCCTTTTGTATTAAGTACAAATTACTTTTGTAAAAATATATCACCTTTGGAGTAAATAAAAGTTAAAAAATGTGTAAAGCTTTCTTGATTCTCTGCTTCTTTATTTATAACTAGACCATCAGTAGCTATGTAATATTTGTTACTTAGAACCAACCAACCCTTCTCAGAATTTTAGCCTTTTGAGTGCTGTTATTTTCTCTCACCTGTGTCTTCAAGATTTACTCCATCTACTGAGAGTTCCTCTCATTGAAGAGAATCAATGAGCCATTTCTAACTGGCCTGTTTTATACCTTTTCCCATTTCTCTCAGTGGGGACTTCCAACCTTCTGGATGAGAGATTATGAATATTAATTCACCCTATCTGCCTATGCTACAGACCACTGGATCACTTCTGTAGTCATAGCAACCTGTTTTGAGACCTATTCATGTCCTCTCTAATTAAAACTAGTTGCTGTCTTTTACAGACTAAAATAGTTTGAAGCACCAAGAGTAGAGGCTGTATTCGCTGGCTTTGTATCACTCTATTTTATATGTCATCTGATCCTTATGAACAATGATTCACTACATTAATGGGCTCATCACTGCTTGACATGTCACTTTGCTTAACCATGTTGATGCCTAGAATATTTGCATCCAGGAGTATTTTGACAGGAACTTAAAAATAAATTACTAGACTTTTAAACTTTTATTTATGTGATTAGTTCTATGTGTGGTACACTTTATCTCCAAGTTTCTGATACTTACTCCAGAAGATGAGAGATGAGGTGAGAAATTCAGCATTAAATTCATGGTTGGTGTGATGTTTGGGGATACAATGAGACTCAGAAGAGGCTTGAGGCTC
Source organism: Colobus angolensis palliatus (assembly GCF_000951035.1). Lineage (NCBI taxonomy): Eukaryota > Metazoa > Chordata > Mammalia > Primates > Cercopithecidae > Colobus > Colobus angolensis. The sequence continues at coordinate 6,300,199 of NW_012111364.1, forward strand.
AGGGATGAGTGAAGGATCAGAGCCAGGGTAAAGAGTGAGGTGATAATGGAGGATGATGTGTTTATATTTTGAAGCAGGCATTTTGACTTAGCTGAGTTAAAAAACAGCCATTTCAATATTTCTACTAGCCTTAAAATGGCTGAGTAGGACAAAGCCACCTAGTCCATATAGAGCTTTGCATCCCTTGAAACATGTTCTATCCAGCTCATAAAACTCTGAGGCAAACAGATTGGTGAACAGCAGAATCCTGGTCCTGGTACCAAGAGGCATGCTGTCTAACTTCTCAACCCTTTGAACTTGAACCACCTCTACTAATCATGACTGATTTGGTACTCTAAAGGGGCCATTACTGATGGCTATTCTGATTAATGCTGTGTGGCAGTAGTTCCAATTCCCTGTGACTTTCCATCTGGGTAAATAGCTGTCATCATTAGGTAATGGCTGCTTTGCTAGGCTATCAAATTACTAAGCAGTTACTACAATCTAGTGCTGATTTAACATGATTTGATTTATTAATTAGTTACGATTCTCCCTTTTCTACTTCTAGATGATAACAATTTTAAGTGTACTCTTTTTGCCTTCTGTTCCTCAGTCTTCTTGTATTCGTGTATTCCCTCACAAATGTACTGTATCATTTTTGAGAATGAAGTAATAGAACCACTATAATAATATATAATAATAATGGCCACTATAATTTAACTGTCATGATTATTTTTCACAGTCAGAATATAACCTTTTCTCCCCTTCTTATTTGCATAATTTCAGGGGTATAGTGGCCTGTGAGAAATAAGGAGTGAAGTTTTATATTAAATCTCAGGAAAAAACCTGAACTGGTTTATGTGATTAGAAACTCTGATGCCAGCTCTCATGCTCATTAGTATCAGGAATGGGAGATGGTTAAATCTATTTATTAAAATATGTTATCTCTTCTTACACAAAAAGAAGAAAATTATTTCTTCCATAAGTATTCCATAATATTGATTATTGACTTCCTGAAGAAATCACTATATAACCTATTGTTCAAGCAAAGACAAATGTATTGCTTACTGCAGAAAGAGAAGACACTACCTTGAAAGAATTCTACCAAAGAGGAAGTTTAAAGACAAAATATTTACAACTTTTGGTGGTGTGGTTCAAGGCATATCTTTCTGTGTAAAATACTGAATGAGACTGAGAAAATTGTATAGCAATGGGAATTTAGAATTGTGGACACAGCACAGTGAGGGTTAGAAGGTAGTCCTTGAAGAGTAACCTATCATGTGCTGAACCTGGTTGAGTTATCTGTTGGTTAGAGAATGGGTTATTTTAACTAGTCCTTAAAGAGAACCAATTTAATAGTCTATAGTTCTGAAAAATATATTTTCAAAAAAGTTATTTACAACTCCATGTTCCTGGGGAAATATTTTCTGGACTGGCAAAGTTATGCCAATGAAGACAATAAGCTGGTGACTGTAAATGGTTTTTGTTTCCAATACATTGATAGAAAATAAGTTCATAAAAATTGGAAATAGACAGAAAGCAGAAAAGAAAGGCCACTTTTCAAAATGCTTATAGTCACATCAGTTGTATGATCCATATCTCTTGTATTATCCTGTGGAAAGTATTTGAGATGAGGAGTATCAGTGAAAGATTTAAAGTTTATCCTTTTGTCATATTTGGTAACGTATGTTCTAGGTCATCTGTAATATTTGACTCTACTATCACTTCTGTATTTCATTTTGTACACAGAGTAATACTTCTTAAGTATTGAAACCTATATGATGAAAATATTTGAGTACACTTAAACATCAGAGCCATCTAAAATAAAAATTGAACTGGTAAGGATTTCTGTTTGTAAAAAATATAACCCAACTTTCACTAACCTAAAGAGAAAGCTAATTTATTCTAATGGTTATCTAAGGCAAAATGCCCTGAAAAAATCAAGGAGAGGATTTTATTCAAGATATTCCAATAAGCAGATTTTTTTTTTTAATGAGTGATGTCTCAAGGAAAAGGAAAGAAGCCTGGGGTTTTACCAAGGCTAATTGGTAAAGAAGGGAGTCACTTGGAGTCAGTCATGACTTAAGGACATCTGATGCTACCACGGGAAACTTGAATGAACCCAGATTGATTCCAAATCCTCATATAATATTTTTGAAATTAAAAATACAAGGTATACAATTCGCCCAGCCTAGGGCATGTACTCACTCTCTATTTTCTAAGGAAGGGAGAGTATATTCTATGTATGCCCTTACAGCTTCCGTGGTGGAATAGGATCCCTGATTTGCTCTTTAGTGGAACTACCAGCAGAAAAGTTATTCTAGCACTGGAGCAGACACAACCAATATATAGTTATCCCTCAGTATCCATAGAGCTTGGTTGCAGCAATGCAGCAAGCCCGCAGATACCAAAATTTATTGATGCTCAGGTCCCTGATATAAAATGGTGTAGTATTTGCATGTAACCCACACACATCCTTTCATATACTTTAAATCATCTCTAGATTACTTATAATACATAACACACTGTAAATTTATGTAAATAGATTTTATGCTGTATTGTTCAGGGAATGACAGGTAAAGAAATCTGTATTTGCAAAGTTCAGACACAATCATTCATTTTTTTTCTGAATATTATCTATACTTGATTGGTTTAATTCATTAATGCAGAACACATCGATATGGAGGACTGACTACACATACATACTGATACATAAATGTGTGTGTGTGTGTAAGGAAAGAAGGAAGGAGAGAAGGAAGAAACTAGAAAACAATTCGTATAAAAATTGACTCAGTTAATACTTCTTTAAAACAATATAATCCAAGGGTCACTATTCCTAAGAAAGGTTTGTCTTGGGTTTGCTTCTACATTATCTGCTGGCTGTTGGTTCTTCTCCATGCTCTCCACACACCTTACAGAGCTCCCAGGGACCAACTTTTCCCTGTGGTTGTTCTCACTGTTTGGAGCTCCTGAACGTTGCCTCCTCCTTCCTGCAGTGGGAACAACATCAAAGGGTGAATGAGGGACAGGACACACTTCTCTTTATTGCTCCATGGTATCTTCCTCTATATTTGCATAGATCCCTGGACTATACTGAGATTTTAGATGTCATCGAGAGATTGTAGGAAGTAAATAAATTTACTGTAGTAGGAGAGGCATATTAAAACTGTGCTCTTGTATGATTGTCCTCATAGTTGAAAGTAAAATGAAAGACTTAAGTAAAATTCTTCAGATGGGTTATCTCATCAAGACACTCTAGGTCCTAGCCTCTCAGCTACACTCTACACTCTAAAGAGTGTACATCTCTAACTGTTTTTTAGGAATATTATAGGCAGGGCCACAGTATTCCCAACAAGTTTTGGGGTTGAAATCTAGCCTTTTGTGTTAACTTCTTGTGGCTGCTATAACAAATTACCATAAACTTAGTAGCTCAAAACAACAGAAATTTAGTTTCTCACAATTCTGGAAGCCAGAAATTCATCATCAGTTTCACCGGGCCAAAATCAAGGCATTACCAGAGGTACACTTCCCCTGAAGGTTCTATGGGAGAATCCTTTCCCTTCTTCCAGCTTCTCATGGCTGGCAACATTCCTTTGCTTGTGTCTGTACCATGCAGACTCAGAATGAATTTTCTGCCTTCATTCTCACATCACCTTTTCCTCTACTTTGCCTGTGACCTTCTTCTGCCCCTCTGTTATAAAGATAATTGAAATTGGATTTAAGGCCCATCCAGATAATTAATCTCCTCATCTCAAGATCCTTAACTTAATCACATCTGCAAATACTCTCTTTCCTTATAAGGTAACTTTTATAGGTTCCAGGGTTTAGGACCTAATATTGGGTAGCCATTATTTAGCCTCTTACACCCTTGCTCTGTTTACGAAGCCATACACTTACTGTGACCCCTTTCCTACTTTGTTCTTCCAAAGGCGGTGCCTTTTTGAAATTCAGATGCTGAAATTCATGATCTCTGTGGACTTCTAAACTGCACAAGTTAAAATCTCACTCTCCACTGTTAATCTAGCCTTTGGGCCCATACACCAATTATTAAATTGGGGGATTGAATTATTTACTCTTGATTTGTTCTTCTCCAAATTTGGTCTGCTAATTTCTTTCATCACACCCCTTTTTTGAAGGCATATAAAAGTGTAATTCTTGTGCTTCATGCTAGATGTAAGAAATAAGAGTGCATTTTGAACAGATATCTCCAGTAATTCTTATGAATGATAAATCTTGAAAATGATTGGCTCTGAATGACAAGTGAGGTAGCTCTAGCTGAAGGGTCAAAGGAAGACGTTGGCACCCTTACCTGGTTTTCCTTGAGATATCATTGTTAATGCCCTCCGGTGGGCACCTACACACACACACACACACCCCTAATTCAAAGACAATATTATCTCACAGATCTACCTAACCTGATCAGATTAGAGCTTTATATCACAACAAAACTCTTCTTCACTCCTTCCTTTCTTCACTATTGTCTTACAGGCTATAGTGTGGGGCGACACACCTAAGAAATGCATAACAATGATTCAATTTCTGGGCTGCCTGTAAATTGTTTCCTATATAAAGACAGAGCTGAAACTCTGAATGCTACACTTTTCCATGCTTTAGATTAAATCAAATCCTCAAGGTAGAGAATCCCTCTCTAAGTTATGTCTTTTAAAAAAAAAGGAAAGAAAACTTTATGAGGATTTGTAGTATATTATGATTCTTCCATAACAGGATATGGAGAAATAAGGGAGAGGCAGAAGTTATTTTACTCCTCCAGTGGCAAACCTAACTTTTCCATCACCTATATTTTAAGAAGCTTTTTTCTATATTGCTATTTTTAAGCAAACATTTAAAATTTTAGAATAGTTTTAGATGTACAGAAAAGTTATAAAGATGTTACAGAATTCTCACATCCCCTACACCCACTTTCCACTATTGCTAACATCTTACATTACTAGGGCACATTTACCACAGCTAAGAAACCAATATGATACTTTATTATTAACAGTCATCCATATTATATTCAGATTTCCTTAGTTTTTACCTAATGGTCTTTTTCTGTCACAGGACCCCAACTAGAGTCCCACATTACATTTAGTCACTGCATCTCTTTAGGGTCTTCTTTGTGGTCACAGTTTCTCAGACTTTCTTTGTTTTGATAACTTTGAGAGTTTTGAGTACTGGTTAGAAATTTTGTACAATATCCCTCAGTTTGTATTTGCTAATGTTTTCATAATGATTAGACTGGGGTTATGGGTTTTGGCAGGAGACCACTGTAAAGTGCCATTCTCATCACATTATTTCAAGAAGTACTGAGGCAGGAGAATGAGATCTGGAGTCAGGGAACCTAAGGCCAATTTGGGCTGACTTCCTAAAACTGAATCAAAAGGAAAACCCCAACTTTCTGCACCAAATAACAAAAGGATCAGAGGCAACTCTTCTTGCAAACCTCCCCCACGTTTCCTTCGTCATAGATGAAAAATGGAAAGTACTCTGATTCCTCCCCTCCCACAACAAATCAGGCTGGTTGTGGGCCCAGTCTTTATTTGCATAGGGGTGGAACTTTGTAACTTCACTACAGCCTCTGATTGGTTGTCTTTTGTGACCAATCAGGCTGGTCACAGACCAATCCTTCATTTACATAGGGTGTAAACCAAGTAACCAATGGAAAATCTCTGGGAAGTATTTAAACCCCAGAAAATTCTGCAACTAGCGCTCTTGAGCTGCTTGCTTGAGCCCTCTCCCACTCTGCAGTGTATACTTTTGTTTCAATAAATCTCTGCAGTGTATACTTTTATTTCAGTAAATCTGCTATTGTTGCTTCGTTCTTTCGTTGTGTTGTTTGTGTGTTTTAACCAATTCTTTGTTCAAAATGCCAAGATCTTGGAAAACTAGCATTCAAGACACTCCACAGGTAACAGTACCTGCTATCAACATGATTGTCACTGTTGGCGGTAATCCTGACCACCTAGCTAGTGTTTATCAGGTTTTTCCACTGGGAAGTTACTCTCTTCCCCGTCTCCCTGTACTCTTTGGAAAAATGTCACTATGTGTGGACCACATTTAATGGGGCCAGGGGGAGAAGTGCTCTACCTCCTGCAAGAGGCGTTATTACTTAAATAATTTGGAATTCTGCATAGAAGGTTGTTCATTCTCTCTCATTTTTTAAATTCAATTATTTAGGTCAGTATGTGGTTACACTCTAATAATACAACATCACTACTTTTACTGTATTTTCCTTGTCATATCTTGATTTTCTAAATGCATGGGACAAAAATATTTTTCTGCACTAGTCTGTATGTATTTCTCTGACTTCCTTTCCTGTCACTCCTCTACTCATCAAATAAACTGAATTACATGCAATGCTTCAAACCAGCCATATTATCTGCCTCCAATGCCTTAAAGCCTACACTCTATTTGGCCTGGAATGTTCTTCCCTTTTGCATCCAGTTGTTTAACTTCTATGTATTCCTCAGGATTCAACCCCACATCACTGGGAAGCCATTTATGTTACCTTCCATATCCACAGTCCCTTATGGAACACTTTCATCACTCTCATGGTATTCTTTTTAGCACCTATAAAATTATCTTAATTATTGTTTTAAATTTAAAATTATTTTAAATAATTGTTTTAAATTATTGCTTTACTTGTGTTGTCTTTTATCAATGGAGAGAACCCAGTGAATAGACATGTCTTGATTTCTATATCCTTATATTAGATGTATCTGGTATATTAAACTCTATAATCCCTCATCTGCAATTCCAAAATTGAAAAATTCCAAAATAGCTGTTAAACCCAAAACGTTTTTGTTATTTATTTGGTGGCAAAACTTGACATAAACTTTGGTGTTCAACTTTCTTTCAAATGGTTGAAAGATATGCAGTTGGGCCCGGCATGGTGGCTCATGCCTATAGTCCTAACACTTTGGGAGACCGAGGTGGGTGGAACACCTAAGGTTGGGAGTTTGAGACCAGCCTGAACAACATGGACAAACCCCATCTCTACTAAAAGTACAAAATTAGCTGGGTGTGGTGGCACATACCTGTGATCCCAGCTACTCAGGAAGCTGAGGCAGGAGAATTGCTTGAACCTGGGAGGCAGAGGTTACAGTGAGCCGAGATCACACCATTGCACACCAACCTGGGCAACAAGAGTGAAACTCCATCTCAAAAAAAAAAAAAAAAAAAAGAGAGAGAAAAACCATCTGTATTCATTGAGTCTTTGTTTTTGCCATTGTTTTGTTATAGAAATGTTTTATTTGATTACTGAGTACCAACTCAGATTCCACTGTTGGTATTAGAATATTTGGAATTTTAGAATATTTAGTATATGTACCTTTCTAAATTTGAAAAGTTCTGAATTTTTAAGCGCATAGGGTCCCAACAATTTTGGATTATGGATGGTGGCCCTGTATTATTTTCTTAGAAAATGTTAATATATTTGAATTTTAATGGCATAACAAAAAGTAACTTTCAGCCAACCCTGTAGAAAGATGAGACAACCCCATGATATCTGAAATAAAAGGCTGAATTTATTACTTAAGTAATCAAGAGCTATGTTGGTTCGACTCAGTCTACTGAAAAAAGTTGATTTCAGATGGTGATCGGGAGTAGCGTTCTTTTGAATTTCTGTTTACAGCTGAAGGAGGGGGTCAACACAGCTTCTGAAGAGCATTCATTGGAGTGAATCTTCCATTTATTGGCTGTTCTTCAAACCATAATACTGATATTGATGGTCAGCTTACAGAGGCATGTTCTCTACAGGTAGGTGCCTGATTAATTATATAGGCTTAAAGGCAGTTCTGGGTTATAAAAGTGATATTAATTGATTAAAAGGTATTAAAATGAGATCTGTCAGATCTGCTTTAATGACTGACAGTCTTTGTGGAAACCTGGGGACACTTTAAAAAAAATTCTCAATGCAGACTAAAGTGTTTTCTCTTTTCCTCACAAAGTACCTCTTTTAGAACATTATTCTTGAAAACCAAAAATTGGCTCACAAAATATTTTTCAGAGTCCAATTGATGAAATAATCCTTCATTTTTATTTATTCCATCTTGAAATGGATGGAACTTGAACATGGCAGCTCTGGTAAAAGTAATAGAAATATTCTGTTCCACTGGTCTATGTGCCTATTTTTATACCAGTAACATGCTGTTTTGGTGACTATGGCTTTATAGTACAGTTTGAAATCACGTAATGTGATGCCTCCAGATTTTTTCATTTTGCTTAGTCTCGCTTGGGCTATGCGGGCTCTTTTTCGGTTTTGCACAAATTTTAGGATTGTGTTTTCTAGTTCTGTGAAGAATGATGGTGGCATTTTGATGAGAATTGCATTGAATTTGTAGATTGCTTTTGGCAGTATGGTTGTTTTCACAATATTGATTCTACTCATCCATGAGCATGGGATGTGTTTTCATTTGTTTGTGTCATCTATGATTTCTTTCAGCAGTGTTTTGTAGTTTTCCTTTTAGAAGTCTTTCACCTCTTTGGTTAACTATATTACTAAGTGTTTGTTTGTTTTCAGCAATTGTAAAAGAGGTTGAGTTCTTGATCTGATTCTCAACTTGGTTGCTGTTGGTGTATAGGAGAGCTGGTGATTCGTGTACTTTAATTTTGTATCTGGAAACTTGGCTGAATTCTGTTATCAGTTCTAGGAGCTTTTTGGAGTCATTTGAGGTGTTCTAGGTAAACAATTGTATCATCAGCAAACAGCGACAGTTTGACTTCCTTTTTACCAGTTTCCATGCCCCTTATTTCTTTCTGTTGTCTGATTGCTCTGGCTAGGACTTCCAGTATATGTTGAACAGATAACCCAGAAATAAACCAAAATACTTAAAGCCAACTGATCTTTGATAAAGCAAACAAAAATATTAAGTGGGGAAAGGACACCCTATTTGACAAATGGTGCTGGAGTAACTGGCAAGCTACATGTAGGAGAATGAAAGTGGATCCTCATCTCTTATACAAAAATCACTTCAAGATGGAGTAAGGAGTTACATCTAATATCTGAAACTATAAAAATTATAGCAGATAACATTGGAAAAACTCTTCTAGACACTGGCTTAGGCAAGGATCTCATGACCAAGAACCCAAAAGCAAATGCAATAAAAACAAAGATAAATAGCTGGAACTTAATTAAATTAAAGAGTTTTGCATGACAAAAGGAACACTAAGCAGAGTAAACAGAAAAGCCACAGAGTGTGAGAGAAAATCTTCAGAATCTGTGCATCTGACAAAGGACTGATATCCAGAATCTACAATGCATTCAAACGAAGTAGCAAGAAAAATAAAAAAATCCCATCAAAAAGTAGGCTTAGAACAAGAATAGACAATTCTCAAAATAATATATACAAATGGCCAACAAACATATGAAAAAATGCTCAACATCACTAATTATCAGGGAAATGCAAATCAAAACCATAATGCTGTACCACCTTACTACTGCAAGAAGGGCCATGATCAAAACAAAAAAAAAATAACAGATGTTGATGTGGATTCAGTGAACAGGGATCACTTCTACACTGCTGGTGGGAATGTAAACTAGTAAAACCACCGTGGAAAACAGTGTGGAGATTCCTTAAAGAACTAAAAGTAGATCTACCACATGATCCAGGAATCTTACTACTGGATATCTACCCAGAGGAAAAGAAGTCATTATACAAAAGGATGCTTGCACACATATGTTTATAGCAGCACAATTTGCAATTGCAAAAATGTGAAAGCAACTCAAATGCCCATCAATCAACGAATGGATAAAGAAACTGTGATATATATATATATATATATGCATAAAACTGTGATATATATGTGATATATATGATCATACATATAAATAATATATGTCATATATAAATTGCATATATCATATATAAATCATATATGATATATATGATGGAATACTACTCAGCTATAAAAAGGAATGAATTAATGGCTTTCAAAGCAGCACGGATGAGGTTGGAGACTATTATTCTAAGTGAAGTAACTCAGGAATGGAAAATCCAACATTATATGTTCTCACTCATAAGTGGGAGCTAAGCTATAGGGATGCAAAGGCATAAGAATGACACAATGGACTTTGGGGACTCAGGGGAAAAAGGTGGGAAGGGGGTGAGTGAGGGATAAAAGACTACAAATTGAGTGCAGTGTACAGTGCTTGGGTGATGAGCGCACCAAAATCTCACAAATCACCACTAAAGAACTTACTCATGTAACCAAACAACACCTGTTCCTCAATATCCTTTGTAAATTAAAAAAAAAAAATAATTAAAAATTAAAAGAATTAAAAAGTAATAGAAATAATTTGAATAACAATGTTGTGTCATTTCAAGGTTCTTTATAAAAGAACACTTAAGTCTACAAGTTAGAAAGTCTTCTATTCTTCAATATGTCTTATCATATAGTTTCCCTACTATCTTAGCTTTATTTACCATAGAAATTATTACAGACTTATAGCAATCAAATCAATACTACTATTAATATGATTTTTGTTGCAGTGAAAGAATCTCTAGGGAGTCTGGTATCTCAGTCAATTAGAACTTGAAAGATATTTGCTAAATTCAAAGCTTTGAGTGCAGATGAGATGTCTAGGAGAATGAGAACATGAGGTAACATGACCAATGTGGGCATTTCTAATTAAAATATCAAACAAGGCGTCTTTAAAGGATGTTGAAACATTTAGTACTATAAACATCTGTTGCTTTTTTCCAATATGTCCTCGGTTTCTCCTGACATTAAACTATGGACATGAATGTAAAAGACAGACTACAGAATATACAGTTGCTCTTCATTTCTATGTGATATAAATTATTTAAGAATAATTATATAATTTTAAATAATTTTAAAAATCTGTGTGGCAGGAAGGTATTTTATTACTTATTCCTCTCTCTTTTCTTTCTTATCCACTACCTACCTATAGGGAAAAGGGTCTTTGGTAAGAAGTAAAATACAGTTGTAGATGTGATTAATCTATGATTATTGTGCTAAGAAATGGTGTTAGAAAGGGTGATGTGAAATGTATATATCCACTTGAAAGACTTAAAGCCTTCTCCTACAACATATTGTTGAGCTGTGCCTCACTGAAGGGAGCCTGGCAGGCATTTGGAATGTTAAGGATTGTGCCACTTCTTCAGAACCTTAGAAGGAGGGCAGAAAAGTAGAAACACACCAATGATTTCTGGGGAAAATGGTAGGAGGAAAGAATCCCTGAGTTCCAACCTCAGCAAACTTTGAATTAAAAGGTGAATAAACAAGCAAAGTAAATAAATATTTTGCATCTCCTAGACTCTGCATGCATTGGTGATTAGCAGGAAGTTGGGCGGCTTCCCAGAATGTGCTTTTCCTGACTGCCTTCCCCATGCTGTTTTTTCTCTGCCTGAGATGCTCTTCCTCCAGCTCATTTTTATCTCTTACTGCCTATGTCATCATGGAAAGCCATGCCTACTCCACTTAAAGTAATCCTTTCCCAGTAAACCATCATCTGTTATCTTTCCTTTATAATACTTATACCACAATATGTAATATCTTGTACAATTTTTAGCATTCTTAATAATCTGCCTTTCACAGCAGAAGATGCTCCATGAAGGTCCAGTGGTATGGTGAATCCAGCTCATTCTGGCCTTTAAAGGCTGATAGTTATCCTACGGTGTGATGGTGTGTTACTGTGCATGTCTTTCTGATTTCATATTCTGTGATGTCACACTGGTAGTTTGAAATCAGCCAAGGTGGAATATTTATACTATGGACATTTGTTAAATGCTATAAAGCTGGACTTCTTTTTCTTAGAGAGTTGATTGTTAATCATTTACCAGCACAACACTGGTAAGGAAAATGGTATTCTTGGTTCTCAGCACAGTGGCTGGCATGTAGTAATGCTCAACAAATATTTGTTGAAAGAATGTATAATAAGTTGAGGGGTTAAAATTATTTTCAACTGCAACAGATACATTTTTCTTAGGTTCTAGGACCCTTCTCAATTAACAAGTTCAATGATTTAATTTTTTATTAGCAACCAACAGGTAGAAAAACAACACAGTATTTATACTTTTAAACATTTCCTTAACTTAAATAATATATTTTTTTTTTTTGAGACAGAATCTCACTCTGTTGCCCAGGCTGGAGTGCAGTGGCCCGATCTCAACTCACTGCAAGCTCCGCCTCCCGGGTTTACGCCATTCTCCTGCCTCAGCCTCCCAAGTAGCTGGGACTACAGGCACCCGCCACCTAGCCCGACTAGATTTTTGTATTTTTTAGTAGAGACGGGGTTTCACCGTGTTAGCCAGGATGGTCTCGATCTCCTGACTTCGTGATCCGCCCGTCTCGGCCTCCCAAAGTGCTGGGATTACAGGCTTGAGCCACTGCGCCCAGCCTAAATAAATATTTTTAATACTATGTTCTATGGGAGATTTTTGTTGCATTTTGATACATGTATAAAGTAATTTTGAGCTTCTTAATTACACTGGATTACTGAGATTGCAATTGTTTAGTGTAATTGGGTGAGGAAAAAAGTCAGCCCTCTGAATTTTTCTGGAGAGGTCAGTTGGGTATATCATAGAGAGCACTGGCCCAGTAAATCGATTGAGTCCAAGCTCTAACTCTGCTACAACCAGTTCTGTGACTTGAAGCAAGTCATCACGTTTTCCTGAGCCTCATTTCTCTAATCACAAAGATTATAAAATTGAACTAGACAATACTTTAGCTTCATCCAGCTTTAAGATCCTGTGTTTAATCTTCCTTGCTTCCTTATCTTTAAGAAATGATTAAACCTATGTCTAAAAATTACTGAGAATTTATGTCCTGGGCATATCTTGCCATTTATTAATTATGCCTTTCTCATTATACCTACATATCTCATCTCTGTGATATATACATTATATACTTATGTCCCTTCTCCCAGTGTCTTGCCACTGTACATGGTAAAACTTTGGTAACTAAATGTTTTTATAATCCTCCCTCTTTCTTTCCAGATTCTGAAGCTTCCCTTTCCTTAAGGCTTCCCAATACTCATTTTCAAATTCCCCCTTAATCTATTGTCTACCAGACTTGCTTGTAGAACCCATGATATGCTTCTGTTAAGTATCATTTCTCCCATTCATTTTCTCCTTAAAAAATTTATCTGTTTATGGTCTTTTATATGAAATTGTATTTATCAAAATGTTCTTTTAGTGTGTTCCTTTATAAGTAATTTTAGTAAGCAACAGACTGTCCAAGCTTGACATTTTGTACTGTTGTAAAATTATCCTTCCTCAATGCAAACCTAAATTTCTTAGTGTTCCAAACAGTAAGTTGTTTCTTTTTTTGCCTAGGTATAAAATGCAACACAAAACATTTCTTTGATAGAAAGTCTTTTCAACATTTTATTTGATATTTCATTTGGAACACAGTGCAGATTATGTATTTTCCTTTTTAAAAATAATCCTATAGATCTTCTTAGGGCAGTGGAGAAGGTTATGCTTTAATACAAATTCCAAACATTTATTGCTGCTCATGCATAGTACAGAAAGTTATATAACTTTGCTCACACATTTTGGACATTAACTACATATGGGATATAGAAATGGGTTTTTAGTCTCTATCTTCCTTCTTTTGCCTCACTGCTTTGTCTGTGTAGCTTTCACTCCCTCTTTGGTTTAGCCACTTGGTCATCATATGCTATAGTTACACTGGAATTTCTTTAGTCTGTTACAGATTTGAAACTTTTTGTGTTTTACTCAGGTACTGAAAATCATTATGATCAGATTAATTTCTTTATCAAGGAGTCAAATGTGCTAGCTATATTCCTAGAACTCATAAATCATTTAGGATTATTAACATTAATGTCTTACAACAGGACTTTGAGGTACATACTGTTATGAACCACATTTTAAACACCAAGAAACTAATGTCAGGATAAATTAAGTAACTAGGCCGAAGCCAGGCTAGTAATGGCAGATCTGAAATTTGAATCTAGCCTGTCTGGCTCCAGAGACTAAGTTCTTAACTGCTGTACTATGCTTCTTTGTAAAGCTTCTTTTCTGAAATAAATCAATTAAAACATCCTAAGAAAAGGTATCCAAAGTAAAAGAAATTTCTTGTGTTTTGAAATTTCATGTGTTTTGTCCAAGCATGATTGATGTCTTTCTTTTATAAAAAACTCAAAGCAGTGCCTTCAAAAGGAATGAATGCCAGGTCGCACGACTACCTTTGTTATAAGCTCTTTTGCCATGTTATTTTATGAATACCTATCCTTTTCTGTATTGAATAGTGCACATTTTAAATAGTGAGGAGTCTTATTATAAAATACTTATTGAATTGATTTTTTGAAACTGTGGAAGTATTTCAGTGCTTTAGAAGCAGAAGAAATGTTTAGAGAAGGTAATTGTCTTGGTAAATAGCTTTCGGGTATATAGAGTGCAACCCAAAGCAGCCTGTGACAGGAAGGGATATAGATAATGTCACTAAATGACATTGTTGGTTAACCTGAAATTGTAAGGATTTTAGTTTTCATATTTTCTGAAAGTTAATGGCCAGCAAGTGATAGTCATGAAACCATTGAAGAAAAGGGGAAATTGTGATGTTAATTATCTATTAAATAATTACTCATTTGTAGAAAGATTATTTAGTATTTTTTCACTTTTTGCTTCTTTTGCATAATGGTATATATTATCAATTTGAGGAAAACCCTGCAAGGACCAAGGTGCAACTTTTCCTGCCCTACCGTAATACACACATTACTATGCATTGAATTGGGAGCAGAATAAATATGGAATTCAAAATATCCGAACTAGAACTAAACTTAGAAACCAGGTGGTTTACCACTTAGTTTTATATATTAAAATAAGTAGCTCAAAAAGAGAGGCTGACTCCCCAAGAAAAAGTATCTGGCTGTTAATAGAGTATGACAGAGATGAAATAGCAAAGGGTTCTGTTTCAGAGGCTGTAAACCCCAGCTTCATCACATGTTAGGTATGTGAGTTTGGAAAAGTTACTTCCTCTTCAACAAAGATGAACACATTTATTCACTCATTCATAAAATACACATTGAAAATCAACTTCATGTCAATCACTTTGCTAAATTATAGTATTACAAAAATGGAAAAAACATGGTTCCTGCTCTGCTAGAACTTTCAGACACATAAATAAACAATTATAATAAAATAAATACTATAATAAAAGGATGTATAGATATCTGCAGGGAAATGAGATGTGGGGCCTTACTAGAAATTGAGATTAATTTATATTTATGCAATAAATTATTTTCTGGGACTTGACAGTCTTATCTGTTCATAATCATATTTTTAGCCTCTGGTGTTCTGGAATATTAAGGCTCATCTAATAAATGTTTTAACTTTTTTTAATTAGTGTGAAATATATTACTTTATCATTGAACTCTATATTTCTCTAAGTAAAATAAAATTCAATCAGTGAGGATTTGTACATCAGACTGCTAAGGATTATGTTTTTTATGTGTGATAACAAAAATTATAAACTAGTTGCCTCTTTCTTTATGTTGAGAAACCTTGTCGATGCTTCTTATCTGTTTATTTCTTAAAACCAGTGTTTATTAACTTTTGTTGCCTCTATATAAGTAGTGCTCTGAGAAATGGAAATGGGATGACTTTGACCAAAATTAACAGCCCTCTGTTCCCCCAAACCAGTTCTTAAATTCAAAAAACTAGATTGACAATTAAGTAAAATGATATAATTTTATCACTTCAGAATGAATCTTCCATCATGAATTATTATGAGGTAACCTTAATATTAGCACAAAAAGCTAGATTCAACTGTTTTGAAAATCTTTTGTATTATAACTTTACTTTTCTACAATTTGTGTGCCTTCTACTTTCTCACATGAGAAGTCAAATACCTATTTAATAGTAGCAAAAGGATAAATGCCCATCAATGATAGACTGAATAAAGAAAATGTGGTATATATACACAATGGAATACTATACAGCCATAAAAAGGAAAAAGATCATGTCCTTTGCAGGGACATGGAAGAAGCTGGAAGCCATTATCCTTAGCAAACTAACGCAGGAATAGAAAACCAAACATGGCATGTTCTCACTTGTAAGTGGGAGCTGAGAAATCAGAACACATGGACACAGGGAGGGAACAACACACACTGGGGCCTATTGGGGGAAGGTGAGGGAGGAGAGAGTATCAGGGAAAAGAGTTAATGCATGCTGGTCTTAATACCTAGGTGATGGGTTGATGGGTGCAGCAAACCACCATGGCACATGTTTACCCATGTAAACAAACCTACACATCCTGCACGTGTACCCAAGAACATAAAAAATAAATTAAAAAAAGAAATGTATTACATTTTAGTACATATTCTTCAAAAATCCTGCAATTTTTTTCTTTTTATATATACCTTTGGAAATTATTCTCTTCTCACTGTACTTCTGTACTTATGAACATTAAATGATATTAAGAGTGAGCTCAGTGTCTAACCTGTGGCTTTTGTGTGTGTATATTTTGTGAGGCAAAACTGGGGCATGTCTACTACTATTACTGATGTTGTTATGGAATGTCATATCTTTTTCACCTCTGAGTAAAGGTTGTGTTTTATCTTTATCGCCTAGAACAGAAATTTTCAGAATGTGGCATAGAGATCCCTGAGGGTCCCAAAGAGCCTGTTAAGAGCTCTGTGAGGTTATAATCCTACTCCAGTGCCACTTGCCTTTTTACTCTCATTCTCCCATGAGTATAAAGTTTTCCAGAGGTCACATGATGTGTAATATTGTATCAGTTTGAGTACAGAAACAGGTAAGAGAATTTTGCTATCTTCTATTGTCAGGCACTAAAGATATTTGGAAAAAATATGAAATGATAACACTTTTCTCACTAAATATTTCAAATATGTAATTTGTGTTAATATATGTTATTAATGTTACTATATAATTAGTTATTAGATTAACACATATAAGGTATATATTATTGCTGCTTTTATGCTAATATTTAATGAGTTTGTTATTGTTACTTAAAATGAATGAATAAGTAGTTTTAAAAATATCTTTAAAATTTTAACTTGACAAATATCTATAGAAATAACCAATATAATTTTAAAAGAGTTCTTTAGGATTCTTCATAATTTTTATATAATAATTTTTAAGATCAAAAAGTTTGAGAGCAGCTCTTGTGAAAAAATAAGCAAGTGAAGCTTATAATCCACACACCTTTGTTGTCCTTCTAGCTAAAACATTAAAACTTAGCCAAATGGCCAAGATATTACTTGTGCTGTATAGATGCCCACTGAGGGTTTGAATAGGTTGAATAAGTAAAATATCATGTACAAGGTATATGTTAGGTATAAAAAACCAGACAATGCCTAGAATAATTCTCATGGTAATTAGTAAAATTTGTTCAACTGAATCTAAATGAAAAGGGCCAAAAACAATTTCTACTTTGGTTTTACTTATGACAGGGATATCTCAATCATTCTTGAATATCTGTACTGATCATTCTGGAGTATTTTCCTTAATTTGTTGGTCTGGAAAAACTAGGGAACTTAATGAAGATTTCCCTACAATCTAAGGACTGTGATAAAGGCTTAGTTGGCTTATACACCCTCACTCATCTCTACCTGTCTCCTCCGCATCTTGACCTTGCTTACTATCCAAGCCTCGCCTACCTCTGAGTCTACAAATCTATATAGGATATTCTGAAATATGTAATATTATTCCTTTCTCCAATGAAGTGCAAGTCTGTGCAATAAAATCAACATTCACAAACTCTGTTTATATATTCAAATTAGAGAGAGCTTAATCTAAGGAAATATTTTTAGGTTTGTTATTTTTATCAGTAAAACATTGCTGGATATACAAAATAAAGGAAATAGATTTTAAAGAATCAGGCTTGAAATGATCAAATGAACATGATAAAAAGAAATTATAAATTTCTGGGAAAAATATATTGATTTCTCCTACTTAATTATCATACAATGAGAAAACAACTTAAAAGATTGATAAAATTATATAGTAAAAATGATACTCAAATCAGGAAAGTCATCAGAGATGATACACTTCTTTTAAATTGTGGACCTAAAAGATTCTTTTAAGCAATTACTCTAAGATAGTAATAATCAATTGGTTTTACCTATATGGGAAAAATTATTTAGGGCATTCGTAAGCTTGATATAGAAGGAAAATGGTCAGTAGTTCACAAAAATATGAACTTAGTGTTACGTATTATCACAAGGTTTAATAAAAATGAAGACACTTTTTTTGACCTCTTTTGATGTGGAACAAAAATTAATTCTCCCTGGTATTAGCTTTTCTTTTCAAAAGAAAACAAATCATTCTACCAAAAAGACACATGAACCCACATGTTCATTGCAGTACTATTCACAATAGCAAAGACATGGAATCTTTCTAGGCGCTCATCAGTTAGCAGGAAGGGTTGAAAAACTACCTATTGGGGTACTAGACTCACTCCCTAGGTGATGGGATTATTTGTACCCTGATTTTTTTTACTGTTTCTCACCAAAATCTCATGTTGAATTGTAATTCCCAGTGTTGGGGGAGGGATCTGGTGGGAGGTGATTGGATCATGGGGAAAGGTTTCCTCTTGATAGTGAGTGAGTTCTCATGAGATCTGACAGTTTAAAAGTGTACATCGGCTGGGCGCGGTGGCTCAACCCTGTAATCCCAGCACTTTGGGAGGCCGAGACGGGCGGATCACGAGGTCAGGAGATCGAGACCATCCTGGCTAACACGGTGAAACCCCATCTCTACTAAAAAATACAAAAAACTAGCCGGGCGAGGTGGCGGGCGCCTGTAGTCCCAGCTACTTGGGAGGTTGAGGCAGGAGAATGGCGTAAACCCGGGAGGCGGAGCTTGCAGTGAGTCGAGATCCGGCCACTGCACTCCAGCCTGGGCGACAGAGCGAGATTCCATCTCAGAAAAAAATAGAATAAAATAAAAGCGTACATCACTACCTCCTTCACTCTCTCTCTCTCTCGCTCCACCGTGGTGAGATGTGCTTGCTTCCCCTTCATCTTCCACCATGATTCTAGGTTTCCTGAGGCCTCCCAGCCATGCTTCCTGTGCAGTCTGTGAACCTGCAAGTCAATTAAACCTCTTTTCTTCATAAATTACCCAGTCTCAGGTAGTTCTTTACAGCAGTGTAAAAATGGACTAATACATACGCCAAACCTGAGCATCACACAATATGCCCAGGTAGCAAACCTGGACAAGTACCCCCTGAATCTAAAACAAAAACTGGTAAATAAATAAATAAATAAAAGTAAATCTCATTTTATTATTATTGGTACTGCTAGTGTTATTCGAAAGAAACTTCAAATATAGGGAAATCACTGGGAATGAAATTTATACTTAAAATTTTGGGAAAAGACATTTCAAATAGCTGGAAACTTTACTAGGATGTAAGCAAGTTATTCTTAAGTTTTCACTAGATTAAATATCATGTATGAGAAGTTTCCAGAGACTGCCTCTCAGACATTTTCATTAAACAGGACAAGGGTGGATTTCAGATATTTTATTTAGATGAAAATTTGACATAGATGGCCCAGAGTTTTGCTTTAAGAGAAAGCAATGGCAGTTATATGGCAGGAATTTTCTGAAGGAGAGAGAAATATATCTGTAACATTTGAGGGGCCTTTCTAGCAGTACTCACCATTCTGTTATAGACAGACCCTAAGGTATCCCTATGATCTCCCTCTCCTGATGTTCATGGCTTTGTACAATCTCTTTCTCTTGAATAGGAGTGGAACTTATGACTTGCCTCTGACAAAGAGACTATAGAAAAGGTGATATTTCATTTACATGATTATGCTACTTCATATAATACTTCATTTAATTGCTCATTCACTCTACAGATGGCATCTTGGGAGGACCATATGTCAAAGAGTAAAGTGCCTTTAGGTGATGACTAGAAGAAGCCTAGGCTCTTTGTCCAGGAGGAAATAAATTCTGTCCACTACCTGAATAATTGTGGAAGCTGAGTCTTCTCTAGTTAGTCCTGATAGCAATACAGCCCGGTGAGTATCTTGATTGCAGCCTTGAGGGACTTTAAAAAGAGCACCTATCAAACTTATACCAGCATTCCTGACCAGAGAAACTTTGGGATAATAAATGTGTATTATTTTAATCCTTTTTGTGGTAATTTGCTATATAACAATAGACTACTAAAACACACCCCAATCTAGATTTAAGAAATACATCTAGACCAAAACTTGATTGCAATACTTTAAAATGTTTCACTTAATTGCACCCACTAAATTCTTATTGTAAGGAAATAATGCTCTGCATATTTTTTGAGAACCTGTCGAATGACTACCCCATCCTCACGAACAGACAAGGAGGCTGGATTGGATTTAACACTGCATGCTTCCCTAAAGCGCTTTGTTATCACATCCAATTTCTATATTTTTGCGACCAGAAATTTTTGTATCTCCTAGTGCAATGTACTGCTTGAGGGGTTTGAGATCATATTTAAGCAGAGAGAGAGAGGAGAGAGAATAAAAATAAGGGACAAACTTTGGCTGATGAGATTAACCCAGGAGAAAGTGTATACAATTATACATAAAACTTACACTGTCTGAATTGAATGACTTGACTTCTACGAGTGGGAACAAAGGCACGTATTCAGTGTGTGTTGTTGTCATCAAGCCAAAGGGTAAATTTCTTGTCAATTAAGTACTATATTGCAAAGGGAATACTCATATTCTGTATACTGGAAATGAACGACATTGATGAGGAATAGAGATGCTATAAATTTTATTCTTCAATGAAAACAAACTTTGGTATGCACAACTGCTGTAACAATAAATAAGATTGCTCTAAAGCTAGTGATAAATATTCATGGAAATAATCTAGACAGATACGAAAATAACCAGTTTGTGCATGTAAGGTTTTATCCCTTGATTTTAGAAGGGATTATTTTAGTAATGTGTTTAGAATTTTTTAAAAAATCTTGAAGCAGAGTTGAACAAAGAGAATATAAAGTTGGTAAGTATTGGAATTGAAGGTTGTGCTGAATTCCCTTGAGCTCCAAATATAATCCAGATCCTCTCACAGTGCAACCCCTTCCAGGAGGCCTGGTATTCTGTCAACAGCCTTTTTGTTTCAGGTTTTAAGAAATAGAAATTTTAAAAATTATTATTATTTGATCACCCAGTTGGATTTCTTTTCTTCTCCATGTCTTAGCTCTGTACCTAAGGTTTATTAAATTTCTACAAGTTCTTCCCATGAGTTCTGAAAGATGAGGCCTGGCAAGTGGAAACCAGACTCAAGCAACACTTTATGAGCAGGAGATACATGGTGCCTTTTGCTTCTGCTCTCCTTTTGCCTTTGTTCCCTAATTTCAGACTTCTATTGATGGAATCCTAGTTATTCTTTTGCTAGATATGTAATCATGTGGAGTTCCTTAACCTCCTTAAGCTATATTTTTCTTCTCTTCAAAATGAGAATTATGGTTCTCACTTCCTAGCAATGCTGTAACAGTTAAGTGAGATATTCCATGCAAAGTACACAGAACTACCATATTATAGGTGCTCAATAAACATTAGGAGCAATATTGGTTTTCCACCAACTACACCCTTTGCCATCTTTCCTAGGGCCAAACATAATTCTCTGTATTATCTCTTTCTGCCTTAGTTTCTTGGCTACAAGTCTGATTGGTAGAATGTCCTTCTCCTCAACATTCTATTACAGTATCTTCCTACATTGTCTGCCCTTCTCTTAATTGCCTAAAATTATGTTGCCATGGGCCTATGATTATGTCTAGTTGGGGCCTCTCTGCCGTTCTCAGTACATATACTCTAACCCCCACTAGGAGACAATGTATTAGACTGGAAGTCATTTTCCTTTTTAACACAATATGTGCCCCTAATGAATTGCATGTTTTTAGATTAATGATTCTCAATCTTGGTCATGCATTAAAATCACTCATGGAGTCTGGTGAAAATTAAAACTGGGAGGATACTAACCCAAAAATTCTGATTGGCAGCTTTGGAGTATACTCAGACTTTTGAATTGTGTGTGTATGTGTGTGTGTGTGTGTGTGTGTGTGTGTGTGTGTGTGTGTGTGTATCTTTAAATACTTATGGGAGATACTGATTCAGAGCCAGGGTTCAAAACAACTTTTTCATTCACTTAAAATTCATTCAGCAACTTTGAAATTGCAAGGCTGGTCACTAAAGGTACAATATCTAACACTGCTTTCATCCTGCCAAGACAGATAAGAGGTTTGGATTATGTCTAAATTTTAGTAAAATGTTTGGTATATGATAGATGTGCAAATAATATTCACTGAAGAAGTATAGTGGCTTTCTTTTTCTTGTTTATAAAATAATTTTAGATTAGTATGTCTCAAACACAACTTCCAGGCATACTAAGACATAAGATTGGAGAGGTCTGAAATAACTAGTCATTTTATTTTTTATTATTTATTTATTTTTTATTTTTTATTAGAGACAGTCTCACTTTGTCACCCAGGCTGGAGTGCAGTGGCGCAATCACAGCTTACTGCAACCTTGACATCCAAGGCTCAGGTGATCCTCTTGGCTCAGTCTCCTGAGTAGCTGGGACTGCAGGCGTGGCACCATGCTTAGCTAATTTTTGTATTTTTCGTAAAGACATCTTGCCCAGGCTGTTCTCAAACTCCTTGGCTCAAGTGATCCTCCCACTTCAGCTTCCCAAAGTGCTGGGATTGCAGGTGTAAACCACCATGTCTATACTCAAGTTATTTTAGAAGAGTTAAGATAGGAGAGTTCTAAAATGAAAACAACAAAACATAACAATAACAAAATAAAACTGAAAAATGCGAATAGCAATTCTTATTTTAGAGAGCAGTGTATGTTAGCCTACTAAAGGATCTGAGAAACGCAGAATTAAGTAAATGTGTTTGGTGTTTCTTAAAGTCCCTGAATTCAGAATACATTTTTTCAACATCTAATGGGATGGTGTTTTATGGATTATCTATTTAATAAATAATGATTTAAGCTATGGTTATGGTCTCCCGCAGCTTTATATGTCTCGACTTCCAAGTCTATAGGAAAGACCATTGTACTGGAGAAGTCATCTGTCGGAATGCCTGGCTCTCCCATAGCCCTGTCTGAAAGGAAATGACCCGACCAACTGGGTGTGTAATGGTTAAGTAGCTATTTTATGTAGCACATTACCATAATTCTTCTGTGCTAACTGATTAGATAAGAATAAGTATGTGACTCAAGGGC
The DNA here is from genome assembly GCF_000951035.1 of Colobus angolensis palliatus. NCBI lineage: Eukaryota > Metazoa > Chordata > Mammalia > Primates > Cercopithecidae > Colobus > Colobus angolensis. Next base: position 6,323,351 of record NW_012111364.1, read on the forward strand.
TTCCCTGTCCAAACCTAATAGTAGCCAATTAGTTTTACTCTCTAAGCAATTTGAATGAAGAAATTTTGGGCAAATAAGATATTTACAACTGAAACTTAGAGATCATTCTATAAGTCTGGGTTCACAAACTGGTGCAAAGCATGTCAATTTTTGTGTTTTTAAAAATTGTATTTGACTGTCTGTTCGTGTTGCATGCATGGTCCACATCACCAAGACCTTCCACTGCCTGATGCTTGTGTCCTCTGCCTTATTCTTTTATATTAGCCAGTGGACTCCTAAATGCATCTGTGTTTGCCTGCCTTCGATGGGAGCACAATTGAGGTGGCTGGGATGCAATTCGTAGCCCTTAGAAATAATGGAAGAATAAGCGAAACATTGGTAATTCAGGTGGCATTGTGGATATGTCCCTAACTCCAGGAAAAAAACAGTAAGTTTCTATGAAAATAAACTAAAATGCAGTGAGCTGAACCTTGCATGAATAATGTGTTGACCATTTTTGCTCTGTAGCCAATTGGTAAGATTAAAGAGCAGTTATATCTACTTTATCAGACAATAAAAATCACTGCAGGTGGTGAAGTGCACATGGGGATGTTCCTACTACTGGTTTGTCTGCATACTTTTCCAGGGACATGCTGATTCCTGTGTGGAGCCCAGGTGGGAGAATTGCTGTTGAGCATCTCTGAGGACAGAAGTCTCTAAGAAAGAGAACACTTGTCAGGCACTGCCACTTGTCTATTTACAATGATGATTCTTCCTGCAGCTTCTTGGGTTTTAAATTAGCATAACCTGCAGAGAAACCACCAGCCCATCATTTTTATGTTTTTACCTTGGCAGTAACAGCCTGCAGTCCATAGCCAGGCAAAAGGAGCTGAACTCCACAAAGTACAAGTATCCATTTTCTTTACTCATTTAACTTGACCACACAGGTTTTGGGTAGCAATTGTTGCATTTTCTTTTCTTTCCTATACTACTTAAAGCTTCTCACTGACCTGTGGGCAGTGAGTTTCGTTTTCTCTTTTGGCAAAGAAACAGTGATTATAATTTCAAATGAAGTTATTCAGTCTCACTTTTGTTGACTCTTAACAGAATCCTTTCAGACATAAATGGCATTGAATTATACTTCCTCTTCATCAACCACAGGTTACTCAGTCCTAAACAGGCTTTTTCAAATGCTGCTACTTCTAGGGGCAGCTGCTTCCTCTATTTTGGTTTATTCTGAATATGACAAAAGAAGGTATTACACAAGGTACTCATTTCAGAAATGCCAGAAAACAAATACTTCTTATACCTTTATTTTAAAGCATTATTGTTTATGAACTGGTGAAGAATAACTGACAAGCAGAGCTTCTGAATGCAAAGAGAGGAAACTGGACATATTTCACATAGACTGTTGAAGTTTTTACAACTGTAAAAAGATCTTTAGCCAGAGACAAAATCCAAAAAAGTAAATCCTTTCTCACTCTCACTTATAAAATTGCTCCTGTATTCTTTACTTCACAGATCATCATCAAGCTTGTTCTACATGATAAAAATTAATACAAACATATATAATTCTCCCTTCAATATTACTAGATAAATTGGAGTTCTTTAAACTGTGCCCATGTACTGTCTCGCATGTCACTAGATATTATTTAAATATTTCAAAACTGTTGAAGAGGAAATTTTACCTATTACTCTGTACTGTAGGTAAAATACAGAATGGAGAGATTTAACTTAACCTCTAAGAGGCGGGGCGCGGTGGCTCATGCCTATAATCCCAGCACTTTGGGAGTCCGAGGCAGGCAGATCACAAGGTCAGGAGTTCCAGATCAGCCTGGAACATGAAACCCTGTCTCTACTAAAACTACAAAAATCAGCCAAAAGTAAATGCAACACTAGACAAACATACACCACGGTTTTGTCCTCTCTTAAATGAAGGCGTGTGTATCTAGATTGGTTTCCCATCAATCAATTTTATATCTGGTATTCCTGTCAATCTAGCGCAAACATTGAGGCTCTGAGTTTACTAGTTGGAGAGGCTTGGTTTCAAGTCGTGACTTTGTAACTTTCTAGTTTTCTGATTTTTGGCAAGTTACTTATCTTTCGGTTCCCCATATCTGCATGGGCAAAAATAGTTAAAATATCTACTTGACAGAGTTTCTTTGGGTGTGAAATGGGTGGGCATGGGTGTGACATTGATAAAATATCACATGTTACTTGGACTTTTCCCGGGTGAAAGGGTGTGAAGTGGGTGGGCATGAAAACAGCATGGCACTGAGCCAGGTCCTGTACTGCAGCTTATTCTTGGCTTCATTAAAGCAACAGAAAGCAGAAATAATTGTTTTAAAATATTAGAGAATGGTAATTTAGAAATATTTTATTTGAATTTAGCCAAATTCTTTAACTAGAATTTTGCCTGCTTAAAGAAAATATTAGTGTGTTACTCATTCAAGAAATATTTATGGTAGCTACTATATGCCAGCCTGTCTTGGGATATACACAAAAGCAAAAGAGACACAATGTTCTGCTATTGTGACATTCATAGTCAAGTTTACAAACTTTTAATAGCAATCCTTTACATTTTGAATATGTTTTTCCTTTTATTAAGCCTAAGAAGCAACGCTTTTAATTACATTAAATTGCTTTAAAAGCATAAGAAAACAAGTCTAAAATCTTAACTTAGGATTTTAGAAACTTTCTTTAATTTCAGATTTGGGAATACAAGTTTATCTTATTCATACATTCCATAACTTTCTACTCTTACTATTTTTTTTTGTCTTCGCCATGTAATGTTAAGGCCTTTGAATGTCCCCTCAGTTCTTAGAAAACTGTGGAGCAGGAGTTCTCAAATGTAGGAGTCAGGATTCAGAAGCTGGACTTGCATGTTAAGGGTCAGTTCCCAAGGGACCTGGGGCTGATTCCAGTCCACTTGTTTTGTGCTGTCGCCAAATAGGCGTGATGTGCATGGCCTGCACAGGGAACCATTTCTCTCAAGCAAAATACTTTATAACTATGCGGACCAAGACCTACTGCATAGTTTTCCTGATGTAACTAAACTACTTAATCTTTTTTACCTGCACACACAGAAAAAGCTTTTAAAATTTTCCTTCTCCTCTTTTTTATTTTTTTTGCCAAGATCGGATCTCACAGTTTATTCAAGACACTTGTATTATATGGCAATTCCATTTATCCATTAACATGTGTTTATTTAATAGTATTTGCAGTCTTGTCAAAGGTGTTTGGAAAGCCTTCCAGGTTTTCTATTCCCTTCCTCCTATCTGCTTGCTTATTCATTCTACAAACTTGACTGTTTTCTATAAGGAGAATTCTTTCCAAGAAGGAATGTTGCAGTGTGTTCTCTGTGTTCAAATATTTATATCCTCTTTGTTTATTTCAAATGACATTGAGTTTACTTAATTAAAATACATAACAATTTTAAAATTGAAAACAAGCATTCAGGACAAATTCCTTTCCATTTGGGTTCTGGACTCTCAAGCGTATTTTTAAAACACATTGCAGTCTGTATGATTTTATAATAATATACAAGATAAATACATGTGTTTTGTAATTCCAATGACAGTACTTGAGAATCTAACCCATAGGAAATATCCATCACTTCAAGGTACCAACTTTGTTCACGGAATAAGAAAAATGTACAGGGAGATATTTAAGGGTGGTAGAGCACATTTGGGGGAAAAAGGATTGATATAGTTTAAAGGGAATTATTGCAATGTTATATGGCATAGGCCATATTGCATATCATCATATACCTCTTGAAAAGGCAGAATTTGAACACACAAAGGTAAGAGGACAAGATTGAATAAATGCATACAACTGGCAAACAGATTTTAGAGTAGGGAGTTCTTTTTAATCTTTCTTTTTAAAAATCTTAATTTGGTAATTAGACATTGATAAAATATTGCACAGTACTTGGACTTTTCCCAGGTGAAAGGATAGATTTAGCTTCAACATGAAACTATTGATTGCTAAAGTTAAAAAAGTAAATATTGTCAAAATCTTCTGTTTTATTGGTCCTGACATTTTTATTGAGATTTGGGTTGCTTTTTGGAGTAGCAAAAATTTTGGATATTAAATATTAGCTAATATTTTCAGAAAATCGCTTAGGTCTGTGGTTGGGGTTGTGGCAAACAGGTGTCACAGTCTTGATGCCCTTATGAATGTGATTTATTTTGTCTAAAATGTTCTATCACCATACACATCTAGCAAAAATGGCACTTTAAGAAAGAAAGAGATAAAAAATTCATTCTCTATGAAGTGTTTTTCTAGAACTTGAAAGAGCATTTGCAACTCCCTTCATTGTATCTGCACTTAGCTCGTTTTATAATAAGGCTTATCATGCAATTTAATATTACGTCTATGTGGTTGTATCCCTTACTAGGTTTGAAATCCTTGAAAGCAAACACAATACATATCTCTTCGATCTGTGCTATGTAGACAACCACATGAAGTAGACACTCAAAACTGTTAGTGAGATCAGTGGAATTCTTACTGATTGACTTCAAAAATAATATTGTATTTTGAAAGTTAAAATCAAGTTTAACAACTTTTAGGGAGAAAAAAATCACTTCTTTGATAAATCAATTAATTGTAATTGACATGACAGTTATTAGATATAATAATTAAATACTTGAATTACACAGTATTTCTTGTAAGCATTTTATGTTATATTTTATACATACTTTCAGAAATATAAAGATACATATAAATATTATGTATTACTATGTATATATGTATATTTTATTTATGTACATATATACAATATTTAATTTATACATATGTAATGGATTTGTAGAAGAGAAAACTATGCATATACTACCTGTCAATATGCAGATATGCTTTGCTAGTGGCTAGAGTGATGTATAGCTTCAGATGTTTTCTAATGCCAGTAACTTAAAATGTGAAAAAAAGTCACTAAAACAATAAGAAATGATATTATTTTTCATAATAGAAAGTTGAAAGGTGATCAGGCTCAAACCTAGAACTATCAGGGCTCTAATTTGATTTTTCCTGCTGTTCTCGCAACTTTATCATTCTCTTTGTTTTGGCCTCTTTTCAAGTTCTCCACCCTCAAGTTCCTAAGAAGGTTCTAATAGTAGTTTGATAGTGGAAGAGGTTACATGCTTCCTTCATGTGCCAGGAGAAGAAAGACCTTTCCCCTGTTCCTGAAGTAAAAATTGTTCCTTTTATTCTGATTGACTAGTTAAGGTCCTCTCCATTAGACTTTAACAATAAAAGTTTTTAGAAAAATGCCACACACTTACTGGTTTGATTCTGAATTCCTGAACCAATCAGTAGTAGCATAGATTATGAGTTTATCATGATTGCTTCTCCTATTTTGATTCATAACCCATTAGCGAGAGTTGCTATCAGTTTTCCTGAGTTGCACAGTTATACGAAAAAAGGGTGGGCTCCTAAACAAAATTTTCTGTGATCAGAGAGTGAGAATATTGGGTAGAAAATTTATAATGTTCACTATGAACAGCATTTGAATTTTTAAACTACATAATAAAATTGGTAGATTTGTGAAACACATCAGTATAAGGTAGAAAACTTGTTTTTTATAATTCTAAAGGAAACAGTGAACCAAAAACAAACAGACAATGAGATTATTTCTCCATGCTTAATTCATCAAATATGGTACCTGCTACTGGTAACATCTGATAAAGATCAGTGAGTGCTTTTTTTTTTTTTTTCCGCAAACCCTTGCAGTAGTTTCCCATCACAACGAATTAAAACCACTTTACAACAACCTGCCAGTCCCTCATTAGTTGGCTTCCATTCATCCTCTGACCTCATCTATTGCTGTTCTTCTCCATGTTTAGTCAAGTCACATTGACTTCCTCCTTATTCTTCAAAACTGTCTAAAATACTCTGTCTCTGAGCACTCATTCTTGCTGTTCTTCCTGCCTAGATTTCATTTCTCCCAGATATCCCAGAAGAAGGTAGGTTTGTTTTCCCACCTCCTTCAAATTTGTACTGTATGTCACCTCAGGGATATCTTTCTCATCTAAATTTTAAAACCTGCAATACATGGCAGATCTAGCCCCTGTCCTTGATTTAGATTCCTTCTTAGAAATTATCATTACCCAATGTACTCAATTTTTACTTGCTTATTTTGCTTATCATCTATTTCTCTACCAGAAAATCAGTCACATGAAGGAATGTTTTTTGTCATGAAGTTTACTTCTATATCTCAAATATATAGAAAGCAGATTAAAACTGCTTAATCTCAATATTCTGAATACCATGATATAACCTTTGGTCAGTTCCAGTTCCTTCTCATCCATCTAAAATTCTTATAGTATCCATTGCAGCATCTATGAGACCAGGCCAGATATTACTTGGGCCTTAGCCAGCTGTGGCAGAAACAAATAAACAAACAACCTCTTATCAACATTAAGATGTTTAAAAGCTTTTCCTGATAAACATACCTTAAAATGTGGTAAAATTTTAATATTAAATAAAAGGAAATACCTCCTTTTAATCTTTCCATGTATTGTCATCTTTGTTCTCTCCTCTTTCTTGAACCTTTGTTGGATTCTGCTGGATTCTACTGGGCTGCCTTCTATTCTCCTTCTTTTGGATTATCTTCTTTTATTAAATTTTCTCCCACTAAATTGAGAACTCTGGAACATTATTTCCATTGAAAAACAGGCTCCTGGAAACTGTAAGACTCCAAAACTCCCATGAATGAAAAGATGGGTAGTGACAGTTCAGTGTTTGTAAAATTAACTTAGACAAATGTATTCCCTGAAAATCTTTTAAACATTGTTGTTCACAGTCATTGTTGTAAATGGTCACTATTTTGCTCAAGCACTCTACATTCAACCTCTATTCTATTTTCTCTTACTGTATAATCTTTACTGTTACTTCAGAGAGAACATTGCAGCAAGCCACTAAGCATTAATTTCCTCAACCACATACCAATTTCCCTACAACTTACCCATATCTATAACCATTTTTAAAATATCTTAATTTAATTATAATATATAGACAGTGAGGTACAAAAATCATAAGTATACAGCTCAATTAATATTTATAAAATGAACAAACCTAGGTAATAACCACTCATAGTAAGAACTAGAGTCTAACTAGCATACTATCAGTACCTCTCATGCCCACTTTTCCAATTAAAGTGTATCTTATGGTAGTCACCATTCTGACTTTAGAACCATAAATTTGCCCATTATAGTACATACATTTTTCTGTCTTCTTTTGCCCAAAATTACAGTCATAATATTAATTCTTATTTATGGGTGTACAATAGTTTTAAGCATTTTTATTGCTATATAGTGTTCCATTGCATAAATATTCAATGCTTATATATCCCTTGACTGTTGCTGATCATTAGTTAGTTTTTAGATTGAGAAAATAAAATAGTGCTGTGAGAACATTTTGCAGAATATGTACACATTTAATGATAGATATACACTTAGCAATGGAATTAATTTTGGGATCCCAGAGTATTCCTATGTTCAGGGATATTAGATAATATCAAAGAGTTCTCCAAAGTAACTCTACAAATTTAAACTCTCACCAAAAGTGCATTGGAGAGTACCAGTTGCTTCATACACTTATTAGAGTTTGATATTATCTGTCTTTTTACATTTAGCTATTCTGATGAATATAAAGGGCACCTAATTTTGGTTTTAATTTACATTCCTCTGATTTGTCAGGGTTCTGATAAGAGTCTTTGTAGGATACATAGCAAACTGTTTCTTTCTGTAGTTTGTCTTTTCACTTTATTTTTATAGCATTTTGATTAGCGTAAGTTGTTAATTGCAATGGAGTCAAATCTATTCATTTTTTAGGTTTATGATTTGTGAATCTAGTGCACTCTGTAAAGGTACCTTACCTATTCAAGTTCATATACTATACTGGATTTCAATACTCAGTAGATGGAGAATTGAAGAGAGTGGTGATGCATTTAAATATATGTTATTAGAAAACATCTGGAATGAAGTCTGTAGGAAAACAATAATAAAGACTACAAAAGACATTGTAGGAGATACAGGGTACAAGAACTAGGAAGTGAAAATACATGAATTATTCAAATTCTTATTCTACCCCCACACAAAAAAAGAAAGAGAAACTGCATAGAGAAAATATAAAACAAATAATGAGATGGTAGATCTAAGTCCCAATTTTTCAGTATTTATTTCACAGATAGACTGGATAAGCCTGGAATAAAAATAAATCAGGAAGGGGGCGGAGCAAGATGGCCCAATAGGAACAGCTCCAGTCTCCATCTCCCAGCACCAGAGACACAGAAGACAGGTGATTTCTGCATTTTCAACTGAGGTACTGGGTTCATCTCACTAGGGAGTGCTGAACAATCGGTGCTGGTCAGCTGCTGCAGCCCGACCAGTGAGAGCTGAAGCAGGGTGAGGCATCGCCTCACCTGGGAAGCCCAAGGAGGAAGGGAATCCCTTTTCCTAACCAGGGGAACTGAGACACACAACACCTGGAAAATCAGGTAACTCCCACCCCAATACTGCGCTTTACCAAGGGTCTTAGCAAACGGGCACACCAGGAGACTATATCCCACACCTGGCCGAGAGGGTCCCATGCC
>NW_012111364.1:6332462-6333658 GCF_000951035.1 Colobus angolensis palliatus
CTGCAGCCTCTGCTGCTGATACCCAGGCAAACGGGGTCTGGAGTGGACCTCAAGCAATCTCCAATTGACCTACAGCTGAGGGTCCTGACTGTTAGAAGGAAAACTAACAAACAGGAAGGACACCCACACCAAAACCCCATCAGTACGTCACCATCATCAAAGACCAGAGGCAGATAAAACCACAAAGATGGGGACAAAGCAGGGCAGAAAACCTGGAAATTCAAAAATCAAGAGTGCATCTCCCCCTCCAAAGGAACACAGCTCACTGCCAGCAACAGATCAAAACTGGACAGAGAAGGACTTTGACAAGATGAGAGAAGAAAACTTCAGTCCATCAAACTTCTCAGAGCTAAAGGAGGAATTATGTACCCAGCGCAAAGAAACTAAAAATCTTGAAAAAAGAGTGGAAGAATTGATAACTAGAATAATTAATGCAGAGAAGGCCATAAACGAACTGACAGAGATGAAAACCTTGACATGAGAAATACGTGACAAATGCACAAGCTTCAGTAACCGACTCCATCAACTGGAAGAAAGAGTATCAGTTATTGAGGATCAAATGAATGAAATGAAGCGAGAAGAGAAATCTAAAGAAAAAAGAAGAAAAAGAAATGAACAAAGCCTGCAAGAAGTATGGGATTATGTAACAAGACCAAATCTACGTCTGATTGGGATGCCTGAAAGTGAGGGGGAAAATGGGGCCAAATTGGAAAACACTCTTCAGGATATCATCCAGGAGAACTTCTCCAACCTAGTAGGGCAGGCCAACATTCAAATTCAGGAAATACAGAGAACCCCACAAAGATACTCCTCAAGAAGAGCAACTCCAAGACTCATAATTGCCAGATTCACCAAAGTTGAAATGAAGGAAAAAATCTTAAGGGCAGACAGAGAGAAAGGTCGTGTTACCCACAAAGGGAAGCCCATCAGACTAACAGCAGATCTCTCGGCAGAAACTCTCCAAGCCAGAAGAGAGTGGGGGCCAATATTCAACATTCTTAAAGAAAAGAATTTCCAACCCAGAATTTCATATCCAGCCAAATTAAGTTTCATAAGTGAAGGAGAAATAAAATCCTTTACAGATAAGCAAATACTTAGAGATGTTGTCACCACCAGGCCTGCCTTACAAGAGACCCTGAAGGAAGCCCTAAACATGGAAAGGAACAACCGGTACCAGCCATTGCAAAAACATGCCA
>NW_012111364.1:6333850-6334331 GCF_000951035.1 Colobus angolensis palliatus
ACACCTCTATGCAAATCAACTAGAAAATCTAGAAGAAATGGATAATTTCCTGGACACTTACACTCTCCCAAGACTAAACCAGGAAGAAGCTAAATCCCTGGATAGACCAATAGCAGGCTCTGAAATTGAGGCAATAATTAATAGCCAACTGACCGAAAAAATGTCCAGGACCAGATGGATTCACAGCTGAATTCTACCAGAGGTACGAGGCGGAGCTGGTATCATTCCTTCTGAAACTATTCCAATCAATAGAAAAAAAGGGAATCCTCCCTAACTCATTTTATGAAGCCATCATCATCCTGATACCAAAGCCTGGCAGAGACACAACAAAAAAAGAGAATTTTAGACCAATATCGCTGATGAACATAGATGCAAAAATCTTCAATAAAATACTGGCAAACTGGATCCAGCAGCACATCAAAAAGCTTATCCACCATGATCAAACGGGCTTCATCCCTGGGATGCAAGACTGGTTCAACAT
>NW_012111364.1:6339707-6344268 GCF_000951035.1 Colobus angolensis palliatus
CAAGAACAGAAAACCAAACACCACATGTTCTCACTCATAGGTGGGAACTGAACAGTGACATCACTTGGACTCGGGAAGGGGAACATCACACACTGGGGCCTATCATGGGGAGGGGGAAGGGGGTAGGGATTGCATTAGGAGTTATACCTAATGTAAATGATGAGTTGATGGGAGCTGACGAGTTGATGAGTGCAACACACCAACATGGCACAAGCATACATATGTAACAAATCTGCACCTTATGCACATGTACCCTAGAACTCAAAGTATAATAATAAAAAAAAAAAAAAAAAAACAACCAGCTGAGAAGACAGGTTAAGGGCAGCTGGTGGAGATCTCTGGCAGATCACATTTTCCTAAAATGACCACAATATTATTTGCAGTTTCCATGTTTCTAGAAGCTTGCAATTTCCCATAAAGATGTGAATTCTACTTTCTATAGAATTTGGGTGGGTTAAAAACCGCTCCAGCTCATAGTGCAATACTGTGCAAGTGATGCTCTGTGATTTCTGAGGCTAGGTCATCAAAAGGCTAGACCTTCTGTTTGGCTGCCTTTTGATGGGGACTCTTGCCCTTGTAAGTCAGCCTCCATGCTGTGAGGAAGCCCAAACTAGCCCATGCAGAAAAACTACATAAAAAGGCCTATGTGGGAAGGACTAACCAACATCAGTTGGTAGACATGTGAGTAACTGAGCCTTCAGACACATATAGCTCCTAGCTTTCAAGTCTTCCAGATGAGACCCTTGGCACTGTGGAGCAAGACAAGTTATCTGCACTATGCCCTGTTCAAATTCCTGACCCAGGAACGCCTGAACATAATAAATGTTTTTTCACTGGCCAAAAAAAAAAAAAAAAAAAAATTCAGTATGAAAAATAGACAACTTACTAGACAAGAGATCAAAAGACTTGAATAGGAGTTTCAAATGACCAAAAAGCATATGAAAAGATTCTTAGTCTATTTAGTCAGAAGAGGAATGCAAATAAAAATGAATACAAGTTACTATTATATATTTATCAGATTGCTAAAGTTAAAAAGATTGACAATATCAAGTGTTGATGAGAATGTGGAGCAACTGAGATTGTCATCTGAACTTATTTGGTCGCTTTTGAGGAGGACGAAAGGAGTAGTGATTGGAAGAAATTATGAAAACCTCTATAATTCTGGTAATATTCATTTCCCTGACCTAGGTGGTACTTACATGCATATACCAATGAAAATGCATTAATTTGTATGCTTATGATATTTGTACTTTTTGTCTGTATGTTATACTTTTAGAAAATATTCAGCAGAAATGATCAATTATTTTATCTGATAAGCTTAAATATTATCACCAAGGAAATATAGTGAAATTGCAATTTAGAGATTTATCAGCCCACAAGATATTATAAATTTAAGATTCAGATAGAAAATTTTTATTCTATCAAATATTTCTGAGTGGGGTAAAATTGCAGTAAACCAGTAAATAAAATATGAATGTATAGAAAAAGATAGACCCAAGGAGTTTACAAGATTATTTAATATAGTATGTAGTACTGAATTTCATTTGCACATATCATGGAGTTAAATGCCAGAAATTTTCATCTTGTAACACTACAAAAGGTTCTGTGACCTTGAAGTTCAAGATCAATTCTGGTCATTTTACCTCTCAAAATTTTACCAAGTCTTCCCAATGTTCAAGGAAATGCAATTCATGTACAGTCTTTTGTACTACATTTGCAACAATACTTCCCTACGGACATAATGCCCTTCCCTTTTCTCTTCATACAAGTCTCAGCTTAGGATTTATTTCGTTAGGATGACCTCTCCTTGACTTTGAAGTAATCATGTGCTTCTTACCTTTGTATTTATTCCTGTAACCAATTTTTACAGAAGTTTGCCAACACATTTTATGAGTTTACTATTTTCCCAAAGCTTTGAAGTCTTTGAGGACAGGTATTTTATCAAACATGAATACCTCTTTTTAAGCTCTACATAGCACATTCCCCAAATATGTTTGAGTAAAGGAATACAGTAATTAATGTGGTGTTTGTCTCTGGCCAATAGTTGAGATAGTGGAGTTTCTAAATTGTAAAATTAATTTTAGAAAATATCTTTTTAAGACTATACTCAAATGGAGATCTTGAGGTAATCATTTTTACTGAAGTGAAATTTTAAAGTGTTCTGCTGGCCATCTTTAATGTTATTATCTCTGACATCAACTTTAGTAGAGTTTTGTCTTTCTGTTTTGTATGTCTAAATTTATCACTCAAATTTAATTACTGCTTTCATAGCAAATAGTTTTGATGTAGTTGTCCAGATTTGTCCAATCAGATGTTACTCTCCTACAGTCATTAGAATAGACAAGCACAAACCATCTTCATTTTAATAGAATTATCAAGGTCTAAAACCATGTTTGGATTGTGTATATTTTATAGTCACTCTGCAACACTGTTTTTCTCCTTCCTGCTTATGATACTTACAACATACTTAGTTTTCCCTAGATAATAATTTCTCATCATTTTATTGTTTAGTAAGTGCATACTAGTGCTTTTTACATACCTGAAGGTTAGATCTCCCAATTACCAGTGACTCTTTTGATATTATGTATCATATCCTGAGTCTAAAATATTTAGCATCTACTTCTGTTTTAAAAAGGCCAGTGAGCCTCATATTAAGTACATACTGTCTCGCTACATTCCGGTTACAAATGAAAATATATATACACATACATCTATATTTCTTTCTCCATATCAAGCAATCTGCCTACCTGTATTTTTTTTCCAAAGAGAAGAAGCAAAGCTACCGCAAAAACAAAATTTTCCCAAATGTACCATTAAAATTGAAGAGGCCAATCTTGAATATGTACTGAAGGAAATCTCAGAAGTATGAATGATTGCTGTTTGGGGGAGTGTATTCCTCTGATGCTGCAATAATCTACTAATCTGCCTTCTGACTCGAACCATTTGTTTGGGTTTTATTTCTTTCTATAAATGAGGTAATGAGATCCAGAGACTGAAGGGTAGAAATTTAATTGACAATACAATAAACAGCCATCTAAAATAAGCTTTTACAAAATGATACCACCACACATTGGAAATTTCAACTAAATTCAGAATAAATATAAACAGTTACCTTTTGCAATAGTCTATGAAGTTTGGTACCCTTTGAGAATCCCTTTCAATCACTATTAAGCAGAAGATTCTTTTAAAAGAGTGAAGATTAGCAATTATGTTTTGTGATTTCCCAGTACTGCTTTAACATTTCTCCTGTGGGTTAGATGATGTATCTGTGCACTTCAGGGCAAATTCAAAAAATGTAATACAAACTGGTTATGTTTTATTAGGTTGGAGGAGAGCAGATATTTTTATAGGCAAAGATACTTTTTAATTTAGCACCGGCACTATTTTGCACTAGAATATACTGCCATTTTTGTGATAGTGCAACTCTAATTCAGGTAATATATTTGGTTATAGTTTATTTCTAGCTGTTGATACCTTTCTCAAAGTGACATTAAGAAATGATGAAAATTTTATATTAGTATGGTTCAACTGTGTAACAACAAAGGTGCTGTCCTGAAAATTCTACCCAATTAAAGACGTATGATGTTCCAATATGTAGTATAATATTCCATAAAATAAAAGTATACCTTATAAAATTTTTCAGTTCCTTGGAATTAATTTATTAATAGGAAATTTGAACAATAAAATTATTTTTACTGGGAAAGAAAACAAATGTGCTCATTTGTATTGTTTTTATTTTTAGCTTGATGTAATTATTTTAGCATTATTTCTCCTGGTGTTAGTATTTCACTAGACTTTTCAAATACATATGTATATATATCAAATATATATTCATGTACAAAGACATTTGTTAAATAATATTATGTTAATATATTTGTATATTTATTATATTGTATCACCTATGTTAACGATATTAAAGTTTAGTGTGGCTTTTAAAATCATCTGTTTTGTTATTTAAATATAATTTTACTTCAGGAGGCAAGATATTAAGTAGAAGCATGACTAAATATATTTTATTTGTAATTATTTAATCACATGTAACATTCGTACTTTTTTCTTTTGGACTATAGGTTTTTTTTTTTTTTGTATCCCACTTTACTTCAATTTTCAAAGTTTATTTCAGAATATTTTTTGTCTTTAGAGCCAAATGGCACCTTACTCTTTGGCTTTGTTAGGCCACTTTTCACTTTGAACAAGAAGCATTTTAAATGGTTAAATGCTATATGTCATTGTTTCATTGTACTTCAGATTTTCATGCCCCTCCAATCTGTAATGTGGCTCATCTGTGACTCATTCATCAGGGGCATGAATTTTAGTGGGGAAGAGAATCTGACCAGCCTTTTTCCACAGAGCTCATATGAAATGTGCTGATGATCTTTGTGCTGGCTGCAGAAATCGTAATAAAACCAATTGGACTAACCATAAGCCTTCTCTAGATTAACATGATTTCAGAATTGTTCACCACTTTCATATGATCCTATGTACATAGCCATAACGGTTACATTGTACATTATGGTAGTCACTATTACATAGTGGTTTTGCTTCCAAAATTATATACACA
>NW_012111364.1:6349493-6367569 GCF_000951035.1 Colobus angolensis palliatus
CCTCAGTTCAAAATGCAGAAATCACTGGTCTTCTGTGTCCTTCGCGCTGGGAGTTGGAGACTGCAGCTGTTCCTATTCGGCCATCTTGCTCCGCCCTCAGCAGCAGCAAAGCTGATTTTAAGTTTGGGAGACAGATTCTATTTATACTTCAGGGAAAATGAAGCAGACAAAACCTTCAAGTTTTATCAGTTTAAACATTTCAGTTATAGACATTGCTAAAAATATAGCAAGGTGCAGTAAATGACTTTACAAAGTTGCAGAACTCCTTGATTATAATTGTTTAAATTAAAACATGTTAATTAAAATTTAATTTAATTACTTTAATTTAACTGATATGCCTTCTCTCCTTTCTTTTGGAAATCTTCTGCCAATATTTAAGGCATAATTCAGGTTATGTTTATATACTTTTGCTGAAACTCATAAAAGTTCCATAAAATAAAATGAGACTAAAATGATAATTACAATGGGAATTTCTTTTTCTTTTTGTAATCTAGAATACTTACCATTGTTTCTCAAATAAACATACTTACTATTCATCTAGCCAGTATTCTTTACTTGGTTTTATTAACTTAAAGTAACAAATTACCTCATGCACAGAGTTGGTTCAGTAGCATTTATGTTTAGTTATAATTTGTTGAAAGACTCCTTATTATTGTCTTGATTTTTTTAATAATATGCAAGTGAGTGAGGTACTATTGGTTTGAGCAACTATGGAAATGAACATCACACTCCAGGATCTTGCTGCCTGTAGAATGGTTAACAATAGATAAAACACATTTATTCTTGTCAGTCTTTCAAAAGTACCTTGGAGAATTACTGTAGCATTATGTACTATAAGCCTCAATGAAACTACAGAGTAAGCTGTGACTTTCACAGGTATTTTATATCCTAAGTGTATTGTGTGTTATTAAAGTAGCAAAGCTTTTTATGTTGATATTTGTGTGATCCCTGAAAATGAGATAATGTAGTATGGAGAAAAATCAGTACAGTTACAAAGGAGAGGTGTAGCCCACTGAATGCTTACTAGGCAAAAATGTAGGACCACAAAATATTCATTGGGAAACTGACTTTTGTAACAGGACCTATATGCTACTGCGTTGCACTGTTTTCTGGACTGCTCCTTAAATGGACACACATTTTAGTTTTGCCAACATCTGCCTTTATGATAACCAGCCAATTAAACACACTTGGATAGGCCTCTTCCACTACAATATGGTATTACTGCTCACCATCAGAACTGTCACTTGTCCTATATAGTGGCCCACCCAATTCCTGAGTGAAGAATGGTTCCCTGGCATAGAAATGCCTTTCTCTGTCTTTCCCTATAACAAAGGGACAGAGGGAGGATACAGATTGGCAAAACAGAAGGGAAAAGATTATTTCTGTGCATCTGCCAAGAAAAAAACCCAAAGGATTATGTTGGCAGAGTATAATTTTTGAGACCAAAATTACAGCATGGTAAGCAGGAGCATGAATTTTAGTGGGGAAGAGAATTATTTTTAAAGAAGTCCTAGCAAGTCATATAAACTATATTTTACTTGTTTTTATGAGATGGATGGTTTATTATCAAGGTTAGTTAAGGTAGGATGACCATTAATATTTATTGAATGTCTATAATATACTAAGAATCATATTAGGTATGAACATAGATTTTTGGTAATTCCCATATTGATATGAAATAAAGCCATTTTCGTTCCATTTTATCGATGAAGAAATAATCCATCAACTTACACTGCCTTCTGGAATAGCTCAGAATACATCTTTACCCTATTCATAATGGCAGTGTTTGATTGGTCAGGTCACTATTTATAAAAATTGAGAGTGAGAATAAACAAAAGAGTCTAATGGAAGTTGGGTGATAATGTGTAGAATCCTGTACTCTACCCAAAATATAGATGTTGTATTCTTTAGTCTGGTGAAAACTTGCATTTATTAGTGAGATGTGACATGAAAATGATGCAAGAAAATATAAAATAGAAATGTCTAGTAATTGTCTATACTCATAATTTATATAGTTCTTTGACAAAATTGCCTTATTTGAGCCCCAAAGTAGTTCTTTGAAAATAACATGTTTAACTTCACTTAATTGAGGAGTAGACATGTTTGGTGATTTGCACAAATTCTAAGAAACATAGGAAGTGTTGAAACTGAAACTGAGCTCTTCTCACTCTAAACCCTGTCATTTTTCGCTTATAGTATGCTCAGTATAGGTGAAATAACAAGAGTAATTAACATTTTAGAGTGCTTCCTTTGTGCAGTGTTTTTGCATTAAATTCATGAATTCTCACATCAAATCTAGAAGGTGATACTTTTAATATCATAGTTTTAGAGATGATAAAATCGAGGCACAGAAGTTAAATGATTTCCATCCAATGTCTCAGAGCTGGTAAGTGTCAAAGATAGGATTCAGGTACAAATAGTGAGGTCCTTGAGCTCATGCCTTAAACATCATGTTCTCCTGCCTCTGTCACAGTGGGTTGAAAGACTGCCTATAAATCCACCTATAAAGCCAACATTATACTGTTATGCCCAGACCATATATTCCCCTGAGAAGACCACCAGAGTCCGGAGTCAAAGCCAAGCAGCAAGGATCTTTATTACAGGTTCGAACCTGGAACTTCCTCACTAGTCATGAGACGAGCGAGAAAGTTCCTTAACTGGGCTCCAGACAGCATTTTTATAGTCAGGGGTAAACAGGTACAGAGTCATAGGGGATTTTGTACACATCAGACTTAGGATTGGCTGACATTTGAACAAGGTGATTTGGCTGATTATGATCCGTTCCCGCCATTTCTGGTATTTCGGTTACATTTTGAAACACTGATGACGTTTATCAGGGGCTTGCAGGGTAGGGGTAGGGTAGGGGTAGGGCGGTTACATTTTGAAACACTGATGACGTTTATCAGGGGCTTGTTTTCCCGGTCTGCTCACCTGGTCTGTTCTGCTTTCTAGATTCCTGGAATTGTTTGCCTAAGTTAGTTCGGGAGTTGTTTTGTAGCCCTGGTCCCTGCTGTCCTGGTCCCTTTCAATACCACTATTAAAAGAGTTAAGTGATACATGTAATGATGTTGGAACAGTGTCTGGCACCCATTAAATTTCAACTATCATTGTCATGGCCTATATATTCAAGCGCTAATGATACAGTGTCTCAAACTGGAAAGGGTGGCTAATTTGGGAAATTTCTATAGGAAGGTGATCACTGAGCAACATCAATTTATTTTCTCTCATGGTTTTGTGGATCGGTGGAACAGCTGTTGATTTACATGATATCAGCTGGGGCTGGAGTCATCCAGGGGCTTGTCTGGAACATATAAGATGGTCTACTCACATGTCTATAGCCTCAGTATATATTCAAAAAATGAGTTCAGCTGAGATGCTGAGACAGATGGGCCTCTGTTTTATCCATGTATTTCTAGGGCCTCCCTGTGTCAGCAGAGCCCCTTCACATGGAGCCCCCCCATGCTTCCTCTCCTGCAGGGCACCCAGTCTCTTGTATGTTCCCTCAAGGTTCCCAGAGGCACAGAAGTGAATGCTTTGAGGCTTTTGAAAGCTGAAAACATTGGCTGGAACTGGGACAGCCTCATTTCCTCAATATTCTCATTGTTAAAATGAGTCAGAGTTGATCCAGATTCAATATAGGAGGGTATACACAGAGTGTATATATAGGGTTATTATCATTTACTGGAGGCTATCTTTACACAACAACCACCTCAGGGACACAGCAACCTAGTCACAAAATCTCATGTGCCTTCTTGTACCATCAAGTTTGTAAAGTTATAATTTACTCTTTATAGGTGTACCATTCTGAGTTTTGACAGTCATATGTAGGTATGCAAGCACTACCACAAACAAGAAATAAAATATTTACATCACCCTAAACCCTTTCCTTGCTTTCCTGTGTTCCTTTTAGTCAGTCAGCTCTCCACATTCCCATCCCTGGACAACCACTGATCTCATTTCTGTCCTTATAGTTTGTCTCTTGCAGAATATCATTTATTTATTATTTTTATTTTAAGTTCCAGGGTACATGTGAGGTATGTGCAGGTTTGTTACATAGCTAAACGTGTGCCACGGTGGTTTGCTGCACCTGTCAACCTGTCACTTAGGAATTAAGCCCGGCATGCATGAGCTATTTTTCCTGATGCTCTCCCTGCCCCTGTCCTCCCCTGACAGGCACCAGTGTGTGTTGTTTCCCTCCCTGTGTCCATGTGTTCTCATTGTTCAGCTCCCACTTGCAAGTGAGAACATGTGGTGTTTGGTTTTCTGTTCCTGCATTAGTTTGCTGAGGGTAATGGCTTCCAGCTTCATCCATATCCCTGCAAAGGACATGATTTCGTTCCCTTTTATGGCTGCATAGTATTCTATGGCATATATGTACCATATTTTTTTAATCCAGTTGATCATTGATGGGCATTGGGTTGATTCTATGACTTTGCTGTTGTAAATAGTGGTGCAGTGAACATACACGTGCATGTGTCTTTATAATAGAATGATTTATACTTCTCTGCATATATACCCAGTAATGGGATTGCTGGGTCAAATGGTATTTCTGGCTCCAAATCTTTGAGGAATCACCACACTGTGTTCCACAATGGTTGAACTAATTTACATTCCCACCAAGAGCGTAAAAGCTTTCCTATCTCTCCATTACCTTGCCAGTATCTGTTGTTTCCAGACTTAATAATCCTCATTCTGACTGGCATGAGATGGTATCTCATTGAGTTTTTGATTTGCATTTATCTAATGATCAGCGATGTTGAGCTTTTTTTCATATGTTCATTGTGCACATATATGTCTTCTTTTAAGAAGTGTCTGTTCATGTCCTTTGCTTACTTTTTAATTTTTTTTTTCTTGTAAATTTGCTTAAGTTCCTGTAGACTCTGAATATTAGACCTTTGTCAGATGGATAGATTGCAAAAATTTTCTCCCATTCTGTAGGCTGTCTGTTAGTTCTGATGATAGTCCCTTTTGCTGTGCGGAAGCTCTGTAGTTTAATTAGATCCCATTTGTCATTTTTTTGCTACTGTTGCAGTTGCTTTTGGCGATTTCATCATAAAATCTTTGTCCATGACTATGTCCAGAATGGTATTGCCTAGATTTTCTCCTATGGAATTTATAGTTTTGGGTTTTACATTTAAGTCTTTAATCAATCTTGAGTTAGTTTTTGTAGAAGGTGTAAGGAAGGGGTCAGTTTCAATTTTCTGCTTGTGGCTAGCCAGTTCTCCCAGCACCATTTATTAAATAGGGAATCCTTTCCCCCATTGCTTGTTTTTGTCAGATTTTTTGAAGAAGAGATGGTTGTAGACATGGACATGTAGTTTGAGTCCTCTATTCTGTTTCATTGGTCTATGTTCCTGTTTTTGTGCCAGTACCATGCAGTTTTGGTTACTGTAGCCTTGTAGTACAGTTTGAAGTCAGGTAGCATTATGTCTCCAGCTTTGTTCTTCTTGCTTAGGATTGTGTTGGCTATTCGGCCTCTTTCTTGGTTCCATATAAAATTTAAAATATTTTTTTCTAATTCTGTGAAGAATGTCAATGGTAGTTTGATGGGTATAGCATTAAATCTATAAATTACTTTGGGCAGTAGGCCATTTTCATGATATTGATTGTTTCTATTCCTAAGCATAGAATGTTATTTCCATTTGTTTGTGTCCTCTCTGATTTCCTTGAGCAGTGGTTTGTAATTCTCTTTGAAGAGAAACTTCACTTCCCTTGGTAGCGGTATTCCTAGGTATTTTATTCTCTTTGTGGCAATTGTGAATGGGAGTTCATTTATAATTTGGGTTTTGGGTTCATACATAATTTACTTGTCTGTTGTTGGGGTACAGGAATGCTTGTGATTTTTGCACATTGATCTTGTATCCTGAGACTTTGCTGAAGTTGCTTATCAGTTTAAGAAGATTTTGGGCTGAGTCAGTGGGGTTTTCTAGATATATGATCATGTTATCTGCAAACAAAGACAAGTTGACTTCCTCTCTTACTATTTAAATACCCTTATTTCTTTCTCTTGCCTTATTGCCCTGGCCAGAACTTCCAATACTGTGTTAAATAGGAGTGGTGAGAAAGGGCATCCTTGGCACGTGCTGGTTTTCAAGGGGAACGCTTCTAGCTTTTGTCCATTCAGCATGATATTGACTGTGGGTTTGCCATAAATGACTCTTATTATTTTGAGGTATGTTCCTTCAATACCTAGTTATTGAGAGTTCTTAACATAAAGAGATGTTGAATTTTATTGAAAGTCTTTTCTGCATCTATTGAGATAATCATGTGGTTTTTGTCTTTAGTTCTGTTTATGCAATGAATTATGTTTATTGATTTGCATATGTTGAACCAGCCTTACATCCTGTGGTTGAAGCTGATTTGATCATGGTAGATAAGCTTCTTGATGTGCTGCTTGATTCAGTTTGCCAGTATTTTATTGAGGATTTTTGCATCAATATTCACCAGGGATATTGGCCTGAAGTTTTCTCTTTTGGTTGTATCTACCAGGTTTTGGTACCAGGATTATGCTGGCCTCATAAAATGAGTTAGGGAGGAGTCCCTCCTTTTCAATCATTTGAAATAGTTTCCAAAGAAATGGTACTAGCTTCACTTTGTACCTCTGGTAAAATTCAACTGTAAATCCATCTAGTCCTTGGCTATTTTTGCTTGGTAGGCTATTTATTACTGCATCAATTTCAGAACTTGTTATTGGTCTGTTCAGGGATTCAACTTCTTCCTAGTTCAGTCTTGGGAGGGCATATGTGCCAAGGAATTTATCCATTTCTACTAGATTTTCTGGTTTATGTGCATAGAGGTGTTTATAGTATTCTCTTATGATTGTTTGTATTTCTGTGGGGTCACTGGTGGTATCCCCCTTATCATTTCTGATTGTGTTTCTTTGAACCTTCTCTCTTTTCTCTTTATTAGTGTAGCTAGTGGTCTCTGTATTTTATTGATTATTTCACAAAGCCAGCTCCTGGATTCGTTTATTCTTTTAAGGGTTTTTTGTGTCTCTGCCTCCTTCAGTTTCGCTCTGAGGTTGGTTATTCCTTGTCTTCTTCTAGCTCTGGGGTTTGTTTGCTCTTTGTTCCCTAATTTTTTTTAGTTGTGAAATTTTGATGCTGATTTGATGTCTTTTTAGCTTTTCGATGTTGGCATTTAGTGCTATACATTTCCCTCTTAACCCTCCTTTAGCTGTGTCCCAGAGATTCGGGTACATTTTCTCTTTTTTCTCATTAGTTACAAAGAACTTCTTGACCTCTTCCCTTGTTTCATTATTTACCTAGAAGTCATTCAGAAGCATATTGTTCAATTTCCATGTAGCTGTGTGGTTCTGAGTGAGTTTCTTTTTTTTTTTTTTTTTTTTTGAGACAGAGTCTCGCTCTGTCGCCCGGACTGGAGTGCAGTGGCCGGATCTCAGCTCACTGCAAGCTCCGCCTCCCGGGTTTACGCCATTCTCCTGCCTCAGCCTCCCGAGTAGCTGGGACTACAGGCGCCCCTCACCTCGCCCGGCTAGTTTTTGTATTTTTAGTAGAGACGGGGTTTCACTGTGTTAGCCAGGATGGTCTCGATCTCCTGACCTCGTGATCCGCCCGTCTCGGCCTCCCAAAGTGCTGAGTGAGTTTCTTAATCTTGAGTTCTAATTTGATTGTGCTGTGGTCTGAGAGACTGTTATGATTTCAGGTCTTTTGCATTTGCTGCAGAGTGTTTTATTTCCAATTTTATGATCAATTTTAGAGTAAGAGCCATATGGTGCCAAGAAAAATGTATATTCTGTTGATTTTGGGTGGAGTGCTCTGTAGATATCTATCAGGTCCACTTGATCCAGAGCGAAGTTCAAGTCCAAAATATCTAATTTTCTGTCTTGATGAGCTATCTAATATTGACAATGGGGTATTAAAATCTCCAACTATTATTGTATGGGGGTCTAAGTCTCTTTGTAGGTCTTTAAGAACTTGTTTTATGAATCTGGGTGCTCCTATATTGGGTGCAAATATATTTAGGATAGTAAGCTTTTCTTGTTGAATTGAATCCTTTATCATTAGGTAATGACCTTCTTTGTCTTTTTTTAATCTTTGTTGGTTTAAAGTCTATTTTGTCAGAAACTAGGATTGCAACCCCTTTTTTTCTGCTTTCTATTTGCTTGGTAAATTTTCCTCCATCCCTTTATTTTGAGCCTATGTGTGTCTTTGCACATGACGTGTCTCATGAATACAACGCACTGATGGATCTTGTCTGTTTATCCAGCTTGCTATTCTGTGTCTTTTAATTGGGGAATTTAGCCCATTTACATTTAAGGTTAATATTGTTATGTGTGAATTTGATCCTGTCATCATGATGCTGGCCAGTTAATTTTGCAGACTTGTTAATGTATTGCTTCATAGTGTCATTGGTCTGTGTACTTCGGTGTGTTTTCGTGGTGGCTGGTAACAGTTTTTCCTTCTCATGTTTAGTGCTTCCTTCAGGAGCTCTTGCAAGCAGACCTGGCGGTGACGAAATCCCTCAGCATTTCCTTGTCTGAAAAGGATTTTATCTTTCACTTATAAAGCTTAGTTTGGCTGAATATGAAATTCTGGGTTGGAAACCTTTTCTTTAAAAATGTTTAATGTTGACTTCCAATCTCTTCTCTACTTGTAGGGTTTCCACTGAGTGGTCCTCTGTTAATTTGATGGGCTTCCCTTTGTAAGTGACTTGGCCTTTCTCTCCTGCTGCTCTTAACATTTTTCCTTCATTGTAACCTTAGAGAATCTGATGATTATGTGTTTTGGGGTTGATCTTCTTATGGAGTATGTTACTGGGGTTCTCTGGATTTCCTGAATTTGAATGTTGGCCTGCCTTACTAGGTTGGAGAATTTCTCCTGGATGATATCTTGAAATGTGTTTTCCAACTTGATTCCATTCTTCTCATCTCTTTCAGGTACTCCAATCAGTCCTAGGTTCAGTCTTTTTACATAGTTCCATGATTCTCAGAGGTTTTATTCGTTCCTTTTCATTCTTTTTTCTCTAATCTTGTCTGCACGCCTTAATTCAGCAAGATAGTCTTCAAGGTCTGATATTCTTTCTTCTGCTTGGTCAGTTCAGCTACTGATACTTGTGTTTGCATCATGAAGTTCTTGTGCTGTGTTTTTCAGCTCCATCAGGTCGTTTATGTTCCTCTCTAAGCTGCTTATTCTAATTAATAGCTCCCATAATCTTTTATCATGATTCTTAGCTTCTTTGCATTGGGTTGGAATATAACCCTTTAGCTCAGCAAAGTTCATTGTGGCCCACTTTCTGAAGCCTACTTCTGTCAGTTCATCCAACTCAGCTTCAGCCCAGTTCTGTGCCCTTGCTGGAGAGGTGTTGCAATCATTTGGAGCAGAAGAGGCATTCTGGCTTTTGGAATGTTCAGCATTTTTGCATTGTTTTTCCTCATCTACTTGGATTTATCTACCTTTGATATTTGAGGCCGTTGACCTTTGGATAGGGTTTTTGTGGAGTCTCTCTTGATGTTGTTGCTTTCTGTTTGTTTGTTTTTCTTTTAATAGTCAGGCCTCTCTTCTGCAGGTCTGCTGCAGTTTGCTGGGGGTCCACTATAGACTTTGTCCACCTGTGTATCACTAGGGGAGGCTGAAGAACAGTAAAGACTGCTGCCTGCTCCTTCCTCTGGAAGCTTCATTGCAGAGCAGCGCTGACCTGATGCCACCTGGAAATCTCATGAGGTGTTTAGTGACACCCCTGTTGGGAGGTCCCACCTAGTCAGGAGGCATGGGATCAGGGGCTCAATTAAAAAAAAGCAATCTGGCTGCCCCTTAGCAGAGCAGGTGCACAGGAATCACACTCATCTAGATCCTCTGGACTTTTCAGAGCCAGCAGGCAGGAAAAATTAAGTCTGCTGAGCCCGAGACCACGGCCACCCCTCTCCCCAGGTTCTCTGCCCCAGGAAGATGAGAATTCTGTCTGTAAACCCCTGGCTGAAGTTGATGAAATTCCTGCAAGGAGGCCCTACCTGGTGAGGAGGGATAGATCTAGGTCCCTCCTGAAGAAGCAGTCTGGCCATGATCTGCCACAGCCTCTTTGCTGTGCTGTGGGGAATTCTGCCATCTTCCTAGCACTGGCAGGGGGAAACTGCTGACTAGAGCTGCAGTAATCGTCCCTTGAGAACTCGGTAGTCTTAGGCCAACTCGAAGCTGCTGTGCTGGCCAGTTAGGAACCCAAGCCAGTGAGTCTTTAGCTTGTGGGGTTCTGTCTGGGTGGGACCCACTGAGGGAGGCTGCTTGGCCCCCTGGCTTCAGCCCCCTTCCCTTGGGACTAGATGGATCATCTGCCTCACTGGAGTTCCGGGAGCTGGAGGAGTGTGCAAAAACTCCTCAGGCTCACTGTCTGTCCATGCGGCCACCAACCTCAGTGGCTGCTGTGAGTCTGCACAACTTTGTGTGTAGGACCTAAGGCCCTGATGATGTGGGCTCATGAGGGAATCTCCTGATCCACAGGTTGCAAAAAATTCATGGGAAAATCATTCTCCAGGCAGGTAACATAATTCTTCCCCATCTCCCTTGGCTAGGAGAGGGAGGTCCCTTTGCCTTGTGCAGCTCCTGGGTGAACCATCGCCCCATCCTCCTTTTCCTTGCAGCAACTACCTAGTCAGTCCCAATGAGAGAATCTGGGCACCTCAGTTGGAAATGCAGAATTTCCTCGCTGTTTATGTTCATCTCGGTGGGAGCTACAGACCAGAGCTGTTTCTAGTCAGTCATCTTGGCCCCTCCTTCCAGAATGCATTTAAATCAGCAATCCCCAACTTTTGTGGCATGGAGTTGGTGGGTATGACTTCAGAATGAAACTGTTCCCCCACAGATCATCAGGCATTAGATTCTCATAAGGAGCGCCCAACCTAGATTCTTGGCATGTGCAGTTCACAATAGGGTTCACGCTCTTACGAAAATCTAATGCTGCCTCTGAGCTGACAGGAGCCAGAGCTCAGGTGGTAATGCTTGCTGGCCTGCCACTCACCTCCTGCTGTGTGGCCCAGTTCCTAACAGGCCCCAGACCACTACCAGTCTGTGGCCTGGAGGTTGAGGGACACCTGATTTAAATGGATTCATACAATGTGTATGGTTTCAGTCCTAACTTTATTTTCTTAGCATGATGCTTACATTGTGTCAGTCCACATAGTTTGTTTCTTTTTGTTGTGGAGTAATATTCCATTGTATGAATATACCACAATTTATTTATCAGTTCACTAGTTGATGGAAATTTGGGTTTTTCTAGTTTTTGGTGAATATGAATAAAGCTGCTAAAGGGATTCATTCACATACAGATTTTTGGTTAGACATACGTTTTCATTTTCCTTGAATAAATACATAGGGGTGAGATTGTGGAGTCATATGGTAAGTTCATGCCAAGCTGCCTTTCAGAGATCTTGCTATGTTACATTCCCATGAGGAATTTATAGGAGTTTTAGTTGCTTCAAATCCTTGTCAACAGTTGGTATTGTTAAGTTTGTTTGTTTCCATATTCTAACAGGTATGCAGTGGGATATTATTGAGTTTTAGTGACCAGTGATGTGAGTATCTTTTTATGTGCTTACTTGCAATCTATATGTCTTGTTAGATAGGGTGTCTTTTAAAATCTTTTGTCCATTTTTCAGTGGGTTAGTTTTAGTTTTTGTTTTTAGTTTTTCACTTTTGAGAGTTTATTCTGAAAACTAGTTATTTGCATCTATACATTTTTTACACATTTCCACTCAATCTATGGCTTTGCTTTTCATTTTGCAACATTTTTTGAAGACATAAATTTTAATTTTGATATAGTATAATTTATTTCTTATTATTCATGACTTTTATTTTCTTTTTAAAAATCTTTGAGTAACTGAATGTCACAAGAACTTTTTTCTATTTTCTTCAAGAAGTTTTATAGTTTTAGATTTTATATTTATGTCTATCATCCATGTTTTGATATATAGTAGGAGGTATGAGTCATGAGCTGAATCCAAGGACAAAACAATATGTTCTGTATAATATTTGAATATTCTTTTGTATTTCTACTATAAAATGACAAGGAAGGCAACATGTTATATATTAAAGCTCTATGGAGGCAACTTGAAATACATTAGCTTATCTCTACTGGTGATCCATTGGATTTCTTTGCATATTGATTTGGAGTGTTTCCTTTTACACATATAAAAAACAAAAGCATTTATTTAACTGTAAGTTTAACAAAGTCCTAACAAGAATATATGTATACTGCCAAAACAATGTCTTCAGTTACATTCAAGTTGATTTGACTCTAAACTTTTTACTCTGTTCTGTAAGTTTAAAAAATACAGTTCTAAGGAAGAAGGTATTTGAGCTAGTCCTATCGCTAGTGTCCCTAATTTGTGCTTGGGGAGGTCATTAAACTCTTTCAATCTTCTGACAAGAAATATTGAAATCAAGAAATAAGATGTTTTACATGAAAATGTCTTAAGGAGTATAAAATGCTATAATAATAATAATAATTAATAATAACAATTCTTACTTGACCTCAAACCACCCTAGATCATTCTAAGAATGTCTAATAGAGTAATCTTCTAGGCTGATGTTTAAGCCAATTCAGAATTCACTGCCTTCTAATAAGTATCCAGTTCTCAACAGATGTCCAGAAAATATAGCCATCTGCTCTCTCTTCTGCTCTACCCAGTTACAGCTTGGCTTATTCATACCTCAATACTTCTTTTCTCTTCTTCTTCCTTTCATTGTTGGCATGCTCAGCAGTTGTCGTTCCTTAATTATACTATGAGCTTCCTGAGGCTACACAATCAAAATGTAAGAACATGTGGCATAGAAGTTGCAGGGCTCTGAAAATTTTTTATGGAAGTTTAGAGAGAGGAGATTCTACTATAACTGATGAAATTGTGGATAATTAGATGATTATAGTAAGGATTAGTAATAAATTTTTGAAAGATTGACTGCTACTTTTAGCTTCTTGACTTCTTTATCATTTCTGTGTGTATTTATTTCTACATCTATAGACATGGATTAGTGATCATGTTTTTAAAATGTTCTATAAGCCTTTGGTGAAGAGTTGTATACAAGTGTAAAGTATTGTTGTCTTTCTATTGATTATGTCTTAGAATTTTGCACAGCTTGAGAGAATATGTATCTTTTCAAGGCATTTTATCCTACGTTAATTTTGCTTCTCTATATCTTGATTTGATTGATATTGAAAAAAAACTCCATTTCAACAAAACTTTTTTGAAAATAACATACACTGGAAAATAGAACAATGGTTTATCATAAAGTGTTATATTCCCATGTAAGAAAGCAATTTCTAATGGTACACGTAAATATTTCAATCACTTAAAATACCACATTGAAAACTGATTGTGAGATCAATGCTTGTTGAAAGAATCTAGCAAGCCTTTTGTGTAAGAGTCATAATTTCCTACACATATTTTAAGATATTATGCCATAGAAACTTGTGTTTGGTGCTCACAAAGTTCCAATGAGTATAGATTTTATGTCAAATGAAAGCAGCATTGATGTTGCTTGGCTGTAACAGAATTATGTCCTGTTAGTTAGAAAGACAAGGACAGAATGAAAATAATTGTTTGGCATGAAAAAAATAAATTAATTTTTTCCAAGTTATTCTCAGATTGTGTTTTTATGCATTTCTCTTTTTTCTTCCTTATAATTTCTCTGCTCATTATTCTTTAATTTTAAGGGTTCCATTATTTTTCATCATTATTTATTCCCTTTCATTAAGAGGGCATAAACCGCATATTATGCTTGAATTCTAAGTATGTTTACAGCTGTTGTTTTCTTTGTTTATTAAGGAATAAAGCTACATATATTTTCAAAATATTTGGAGGTATTTTATACAAATTTAAAGATAATTCATACTGATAGTCTTTATATTGAACTGCTAAGAGTAAAAAAATAGAGACCAATCAAAGCCAATCCTAATCAGTCACTACTGAAGATTTTAGATTCAGTTTCATCTCATTTGCTGTTATTCTGTATCTTTTTTGCAGAGCCTCTGCAATTATTTGTGTTTATTTGTTTCAAATAAGACCTTGATGTTTCTTTTCTTCTTATATCCTAAAAATAAAATGAGGCCTAAATTATTTTTATGAGTGTCACCCTATCCAAGTACAGAAATCTTTAGGATGCTGTCATGAAAAGAGAAGCTTGTAAGCCCATTTCTCATGTGTAAAAGACCATGGGAAAACCATAAGCCTTCTTTAGTCTTTGCTGTAGAAACTTAATGTATAATTGAAAAAAGAAGAGTCATGCTCTGTTAACAACTTTGCTCCATTGAATTAAAAGCTAACATAATGGCATACTGATCCTACACTAGAAACTAATGCTTTTAGAATGCTTTAACCAGCATGCATCAAATTTACAATGAGGGAGGGATGATACAGAATACTCATATTTCGGACTCTGTAGATCTATTTAATTTTCCAACTTAACTCTCCAAATGTGCTTTCAGTGAAATACAGCTTCACATTCCAGAAGTAAAAGTGTAGCTTCAATGGACTTACATCATTCATTACATCATTATGTTCTATAAGGACTTATTAGGAGTTAGGTGACATTTAGACTTTGAGGAGATGGAGACATGAAAATTCCTTCCTTTAAATAACTCAGTCTATATTGGGAGAGTCAGGCAAACCAAGGATTTCAACACAGTGAAGTAATTACTCTAAGGTTAAGTTTTCAATGTGATGTAATGTCTAGTTCATAATTGAAAATATGTCTCTGTAGTTCCAGTGACAGCCTGTGTTACCTACAAAAATTTGGAATTCACTGGTTTATGGCTAAAGCTATAGGATGGAAAGGAATTAACTAGATAGAGTGAGTGAAGTGAGGTGTAAAGAAAATGGGAAATAGAATCTTGGGAACTTAAGAGAACAATGGAAGAAGCAGCAACAAAGATAGAGACAGAGAAACTGAGTGGTAATGATCAAAAGATGGAAAGAACCACGATACATGAATATCACTGAAAATAAATGAATGGGAGAAAAGTGGAGAGAGGGATGTGCATGGAAGAAGCAGTCAACTAAAGCAATTGATGTGTAAGTCAGTATATACTCTGTAATGTGTCCAATACATTTATAAAAGTACAGCCACTGGAAAAACACTGGCAGTGAAAGTATAGACAAAGGCCAATGAAGCATATTTACAAAAGATGGTAGGAAAATAGGCTAAGGATACATAACGACATATCAAAGAAATTAAGAGAAGAAGAACATTTTAAAAGCAGAAGGTGGTCAACTTTACTGTTGCTACCAATAAATAACAACGATGCTGAAAATAAATCAGTGAATTTGGCAATTAGGTGGATTTTAATTATATACTGATTAGTGTGATGATTTGACTAATGTTCATTTTCTTCATTATATGGTAAACCATAGGAGGGCATGGTGCTAATCCATTTTGCCTAGGGTTGATGAGGGTTGATCATAATGATAAGCAATGGGGAAATTATTCGCTAGAAATAAAGAGATTGACAATAGAGGAAAGGAATGACTCACGGAGCAATGCCTTGAGGACAGAGAGAAAAATGAGATTTAGAGCACTATGGTTGGATTAACAGGGAAAGGAGGAGGGACCTTCTTTTATTTATTTCACTATTTTGAATGACATCTTTTAGTTTTATTAAATCTTGAATGTGTTTTTGCTAAGGAGATGAATCTTAACCATCATAATATTGACTGCTTGTGATATTGGAAAATATAATTTGTCAAGTGAAGATATACTTCTTCACATTTCAAAAATAATTTTAGATTCTCTTCCCTATTTTAAAGCTTGTATATCCTCTAAAATGTTAGGGTCTTTTTCTTTTTTCCCTGAGCTAGGTCATTTCAACAACTTCAAAACCAAACACACACCATAATTACATTGAGATTTAATTCTTAATGTCAATGGGATAAATTTAAAGCTTAGAATATCAGTCTTAAGTCATCAACAAATATTATTCCAGTCTACCTCACTTGTTCTACAACTGAAGAAACATGTACTAGGAATATGATATTTATTTTATCATGGCATACAATATTCAGATAACCCCTAGCTGCTTCTTATTCAAAAGGAAAATATGAGAAAACTGTCAGTATATGAAGTCATGATTGGTAGTATTTTAGCCTCATGTTATTCATCCTGTTATTATTTGTATTCCTCATTATTTAATATTTTAGTCTTCTAAAGATTTGGCAACACTTGATGGAGTTCTTCAGTGGCAGATGCATCTATAGTGCTTTCACCTTGAGCTTATGCAGAGAAAGTTCTACTACAGAAGAAAGATAATAAATATAAGAGAGACTGCAGATTAGAGAGAGTACTTATGACCCTTAAACATGTGTATATGAAGGGATAACAAGTATTTAGCCTAAGTCCTTATAGTAGTTGGCATTTTAAAGGAATTGAAACTTCTAAAAATAAAGTATGCTGACAGTCACATTTGCCTACAGTAGTGATCTCACTGAAAAGCTATTTAATTTGGCACACAGAACTCCTCAGCATAGTTACAATCAGGCTTTTTGGGGGTTATCAATTTCCTCGTGAAATAATTATAGTAACAGCTTAACAGTCTTTTCTTATCCTTTCTTTTAGAGGAAGTAAGCATGTTTTACTAAAGTCATGTACACAGTCATGTACACCGCTGTGATTTGAATGGCAATATTTATCTTACATCTGTGAAGGCTGATTTTCCTGACCTTTGCTTCAGCATAATTGAGTTAAACACTCAGGGGACTGCGTTACTATATTTAAGACAATATGCATAATGGGTGTTATTTAGCTAAGTGGTGCCTGCCCAGTAGGTGCTCACGATCCAGGGAGAGAGGCCGACTCACATGCAATTAACTCTTCTATGAGAGTGAGTGTAATTGAGGGCCATAGGAGAACTTTAGTAGTGGAGGGTTTCTTGTGTTTCTCCCTTTGTCTGGACTGCCTGCCTCAAGCAGTGTTCTTGACTCATATAAGCTATGTAGTGTTTCCACTCTCCTTTTTTTTTTTTTTTTTGAGACGGAGTTCACTGTTGTCGCCCACACTGGAGTGTAATGGCACGATCTCGGCTCACCACAACGTCTGCCTCCCGGATTCAAGCGCTTCTCCTGCTTCAGCCTCCCGAGGAGCTGGGATTACAGGCATGTGCCACCATGCCCAGCTAATTTTGTATTTTTAGTAGAGACAGGGTTTCTCCATGTTGGTCAGGCTGGTCTCAAACTCCCGACCTCAGGTGATCCACCCACCTTGGCCACCCAAAGTGCTGGGATTACAGGCGTGAGCCACCACGCCCAGCGCAGTGCTTCCACTCTCTTATCTACTATACTAATGTCTGTGTCTCTCTTGGAAATCATTGCCCTGATCTTGAAACTTGACTTCACCCATTGCTTGTTGAGTGGTTTGGAAGACTTATCTCCGGTCTATGTCCTATCCCTGAAAAATCTTGCCACAATTGCTCAGGAAGAGTGTACAAACTCATTTCCCCAACATGAGAGTCACAAAAATTGTGAAAAAGTTTTCCCTAAAATTTCTGTGAGAAGGTCCTGCTGATTATGTTTGTTCGCAATTATATACTCTTTTGGGGGAAAGCCTGTAGCTTGCTCACTCATGGGACAGATCTTTCGTGGGTTACATGAAGAGCAAATCTGTGAATGCTGTCCATCCTCTGCTTGCTCCTGCTTTCCTGTGGTTACCATCTCTGTCTTTAACCTTTAGTTTTTGGCTGAGTGAAAAATTTCCAAAGACTTCTTAAATCACTACACTCAGATACAAGAGACATAGTAGAGCTCACTTGTAGAAAGTGTCTTTTTTCTGGTACAGAGAAGAATATGTGGTTTAGAGACACCCTTCTCTAGTATGTGCCATAAAATAGCCTATCTAAACCTTGGAATATTATTGTGTTAAAGTACATATAGCATGTTTAAATGTCCTTTTATGAAGAATGTAAAGCAAAAAGGAAAGAAAGAAAGAAAGAAGAAAGAAAGAAAGAAGAAAGAAAAAGAAAGAAAGAAAGAAAGAAAGAAAGAAAGAAAGAAGAAAGAAAGAAAGAAGAAAGAAAAAGAAAGAAAGAAAGAAGAAAGAAAGAAAGAAAGAAGAAAGAAAGAAAGAAAGAAAGAAAGAAAGAA
>NW_012111364.1:6367619-6490247 GCF_000951035.1 Colobus angolensis palliatus
AAAGAAAGAAAGAAAGAAAGAAAGAAAGAAAGAAAGAAAAAGAAAGAAAGAAAGAAAGAAAGAAAGAAATGTACATGCAGTGACTAGGATTAAAATTGTTGCTGTAATTGAATAATAAAATTTACTGTGTGTTCTGAAAGTCAGGACTCAAAGCAAAATTATCAAAAGCAATAAATATGTTAAATCCCAAAGAGATATATTGTAGTCCTGGCCATATGTTAAATTCTTTCCCATGTGAAACATGATATAGAGGACAAGGGTCATTCACAATTTTATTACAAATATAAGAACAATTTACATTTGGCAATTTCTGGATAAAAGTTTATGGCAGCAAGAATAACACATTCAAAGTGCTCTTAGAACAAAAGTCAAATTATCAGAACCATGAAATCCCACAGTTTTTGCCACATTTGTTTCTCAAGAAAGACTAATTATTTGAAAACAAAATAAAGCATACATTTGTGTAATCTTTCACCATCAAACACACATACTTCTAAAATAAAAAAGTTTTCAAATTATCATCTGTGTTCATTAGATAATTCATCTGTCTTAAAGTTTCTAAATCAATAGATTTAGTGAATCATTGTTATTCTGAAGAATGAGGAAACTGAGTAATTATCCTCAATCATTGTACAATTGCTACTGTTACAATGATACCTTTAGTGCTCTTAAACTTTACATCAAAACCCAATTGCTCACAGTGGATACCTGCCCATTTGCACGCCATATACTGACTTTCTTTCTTTTCCTGTCTTAATTTCCCATTCTCCCAACAGTGATTCTTGGGTTTGTCTCCCAAATAAACTACTCACTCAAATCCTACTCATAGGATCTGCTTTTGGGACAAACCAACCTAACACAATATTTAAAGAAAGTTTAAATACTATTTGTTGAAATATGTTCTGTGCAAGAAAGGATATGTGGAATAATGTTATTGAGATCAATTTTATTCACAACAAAATTCAAAAGGAATTTGAGGTATCAACTATTTGAGATTTATTTTCTATGTATATCAAGCTATCATATATTATGCCTTGGTTTTGATAGTTTACTTTTAAATCTGGGTTCTCTGTATTTTCTCTCTCTAGTTATCTCTGCTGTGGTAA
The DNA here is from genome assembly GCF_000951035.1 of Colobus angolensis palliatus. NCBI lineage: Eukaryota > Metazoa > Chordata > Mammalia > Primates > Cercopithecidae > Colobus > Colobus angolensis. Next base: position 6,368,726 of record NW_012111364.1, read on the forward strand.
AAGTAGTCTGCATTGCTATCACCATTGCTTAGAGCAAGGTGGCTGGATAAGGTGATGTGACTATCAAAGGGTAAGATAAAAATTTCATCCTAAATATTCCTTCTCATAATCACATAATCCTTTAAACCAAGGATAACCTGAAAGAAAAAATAATGATCCTAATTTGAAGAAGTCTCAAGATTCCAAACTTTAACATTGGAATGTATGAGATTTAGAAATGAAGACATCAACAACTATGAGAATACCAAAAGGAAAACATGGTCCCGTAACTACCACATATCAGGTCAGCAAACAAAATTTCTCCCAAGCAAACATTGTTGAAATTGCCCATGGGGCAGTTCAGCAAAGAGTGGGGCTCTTTTTTTTTTCTATGTGTTCTGCTATGTCAGTAATGGAAATTGTGAGTCATCTCTGTGTCTAATGGGAAAGCATATCATCTCTTGTGCCTGGCAAGCAGCTCATCACATGAGAGAGCCTACCAGGCTCAACCATAAATTACATAATCTGCCTTCAAAGGAATCAGAGGATTAACCAGGTGTTCCTAAGATATTACATAACTGTGAAAATCATGGAGAGATACACAGATAGTTTCAACAACTGCCTTGATAAGGAGCATAATTTCTCAGGAGAGTAGAAATATATTTTCTTTCTTCTCTAAAACTTGAAATATATATATTTTTTCACTAAATGCTAAATATGTTTTTGATTTGATTGGTTAGAAATTAACATGTTTTGGTATTTTTCCTATTAAAACAATCAAAATTGTTTTTAAATAATTTTAATTCTTTTGCTGACAGGTAAAATGGAATAACAGGGACTGGGTTTACCCCTGTACTGAACAACAAAGAAAGGTGAAATTATAAAAGAAATATTATTTATGATACTGAGTATCAGGCAATAAACAGGAGTACTTTTGGAGAGATAGAAAACAAATAAAGTGAGACCCTATGATTGCCTGTTGGGAAGGTTTTCAGAGAAAATAAAATTGAGGGTCTGGGGAGACCAAAGCAGTTAGAGTTAGACCAAAGTCAGTTAATATTAGCAGATAGAAAAAAAGCAGCATGAAGAGAGATTTCCAAAGAAATGAGGAGACTCCTCTTCAATTATTCAGCTAGATACTGATCAGCACAAGCCTGTGAGAAAACTACCTAGAAAAACTATCTGAAAAGATTGGAATAACAATGCCCAGAAGTCATACCTATTCCAGGACCTGAAATACTGCCTATTAGCACCAGCCAGACTGGAAAACTTCAAGATTTATAAGGCATTGGATAAATAGATAGAACAGTTTTCCTTCAGTAGATAAAGCAAGCTTTTAAGTTGTTTTAACTCAAGCAAACCCCAAAGGAAGAAACTGTTTCTAAGTAACTTGTCTGCACATAAGAATAATGCTCAAAAATATTTATAGTAATATAACAATATCCGTTATTCAGCAAGGTGAAATTCACAGTGTCTGGTATTCAACAAAAATTAACAAACATACAAAGAAGCAAGAAAACGTGGCCAATAATTACAAGAAAAGTTAATTAAAACCAACCCAGACTTAACACACATGTTAGAATTAGTAGACAGGGACATTAAAACAATCATAATTTTATATTTCATATGTAAAAAAAAGTTAGTAGTATTAAAAAATGCACACCCCCAAACTTCTAAAGATGCAAACTGCAATGTATGAGATGGAAAAGAAACTGCATAGGATTCATGGTAGTGTACATATTTCAGAATGAAGAATAGTGAACTGGATGCTATGGCAATAGAAACTATTCTGAAAGTTACACAGAGAGAAAAGAAAATTAAAACAAATAAAGTGTAGACGAGCTGCAGCACAACTTTGAGAGGCCCACTTATATATGTAATTGTAGTCCTCAAAGGAGAGATAGGGCTAAAAATTATTTGAAGAAACAATGGCTGAACATTTTCCAAATATGATAACAAATTCAAGAAACTCAACAAACACCAAGCATAAGAAATGTGGAAACAATATGCCAAGAAACATGACAATCAAATCGCTAACATCTAGTGATAAAGAAAAAATTTTAAAGCAGCCAGATGGAGAATATTTCACAGACAAGAACAAAGATAAGTATGGCAGCATATTTCTCATCAGAAGAAATATGCTTTAAGTATTGTATTAATGGCCGGGCACGGTGGCTCAAGCCTTTAATCCCAGCACTTTGGGAGGCCGAGACGGGCGGATCACGAGGTCAGGAGATCGAGACCATCCTGGCTAACACTGTGAAACCCCGTCTCTACTAAAAAAATACAAAAAACTAGCCGGGCGAGGTGGCGGGTGCCTGTAGTCCCAGCTACTCGGGAGGCTGAGGCAGGAGAATGGCGTAAACCCGGGAGGCGGAGCCTGCAGTGAGCTGAGATCTGGCCACTGCACTCCAGGCCGGGCGACAGAGCAAGACTCCGTCTCAAAAAAAAAAAAAAAAAAAGTATTGTATTAATATGCTTAATAAAAAGTGCCGTAAGAGCTTACATAAACTTAAGTACGTTAAGGTGCTTAATTAGAAAATCTTAACTAAAAATTTTAGACACAGTAAAAATATTTTGCAAAAATAAAAGTGAAATTATGACTTTTTGAAATTACAAAAGCTAAAATTATTTATTATTAGCAGACCTGTACTATAAATAAGCCTTTAAGATGGAAGAAAAATGATGTAAGATGGGAATAAAGTTCTCCACAAAGAAATGAAGAGCACTAGAAATGATATAATGTCAAAAAATACAAAACATGTATCTTATTGTTTAAATATCTTTGAAAAAAATTGACCATAAAGAAAAAAAATATAATGTGGAATTTATAATCAATGTGCAATTGAAATGTAAGACGATAGCAGAATGATTGGGAAGATAAAATGGAAATATATTAGTTTAAATTTCTTATACTTTTTGTAAAGTGATATAATCATTTTAAGGCAAATTGTAATTATTTTAAAATATATACTACAAGCCACTCAACTAATAGAACAAAAATTTGTAACTAATAGATCCTCAATGCAGAATAAAATGGAATCATAGAAACTATTCAATTACTCCAGAAGAAGGAAGGGAAAAGGAGAAAAAAAATCAAGAAAAAACAAATGTTAAATAAGGAAAACAAAGTTAAAGATGTTAGACTAAAACTTAATAAAATCACTAATCACACTAAATTTAAATAATTCATATATATTTTTAAAAAGGCAAAAAATTGGCAGATTGAGTTTAAAAAAATCAAAACCACATATATGCTACATAACAAAAACTCATTTCACATACAAAAACACAAATATGTAAAAGTAATGCTGAAGGAGAAAATACTGCATTAACATAATATATCAAAAAAACTACATTAATGTTAGAGTTGATTTCAAAGCAAATAATATTAAAAGGGATAAGTACAGTAATTATAAAATTATAATGAGGTCAATTTATCAAAAATAAGTAGTTCATAAACATTCATGCACCTAATAATAGTTTCAAAATACATGAATTAAAGATCTCACAGAATTTTTAAAAGAAAAATAAAAGTTCACCATTGTAGTAAGATTTTTAACTTTCTTATATAAATAATTTATAGAAAATTAGAAAATCAGTAAGAATATAAAACATTTGAACAACACTACCAAGTAGCTTGATGCAATAGACATTTATAGAATACTCCATCCAATATTATAATGACCATTATTTTCGAAGGCACACCAAATATTTACCAAAAATTATTGTGGGATACAAGTCAGACCTTAAGAATTTCAAAATAATTCCAGTTAAAGTGTTTTCTCTGACCATAATACAATTAAATTAGAAAGAATAACAAAAATCTTGGGTAATTCCCAGGTACTTGGAAACTAAATAATATAATTCTAAATAATATATAGGCCAAAGCAAAATGAAAGGAAACACTGAATGAAAATATATCAAGATGAAATGAAAATATATCAAAATTTATGAGATGCCAATTAAATATAATTTAGCAGAAAATTTATACACTAAACATTTATATTAGAAAAAATTGACTCAATAACTTCAACTTCCACCCTACAACTGGAAAAGAAAGAAAAAATTAAACCCAAAGTAATTACTTGAAAAGAAACAACAAGAATCAGAGTGTATAGCAATGAAATAGAAAAGAGTGAGATGATGGCTGTATCAGTGAAGCAAAAATCTGATTATTTAGAAGATCCATAAAATTGATATACTTCCAGCATGACTGATCAGAAAAAGAAAGTTAAAAATTAACAATACCATAACTAAGAAAGTTGACAACATTACAAAACTTACAGACGTTAGAATATGGTTAAATAAATATTATAAAGAACTTTATCCAATAATATTGACACCTTATTAGGCTGGTGTAAAATAATTGCATTTTTGACATTACTTTTAATGAATTAAATAGATGAATAGATTTCTTAAAATTTGCAAGTTATCAAAGCACACACCCAAGAAGAAACAGAAATTCTGAATATCTTTATACATGTTTAAGACCTTGAATGTGTGGTTAAGAATTAAAAACAAAAACAAACAAACAAACAAAAAACTCAAGTCCTAAATGGCCTCACTGATGAATTCTACCAAACATTTAAGAAAGTAGTGTTAATAATTTTATTCAAATATTTTCAGAAAATTGAAGAAGTGGAAGTGTTTTCCAACCAGCACTTCCCTGATACCAAACCAGAAGAAAACATAAGAAAGCTTAAGACCAAGATTCCTTATGAACATAAATGCAAAAATTATAAATGAAATTTTGGCAACTCAAATCTAATTAGGTATAAACATTAGGACATCATAGCCAAGTATGGTTTTTCCCAAGGATGCTAGGTTAAGTGTTTAAAAAATTTTCAACACAAATTACTAAATTAATGAAACAAAAAAGAAAACCATATGATTATCTCAATAAATTAAGAAAAACCTTTTGATAAAGACCAATATTTATTACTAATAAAAGTGTTCAGCCAAGTAGAAATAGAAAGGATCTTCTTCAGCCTGGTAAAGCACATCTATTAAAAAGTTACAGTTAAAATAGTACTTAATCTGGAATTATCAGACTTAAGACAAAAAATTCACTCTCATTACTTCTATTGAATATTGTATTACATATTCCAGACAACTTAATAGTTAAAATAATTTTAAAGTGTTCAGAATGGAAACAGAGAAATAAAACACTATTTACAGGTGCCATCATAGATGGCATGTAGATGCTATGTAGAAAATCCAATGTACAGATGCTATGTAGAAAATCCAATGACATTTACACAAAAGATACTAGAATTCATACAGTACATGCATTCATTAAGGCTACAGAATACAAGGTAAATATACAGAAGCACATAGGGCTTTATGTACTAGTAATGATGATTTTGAAATTAAATTTAAAATTCCCCCAATAATAGCATCAAATTATAAAAGATATAGAGATAAATTGATAAAATAAGTAAGAGTAATATACTGAAAATTACAGCATTATCTAGAGAATGAGAGAGGACCTAAATAATAGAGATATAAGCCATCTTCATGGATCACAAGATGATATTATTAAATTATCAATTCTGTAAGTCAAACCCTAGAATAAATTTTTGGTGAAAATTATGAGCTGATTATAAAATTCATATGGAAATTCAATGAACCTAGAAAACCTAGAAGCTGTGAAAACAATTTTGAAAAGAAAAGAGAACGAAGTTGAGGATTAACAATTTGGGGCTCTTTTACTGATTTAGGGGCATTGTAAAATTACAGTAATCAAAACAATGTATATTTGAATCATGATAGAAAAATAGATCAATAAATCAGAATAGAGAGTTCAAAAATAGAATATTGTATATGTGCACAATTTATTTTTCATCAATGTGAAATCGCAATTCAATGGAGAAAGAAAGTCTTCCAACAAACAGTACTGGAACATTCAGATAATCATAGGAAATAATGTGAACTTTGTTTCATATCTCACAACTTATATAAAAAATTGACTCAAAATGCATCATAGATCTAAATGTATAATCTAAAATTATAAAATTTCCAGAAGAAAACATAGGATAAGCTTTGCAACCTTTGGTTAGGCAATGATTTTTAAAATATGAAATCAAAAGCATGATCAATCAAACACCTTGGTAAAATGAATTTCATCAAAATTAAAAACATCTCCTCTATGGGAGATATCATTAAGGAAATGGAAAGAGAAGTTACCGACTGGGAGAAATCATTTACAAATCATATACCTAATAGTGGACTGGTATTCAGAATATGCAAAGAACTCCTAAAACACAACAATAAGAAATTAAACAAACCAATAAAAACAAGCAAAAGACTTTAACAAATAATTCACAAAAATACAAAAATCAATCTATAGGTACAAGAAAAGATGCACTCAGCATCATTAATCATTAGAAAGATAAAAATTAAAATCACAATTAGTACTACATGCCCACTAGAATAGCTAAAATTTATTAAAATATATACCATACTAGGTCTTTGTGAAGATATGGAAGACTGGAAATCTCATATACTGTTCGTGGAATGTTAAATGAAACAACCATTTTAAAAAGCAGACGACTTTTTGAAAAATTTGATACACTGACTATATTATCTACCTATTTCAGTCCTATTTTTAAAAACTGAATGTTTATGTCCTCAGAAAGATGTTACACAAATGCTTATAGAAGCTTTATTCATAATAGCCAAAAACTGGAAACAATGGCCATCAACATGTGGATGGATAAACTAACTGTGCTATATTCATATAATGGGACGGGATGCTTCTCAGCAACAAAAACATGAACTACTGACCCATGCTTTATTCAGATAAGCCTCAATATAATTATGTTGAATAAAAGAATTTTGACAAAAAAAAAAAAACCCACATACTGAGTGGTCTCCATTTATATAAAATTCTAGGAAATGCAAATTTACATGTGGTGACAGCAGATCAAATGGGGATAGAGGAACACGGGAAATATCACAAACTTTTCAGAGTGATGGATATATTCATTGTCTTGATAAAAAGTGGCAGCACATCACAAACTTCTTTTTGTCTCACTGGGTAATGAGTACTATTTGCATAATTTGCTTCACTCTGTTTTACTGGTTCCCCAAAATGGATGTTGCTAATGAAAGAAATAATGTTATATTTGCTAATGGCTGAACCCTGCCCACTTGTATTTTGAGTTTCTTCATGACACAATTGGCAATTAAACTTTGTAGTAGATATTGATCACAGGATTTGGGTTTGTCTCTTTTCATGAAGGAAAAAAGGAAGATTCCAAAAGCTATATTTGTCATTGCTTCTATTTTTTTCAAATTATCTTAGCAATATTTTGTAGTTTCCAGTGTTAAAGGACTTGTGCATCTCTAATAGATGTGCATATTCTAATTTAAAATATTCTAATACTTTTCCATTAGTTATTTGATTTATAAATGCTATTTTGATATCGCTTTAGAATATCATTTTCTAATATTCCTTGATAAACATAGAAAATAAACACATTTGATTTTTATATGTTAATTTTGTATCCAGAGTTGTATTTATCAACTAATAATTTATCTAGTTTTCTATGTGCACAAGTATAGCATCATCATGGGACTGCAGTATTTCTTCTTTTAAATCCTTAAAGCTTTTCCTTATTTTGTGTGACTCATTACAATGACTATGCCCTCTAGCACAATGGTGAATAAATTAATGTAGTAGGCATTCTTTTTGTGTTCCTAATAGTACCACAACAATGATGTTTGCTGTAGGTACAATGTTCCATTTCAATACTAATTTTCTGAGGATTTATTTTATCATCTTGAAAAAATTTTGTATTATACATTGATTTTTATTGTTTACCACTAAAGGGACACACTTATTTTCTTTATTGTATTTATGTGCTGAATTAAGACTGATATTAAACAGCTTTTGTTTCCTGAAATAAATGCAAAATATATGTTGCTGGACTTGACTTCCAGTTCATGGTGTGTTTAGAGTTTTTGTGACTAGATTCATGTGAAAAATTATTCTGTAATATTATTCTATTAATAATTTTGTACCATTTTGAGTTCAAGATAGTGCTTGTCTCATCAAATAAATATGGAGGGTAGTATTTTTTATATTCCATAACTTTTTGGGGGGAATGGATAGAGTCTCACTTTGTCTCCCAGGCTGGAGTGCAGTGGCATGATCTTGGCTCACTGAAACCTCCACCTCCTAGACTCAAGCAATTCTCATTCCTCAGACTCCTGAGTAGCTGGGACGACAAGTGTGCACCCTGATGCCCAGCTAATTTTTGTATTTTTAGTAGAGAGAGGGTTCTGCCAAGTTGGCCAGGCTGGTCTCGAACTCCTGACCTCAAGTGATCTGCTCATCTTGGCCTCCCAAAGTTCTGAGATTACAGGTGTGAGCAACTGCATCCAGCTCTTGGATGTTTGTTTGTTTGTTCGTTTTGAGACAGAGACTCACTCTGTGGCCCAGGCTGGAGTGCAATGGCAGGATCTCAGCTCACTGCAACCTCCACTTCCCAGGTTCAGGCAATTCTGCCTCTGCCTCCCATGTAGCTAACATTACAGTTGTGCACCACAATGCTCAATTAAAGTTTTGTATTTTTAGGAGAGACAGACTTCGCTTTCACCATGTTGGCCAGGCTGATCTTGAACTCCAAAACTCAAGTGATCTGCCTGTGTTGGCCTCCCAAAGTGCTGAGATTACAGGCATGAGCAACTGTGCCCTTTCGTATGATTTTTTTTTTTTAACGCACACATTTATTAATTAAGTGGGCAGAGTTTGTGGTCCACCAAAACAATTACAACAGTAACATTGATCACAGATCACTATAACAGATAAAATAGTAATAACAATTTTTAAATATTGCAGAAATTATCAAAATGTGACAAAAAGACTATTGACATCATTTTTCCAAGCATCATGTGTTGTTTGAAAATTTTAATGTAAGTTTGGTTTTATTCCCTATGTATTTGGTGAAGTAGTATAAGTTTAATTGTTGGGTATTTTGAATGATAAATTTAATTTCTTTAATAGATTTAGGATGATTCATATTTCTGTCCTTTTTGTGTCCGTTTTACAAATCTGTTTTTTTCTTGAAATGCGTACATTTCATCTGAAATTTTTGACTGATTTGCACAAATATATTGGTATTTGATGGGTAACTTGATTGATGTATTAGTCGGTTTTCATGCTGCTGATAAAGACATACCTGAGACTGTGAATAAATAGAGGTTTAATGGACATACAGTTCCATATGGCCATGGAAGCCTCACAATCATGGTGGAAGGCAAGGAGGAGCAGGTCACATCTTATATGGACGGCAGCAGAGAGCGAGAGAACTCGTGCAGAGAAATTTCTCTTTTTAAAACCATCAGATCTCCTGAGACTTATTCACTATCATGAGAAAGGCCCATCCCATGATTCAATTACCTCCCACTGGGTCCCTCCCATGACACAATGGGAATTGTGGGAGTTATAATTCAAGATGAGATTTGGGTGAGGACACAGTCTATCCGTATCAATAGGCATTGTTTAATTTCCTCTTAACTTTTAAATATCAGTAAGAATGACCCTTTTTAAAATTTATGTTATTGGTTTTTGTGCCTCCTTCCTATTCTCTCTCTTCTTTCTCTCTTCCTCCTTTTCCTTCTTTCTCTGCTCTCTGTCTTTTTGTCGCTCTCTGTCTTGCAAGGGGTTTATCAATAGTATCAGTTTGGGGTTTTCAGGCTTTTCTCCTTTGTATTTCTTCTTTCTATTTCACTATTTTATACCTTCTATATTTTTAGGGCTTAATGTGCTGTTATTTTTGTTTCCTCTTAAGATTGATACTGTTAATATTATTTCATTATTATGAAATTACCCTTTTTATCTTTTGAAGTATATTTTTTCTTTCAGTATGTCCTCACCATAGCTGTACCAGAGTATCTTTTAACCTTATTTTGATTTGTAAACTTCCACTATCTATTTTTATATTTAAAACATGTTTCCTTTAAGTAAAAATGAGTTTCTGTATGTAACCCAACAATCTTTTTCTGACAACTAAAGAATTTAAATATATATAGCAATTACTTATATTTTGGGATTTATGTAATCTTGCCATTTATTTTCTGTTTCATCTGTTCTTTGCTCCTTATTACATTATTTATTTTAAATAACATTATTTTTTTTTTTTTAGACAGGTTCTCACTCTGTCACTCAAACTGGAGTTCAGTGGTGTGATCACTGCTCACTGCAGCCTCAACCTCATGGGCTCAAGCAATCCTCCTGCTTCAGCCTCCTGAGTAACTGAAACTACAGAAGTGTTTCACCACACTCAGCTAATTTTTTTTTTTTTTTTTGAGATGGAGTCTTGCTCTGTCGCCCAGGCTGGAGTGCAGTGGCCAGATCTCAGCTCACTGCAAGCTCCACCTCCCGGGTTTACGCCATTCTCCTGCCTCAGCCTCCCGAGTAGCTGGGACTACAGGCACCCGCCACCTCGCCCGGCTAGTTTTTTGTATTTTTTTAGTAGAGACGGGGTTTCACCATGTTAGCCAGGATGGTCTCGATCTCCTGACCTCGTGATCTGCCCGCCTTGGCCTCCCAAAGTGCTGGGATTACAGGCTTGAGCCACTGTGCCCAGCCTCAGCTAATTTTTTAATTCTTTTGTAGCAATGGGGTCCCACTATGTTGCCCAGTATGGTCTTGAACTTCTGGGCTCAGGCAATTCTCCACTTGTCAAAGTGTTGAGATTACAGGTGTGAGCTGCTCTGCCTGGCCTTTTACTCTTTTATTGCTTTTAATGTTTACCATATATATAATAATATGCATCCTTCATTGATTAGAATATACCTTTATTACTTTCACACTTCCTGATCAGTGAAAGTGCTGAAAAGTTCCACTCTGATTTCTTGCAGTATCAATAATATGGATTTTAATTTTACATATAATCTGAACCACATGTATTATTATTGTTGTTGTTATTATGTTCTCACATTTAATACTTGGTTTTGATATGCCCTGATATTTCTCCTTCCTGGTGCTATGTATTCTTCCTTTATTATTATGCTTTGTTCAGGGATTATTTTCTTTCTGCCTAGATAATTATCTTTGGCATTTTATTTAGAAAAAGTGTTTATGACCTCAGCTTCTCTGAACTTCTTGTTTGACTAAAAAGGCCTTAATTTAGCATTCATTTTTGAAGGATATCATTTTCTAAATATAGATTCAGTCATTTTCTTTCAGCGCTGTAAGTGTTCTCTATCTCCAATTGTTTTGTTTCAAAAGTCAGCTCTTAATCATATTATTACTCATTTGAAACTAATGTGTCTTTTATTTGCATGCTTTTAAGATTGTCATTTGGCTTTAGTTTTTAGCAGTTTTATGTAATAAGTGTTATTATTTTGTTTTTAGCTGGGCTGTGATTCATAGAGCTTCTTGAATGGCCCCAAAGACTTGATGCTTTTCATTAGTTTTGGGAAATTCTTAGCCAATATTTCTTCTCATACTTCTATTTTTTCCCTCCATCATTTCTCCTTTTTGAAATCCAGTTACAAATACATGGACCTTTTTTTCAGTTATGTTCCACATAGCTCTTATTTTATTTTTCATTTAATTTACTTGCTTGCTACAAACTACATATTTTGTATGTGTGTAAGTATTTGAATCCTTTGGCAAATACTTTATTTCTTCTACTGTGGTTAATCATTAATCTACTATTAAATTCATCTATATCTTAATTTCAGTATTTTGTAAGATCCCTGATTTCTATTTGATTTTTAAATTAAATTTCAATTATCTGATGAAAATATTCCACCTTTGTATTTATTTTTGGAACATATTAAGTTTATTCCTGATACCTCAGATATTTTGATTTTCTGTTGCTCTACTTTTACTTTTGTCTCTTACATTTATCAGTCATTTGGTTCTGTTCCCTGGCATGTCTGATAAATTTTGACTGAATCCCAGTTATATACAGTCTCTTGTTTTGTAATGATCCTACATTCTAATTTTCATCTTCCCAGCACCAAAACACTTTTAGGCAATATTTTGAGGCAAAATATTTGCCTAAACTTTTAGTGTCTCAGCAGCTGATTTCTGCTTGGATTCTCAGAAATGTGTTCTTCAAATGCAAATTTTAGCATTCAGCTAGTGCCTCAAGGGGAAATTTTCCACAGAATGTTATGCCCATTTCTCTAAAGTTCCCTTTTACTTTGGAGATCTTGATCCCTCAAACTTACTGAATTGATTGCCATGTGTGCCGATAATTGTTTTCTTAGCCTACTCAGATAGTCATCAATTCCAGAGACTGTCTTTGATATCTATGCACTATGTTTTTATTTTTTTACTTATTAGACATTTTTCCCTATTTCACAGCTGTACCCTCTTCCACAATTTGTTTAGACAAAAATAATACTTTTTTTCAAGATAAGACTATCAAATGGAGTTTATGTAAGGTAATGTTAAAAGTGGACCAATGATTTTATTTTCTTTTTACTCATTAATTTATCTTATCCATGAACAAATATATTTAGGCTATAGATTGGCTCTATCACTTATTTTCTTTAACTTTTGTAGTAGATTTTCTTTATCTTTTCTAGTTTCATGCTTAGAGAGCCTTAGTGCATAAAGGTCTCTAAAAGGAATTAAAACCTTTTGGAAATATAATTAAAAGGTTTTCCTTTTGTTTTACACCATGTATCATTCCCAATGTAACATACTGGTCACTCTACTTAGACCTTGTGCTTTACATTTCTTAGAATGAGATAATCCACAGCCTAAATGCATATAGCTGTAAAGTATTATGTGAATTGTCAAAGGAGGTATGCATTTTTTCATGATATTCTGAATTAATCACCATTAATTCAGATTTATAAAATGTTATGGGAATTACAGACACCCTAATGCTTCTGAATTGCATATGTTCCTTATTTCTATTTTGATTACTGTTGTCTTTAATTCAGTATGACTATTTTATGAGTAAGGTTTAGTAACATAGCTGTTTGGGCTCTGTTCCTCTCTTTTGCAATGAACATTGCAAAGCAGCTGTTACCACCATATATTTAGAGCCAAAGGGTACTATCGCTTACATATGGGAGGGGTGAGGGGAGGATAATTGAATCACAAAATGCTTGTGATAAAATATGCTCTGTGAAACAATGGAAACAGGAAAACAATGCCAGAGTGGTGTCCACAGTGAAAAGAACAAAGCCTGACTCTAAACAGAGGTTGCTAAACAAATCAGTCCCTATGCAATTAGATGGAAAAGCACTTAGCAACAATATAAAAATGACTAGCTGGAAATCAACACGATAGAAGATGACTCAGACTCTAAAGTTTACATACTTTGGAACATTACTTTCAATTCCACATAGAGTTAGTTCACATGAGACTTGATGATATGGAAGTGAAAGTGATGATAAAAAAAGAAATAATTTCTGGATTATAAGCATAAAGTCAATACTAGTTTGTCTTTCATTAAAGAAACTCAAACCCTTCATAATTAATGCCTACTGAAATTTCCCCCAAAATCATACAGACTTTATAGTTCAACTTTTTTCGTAAGTATAAAATTGACATATTAAGATTTCCAAACTTTTGCCAAGCATTTCTAGTTCTCTTATTCCTTTTAAACCTTCATATTTTAGATAGCAGTCCTCCCTGGGATCTGAAACAGCGTGATTAAGTATGAATATACATGTCATTACCTCCCTATAAGAGACTATTCTGTATGACCTGTACATTTCTCTTGGTGTAACACTATTGCTTCAATTTTATAGGCTCACACCTATGAGTTTTCAGGCTGCCAAACCCTCCTTGTGTGTGTGTGTGTGTGCGTGTGTACTGTCATACTTTTAAGGAGGATATGTCTTAACAGCTTGAGGGTTTGTTTAATGTGGCCTCTTTGAAGATTTGAATATGAAATTTTGGGATCAGAAGTTAAAGTGAAGTAAATTACTCTGCATAAAATTGGAAGTTAATGAATTGGGGGTAAGAGTCAGTGAGAGAGATTGAGAGAAGCCATTAAGGCTGGATGCTATGTAAGAGAACTTGTATGTGAGCTCTGGGTTACACTAAAGAAAAATAGAGAAGTATATCAAGGAAATAGAAGTAACATAAAATCACAGATTGCAATCTTCATATCAGCCAAGTAAAATTCAATTCAAAAATTATGAAAACTAAAATTTAGGCCATGTTTAAACACTAAAAGTCATAATTTACAATAAAGACATAAAGATTTAATAATTTGTATCACAACAGTTATTTGTCTCTTTATTTCCATTTATAATCTATCTATCTATCTATCTATCTATCTATCTATCTATCTATCTATCTATCTATCATCTATCATCGATCTATGCCAAGTAGCAAAACATCCACTTCTACAAAGTGGAAACTACAGAGGATAAATAAGACACAGACAGAGACAAAGAAATGCAAGGGAGTGCAATAATCACTGAAAGTCAACTTTTTTAGATACATGGTAGGACCTTTAAATATAGAAATTAAAGTTCTCTGTTATTTTTGTATATTTTCTTTGTTTGGGTTAAAGAAGAGTTTCATTCATTGCTCTATGTACAAGTCACATCAAGAGAAAAAAAAATAAAGTAATAGGGGAAAAAAATCACCTTTTCAGTGTTCTCTAAACGCTTACAATGCACTGTCTGCTATGGTTTGAATGTTTTCCCCAATGCAACAGTGTCAGGAGGTGGAGCTTCATGGGGGGTGTTTAGGTCACTAGGTCTCTGATCTTATAGATGAATTTATGCCCCTATAAAAAGGGCTTGCTGGAGTAGATTCGCTCTGTCTTGGTCTTCTGCCATGTGAGGACACAAAGTTCCTCCCTTCCAGAGAATTCAGGGTTCAAGACACCACCTTGAAAGTGGAGACCAGGCCCTCACCAGACACCAAAATCTGCTGGTACTTTGATCTTAGACTTCCCAGCTCCAGAACTGTTAGAAATAAATTTCTGGCCCAGTGTGGTGGCTCATGCCTGTAATCCTAGCAGTTTGGGAGGCCGAGGTGGACAGATCATGAGGTCAGGAGTTTGAGATCAGCCTGGCCAACATGGCAAAACCCCATCTCTACTAAATACAAAAAAAATTAGCTGGGTATGGTGGTACACACCTGTAATCCTAGCTACTCAGGAGGCTGAGGCAGGAGAATTGCTTGAACCCAGAAGATGGAGGTTGCTGTAAGCTGAGATTGCACCACTGCACTCCAGCCTGGGCGAGGGAGTAAGACTCTGTCTCCAGAAAAAAAAAAAAAAAAAGAAAGAAATTTCTATTCTGTATAATTTACCAGTCCATGGTAGTCTGTTATAGCTGTGAGAACAGACTAAAACAGTGTCTTTCCATAATCTAGTACTTATTGTTTCTTGCCTGTCTTTCCCTACTAACAACATGTACTTCCTGCCATATCCCTAGCACTTACAACAGCATCTGGCATACAATATTTGCTGAATAAACATCTGTTGAGAGACTGAACAACTGAAAGAATGAATCCTGTCTGGCAGTTTTAGTCTCCCTCCAAAGTAAAGTATGTTTTTTGATTTATTATTTCTTCAATTCTTGTTTATTTTCCATAATTTTTTTTCTTTCTCAGACTTCTATTTAAAAAAAAACAATGTAAACAGGAGCCATTTGGACTGCATCTTCTCCCTCTTATTTCCCAGGAGGAAGAGAAGAATGATTATCAATGGCAAAAAGCAGTAGCAAAGCAAAACCAAGAGCCAACGTTAAGCTCAGGAGAGAGCGCTATACCTCCTCCTCATCGTTTCTGGTGTTCTCCAGGTTCAGAGACACTTTTCTAGTAACAAACTAAAAAAGATCCCTGAAAGTATAATCTTTCTGAGACTTCTTTAATCAGATATTTTGTCTCATTGTTCTATTCCCAAATTCTCTTTCATTTCTCATAACTTAAAACTTATTTTATTTTTTACTTTATATTATAATACCTAGATTATATTTCATCTTCTAAAGCTCTAATGACCTTTTTTATTCTTATATAATTTAAATTCATAAAGTATAATTTGTTTGGTTTATTTATCTGCTTGAGTCTACCTAGTTGCTGTGTATGTGTAGTTTATCTCCTACATATTCTATGACAGTTTTATTAAAAGCTTCTTCATATTATTTCATTAGCTGTGCATCTATGGGAGCACATATCCTGGTAATTTTATTTTGTTTTCTTTAAAACATAAAATATTATGCATTACATACTGATTTATCTAAAAGAAAAAGATTAAGATCAGTTTGACAATTTTAGGAAGATCATTTTGGCGATCTAGAATTTTTGTTCATTATTACTTTTTTAAAATTTAGTAATAATTTATTACAAAGCACTTCGCTACATGCCAGGGTGACACTACAATAGCAAATAAAAAGTTTGGCTTCTACTAGAGGATGTACATCATACATTACATGGAAATCAGTTCCCACTATGTTTGGTCAGTGCAGGATGAGTCTCAACGAGAAATAACAATTGCAGAATGTTCAGCAATAACAAATTAAAAGGTGTTGTGTTTGAGGGCAACGACTTAAGCATTTAGCTTTAGTAAAGCTGAATTGCCAAATTAGGACACAGAAAAATCTGATTTTAAGAGTTTGGACTGCTGGAGAGATTTGTCCCACTTCTGGTCACACTGATTTGCTCACTTTATTTTGTGACTTACTGGCTTAACTTGTTTTCCTTTATATTGCTTTCCTCATAACAATGATAGAGAGAAAATGGGATACATTCTGTGTTTGTTATTGTCAGAACCCCAGTGGTTTAGTTGTGACTGATGAATAAGATACACAAAGTTACAACAAAACATTGAATAATACGTACTTAAAATCCAGCAGGCTTTATAAACAGGCTCAAGTAAATCATTTCAGCAATTTTCCCTCTTGTTTATGCCAATTAGTTCCCACATAAATATCTACATGTTTGAAGCTATTTTAAATTGATTCAGCATTTTCTCTCAAAATTGCAGATATCAAATATCTAGCATTTAAATGCTGCCTTAGCCTGAGACTAGAAGTGAGCTGCAATGCAACTGTAAACACATTTTGAGTGACTGGTTTTGATTTTATCTACCTTCATAGTTTATTAGTTTTATAACGACATGAAGACACAGAATACTTATCAGAATAAGGATTATTTTTTTCTGTTAACCAAAACGTGAACAATTAGGTGAATTCTGTTCTGGGTGTACTAGCTGTGCTTCTGCTTTACTAGTGTCTTTAAAAAGACAGAATACTAATAATTTTGTACCTGTGCTGCTATTAAAGCCTGCTAAAGAGGAATAGTGGTCACGATGTTCTCAAATCACTTTCTGGTCATTAGATTACTGAGATTATATCACTCAGTGAGCACCTTTTCTTAACAAGGAGAAAGAACTATGTCCAGAGTTTATAGTGTATTCCAGCCATGCACTGAGACAATTTTCAATGACTAATTATAGCTTGAGGGAGCAGGAAAAGGCTACCGGAAAAAAAAAAAATCCATCAGAGGAGTTAATTTGTAGAAAGAAGGAGGAGTGCAGTTTCAAAGCAATTTTGTAAATTCCAAGTGTAACTACTTGCATTCTTCAAAACAATTTCCATCCTACTGACTTCAATAATAGGTCATTGGTATAGAAGAGATAAAATGTTCATTTCATAACTGCAGCACTTATGTTTGTATAAGGTGTGCCCAGGAAAAAGTCAACTAGTTTTTTTTTTAGAAATTTTTTGGAGGAATATTTGAAATATTAAAGGCTATAGTCTATATAGTCAATGCATATGATAACTTAAAACTCACTCCCTAGGTAGGCTTCAGTGTTCTGACATTGGTAATCTTTCATTGAGGATTCTGAAATTTTGAAAAAAAAAAAAAAAAACAACTAGATAGCCCCCACTCTAATTTTTAAATACTTTCTTGAAATTATACAATTTTGCTACATGTTTCTAGTAGTAAAATACATTTTATAGATTTGGTTAACTTACAGATTTTAGTGATATCAAAAAATTTAAAAATACAAAGTAGATTTAATCTTATCAAATGATGACAGAGGAATAGAATGAAAACAAGTGTATACCTAAATCCTTTGGCTACATTTAAGTTACTTTTAGTAATAAAGATGTAATGAAAATGAAGCAATGGCTAGGCGCAGTGGCTCATGCTTGTAATACTAGCACTTTGGGAGGCTGAGGCGGGTGTATCAGGTGAGGTCAGGAGTTCGAGACCATCCTGGCCAAAATGGAGATACCCCATCTCTACTAAAAACACAAAATTAGCTGGGCATGGTGGCACATGTCTGTAATCCCAGCTACTCAGGAGGCTGAGGCAGAAGAATCGCTTGAACCCAGGAGGTGGAGGTTGCGGTGAGTTGAGATCATGCCATTGCATTCCAGCCTGGGCAACAAGAGTGACACTCCATCTCAAAAATAAAAAATAAAAAAAAGAGGAAAATGAAACAACATATATATCATTCCAAAGCTGAAGCCAAAATCTTATCCTGAAATTAGATAATTATTGTCAGTAAAATTAGCCATAATGATCTCATCTAATAACTTATCTGATTTATATGCAAAGCTTGAATAATATCAAGAAATCAGTCACCATCACACAGAGCACTTCATGTGTTTTACTTGAATAGCTTGGTCTTTCTCTTACAGCCATGAGTGCCAGAGTGATATTTTATGCTTGTATGAAAGAAATTCTTCAAAAATAAGAAAAAAAACTATAGGGTAATATGAATACTTATGGAATGTTAATAGAAAGAAGGATGATGTCACAACAGAATAAAGCAAAATAAATGGAGGAACAATTTTGGGGCAGTGAAAAATTAGAATTTTCTGTGATTGAGGAAGCATGAGTTGTAAAGTTGGGTTGTAGAGTGAGATTGAAAAGTAAAAGCGCTCAAAAAACTGGTGAATACTTGAAGAAGAACCATCCAGGGATTTTAAGAGTGAATAACAAGATAAAATCAATATTTAAAAACAGTTTGTGTGATAAACAGATAGAAAGGTTAGAATTAAACCCGGAAGATTAAATGACTCTTAAAGAATTCAAAGTAAATAGTGGTGGGGCTTCTATCCAAGAGTGATGGCGTAACTAATTGGAAATAAGGTAGATAAAAAAAGCTTTAAAAGAAAAAAAGATAAATATTTGATGTCTACTTCCTCAGAAACGACTGTGATGTCCATGGCTTTGGAGCCTGGAGCGAGTATGATACCATGATAACCACAGGAAAATGTAGGGGTTAGGAGGAATGGCTTAGACCAAAGTCATGTTAAGGACAATGAGCAGCTGTTAGGTCAGAGATGTGGGATTCATTTATAAAAAATATACACAAGAGCAGAAAGGTAAAAAGGTGGATATTCTATACTGCATTCAATTGTTTATTGATTATCGATCTATTAACTAGGCATAGTCTGAATACATTTTTTTTTAAAACACATATTGCAAAGGATAGTTTTCTATTCCAAGAACTCTCAATTCTTTTCTCTAATAATAACACATTTATGTAGCCAATACAGATTTTTTAAAATGACAGTTATTCAAATTTTAACCTAGTCTGATTTTCCTAATTCATGGGTGAGGATTTTATGAAGCTCTGAGTTAAAATTTTCAAAAACTAAATTATTTATGTAAAAATTGAAAAACTGTCTAATGGTTATCATTTTACCTGTAACTCAATCAAAGTGTTGATCAAATTTGGACTGTGGTTAAGAATTGCCAGTGAACAGTGGGTGGGATGAGAAAGGTAGTTAATTTATTTTCAAACCACTTAGATTAAAATTAATATTGCTTTGCCAGCATAGACCTAAACATATGAGAATTCATTTAGGAATTCAGCAATTGCAAATGAGTATAATTTGCTCAACACTTCTATTTACCCCTGAATTCTAATAAGACCCATTATCATAACTGATCACTTAGGAAAGCATAGTGAAGTTAAAAAAAAAAAAAACCCTTTCTGACTAGTCAGTGACTTTACAGAAAGAAGTGTTAGAATGATTATATGTGGGAGAAAATATCCTTGCATCAGTGTATGGTTCCCTTTAAGGGAGTAATCATTAATTATTTATATAAGACAAGAAGTTACTCACTCTAATACCTTGTCAAAGTGTTGCTGGTCAGAATCATAGTGTCTTGAAATAGTAGTTTAAAAACAATTATTATTATTATTGTTATTATTATTTTTACCTCTGGGAGCCTTTATTGAATCAAAGTGCATTTTGAAGTCCATTACCCAAAGCAGACAACATTCTTGCTGCTGTTAAGAGGGTTTGAGTGCTTTTAGCTTGGTTTCTTTGATGCTCCCACCCATATGTTCCTCCTCTCTTCTTTTAGGACTCAGCTACTTCTGGACTTTCTAACAGAACGGCCATTCTAATATGAAAACATTTCATTTTAGGAATACCCACATTGTAGGAGTGACACTGTTTTGTGTCCATTGACTGACAGACCAAGTATCAAGAGTTTCAGGCCAGAAACCTCTTACTACTCTAGGGAAATGCCCTGCTGGTGAATGCTTTCATGAACAGTAACTAGTTGCATTCATCTGATTTCTTATCCATGAAGATACTTGGCTACACGCGATTATCCTGTAATAATTGCGGTAGACTGAATAATGGCCCCAAAGACATCTACAGGCATACCCCATTTCATTGCACTTCACTTTTTTGTGCTTCTCAGGTACTGTGATTTTTACAAACTGAAGGTTTTTGGCAACTCTGCATTGTGCAAGTCTACTGATGCGCTTTTTCCAACAGTAAGTGCTCACTTTGTGTCTTTGTGTCACATGTTGGTAATTATTACAATATATCAACTTAGAAAATTATTATTATTATATTTGCTATGGTGATATGTGATCAGTGATTTTTGTTGTTACCACTGAAATCATTTTGGAGAACCACAAACAGTGCTGATATAAAACGGCAGACTCGATCAACAAATGGTGTGTGTGTTCTGACAGCTCCACTGACTGGTCATTTCTCCATCTCTCTCCCTCTGCTTGGGTCTCTATTTGCTGAGGCACAACAATATTGAAACTGGGCCAACTTATAATACTACAATGGCTTTTAAGTGTTTCAGTAAAAGAAAGGGTTTGATATCTCTCACTTTAAATCAAAAGCTAGAAATGATTAAGCTTAGTGAGGAAGGCATGCCAAAAGCTGAGGTAGGCTGAAATCTAAGCCTCTTGTGCCAGGTAGCCAAGATGTGAATGCAAAGGTAAGTCCTTGAAAAAAATGCAAAGTGCTACTCCAGTGGACACAGGAATGATAAGAAGGTAAAAGAGCCTTATTACTGATATGGAGAAAGTTTCAGTGGTCTGGATAGAAGATTAAAGCAACTGCAACATTGCCTTAAGCCAAAGCTTCATCCAGAGAATGGCCTTAATGCTCTTCTATTCTATGAAGAGAGGGAAGGAAGCTGCAGAGAAAAGTTTAGAGCAAGAAGAGGTTGGATCATGAGGTTTAGGGAAAGAAGTCTTTTCTATAAAGTCTTTTTTCACTTTGCCCATAAAATTGCAAGGTGAAGCACCCAGTGCTGATGTAGATGCTGCAGCAAGATCTAGCTAAGATCATTGATGAATGTGGCTACACTCAATAACAGATTTTCGATGTAAATTAAACAGCCTTCCACTGTGTTGAAAGAAAATACCATCTAGAACTTTCATAGCTAAAGAGGAGACACCAATTCCTGGTTTCAGAGCTTAAAATATAGGCTGCTTCTCTTGAGAGGGGCTAATACAGTTGGTGACTTTAAGTTGAAACCAATGCTCATTTACCATTCTAAAAATATTAAGATGTTTAAGGTTTATCTTAAATCTACTCTGCCTGTGCTATATAAATGAAACAACAAAGCCTGATGACAGCACATCTGTTTACAGCATGCTTTACTGAATATTTTAAGTCCTTGTGGAGATCTACTGCTCAGAAAAGAGGTTTCTTTCAAAATATACCACTCATTGGCAATGCACGTAGTCACCCAAGAGCTTTGATGGAGATGTGGAAGATTACTCTTGTTATCATGCCTGCTGACACAACATACATTCTGCAGTCCATGGATCAAAGAGTCATTCTGACTTTCAAGTCTTATTATTTAAAAAATACATTTTGTAAGGCTATAGCTGCCATAGGTAGTTATTTCTCTGGTGGATCTGGCAAAGTAAATGGAGGAAAGAACTTGCTGTTCTAGATGCCATTAAGAACATTCATAATTCATGAAAGGAGATCAAAATATTAACATTAACAGGAGTTTGGAAGAAATTGATTCTAACCCTCATGGATGACTTTGAGTATTTCAAGACTTCAGCACAAGTAACTGCTAATAAACATTAGCAGAACGGAAACAGCAAGAGAACTAGAATCAGAAGCAGAGCCTGAAGATGTGATTGAATTGCTACAATTACATGAGAAAAAATTAATATAAAAGGAGTTGCTTTCTATGAATGAGAGTAAAAAAAAGTGTTTTTTTGAGATGGACTCTACTCCTGGTAAAGATAGTGTAAGCATTGTTGAAATGACAAAAAAATTATAATATTACATAAACTTAGTTGATAAAGTAGTGGTGGGGTTTGAGAGAATTGACTCTAATTTTGAAAGAAGTTCCACTGTGGGTAAAATTCTATCAAACAGCATGGTATGCTACAGAGAAATATTTTGCGAAAGGACGAGTCAATTGATGTCGCAATCTCCATTGAAGTCTTATTTTAAGAAATTGCCACAGCCACCTTAGCCTTCATCAGCCACCACCCTGATCAGCCAGCAGCCATCAACATCTGAGGCAGGACTCTCCACCAGCAAAAATGCTACAACCTGCTGAAGACTCAGATGATTTTTAGCATTTTTTTGCAATAAAATATTTTTATTTAAGATATGTACATTGTTCTTTTAGACATAATGCTATTGCACACTTAATAGACTATAATATAATGTATATATAAGTTTAAAGTTACTGGGAAACAAAAATGCATGTGATTTTCTTTGTTGTGACATTATTGTTATGGTCTGGAACCTAACCCAAAATATCTTTGGGGTATGCCTGTACAATCCTATTCTCTGGAGCCTGTAAATGTTGTCTTACATGACAAAAGGGATTTTTTTAGTCATGATTAAGTTAAAGATCTTGGGATAAAGAGATTATTCTGGATAATCAGGGAAGGACCTAAGTTTAATAACTGTCTTCTATGAAAAGGGAGAGAGTAAAACATATGATTGGAGAGAGGAGAGAGAGGAAATGTGGTGATAGAAGCAAAAGTTTGCACAGGTGCAATAACGGGGTCATGGGCCGTGGAATGTAGGTAGCCTCCAGAAGCTAAAAAAGGCAAGGGGAGAAATCTTCTCTTAGTTCCTCCAGAAGGAGCTAACCTCTCAGACACCTTCACATTAGCTCAGTGAAGATAATTTCAGCCTCCTGAACTGAAAGAGAATACATTTATGTTGTTCTAAGCCATGAAGATGTTGGTAGCTTGTTATAGCAGGCATAGGAAATTAATGCATATGCTAATCATGTAATGATAAAACTAGTAAGCCTTCAATGTTTATACAGTAAAAGGCCTTCCTATAAGGAATGGTAGTATATTTCACTAGTAGAATACTTTGTAGATTTTATAATTCTTTTAAATTATTACTCCCATTTGATTCTCAAAACAATTCTATAAATAAGCAGGAAAGATATTATTTTAATACTTATTTTACTAATGAAGAAATTGAAGCTAAGGGAGCTTACACGTCTTGCGGTAAATAAAAGTTATTTGACTCTTTGCCTAGTGCTTTCTCCTCCATAGAGTCCTGTTTCTTTAAAAAGAGCTCAGAAAAGCATCTGTAACCAGCTATATAGACCACATTTCTTTAAGGAAGGCAAATACTTTTCTGATCCATAGTCAGATGTATTATTCATTGCACCACTGACCTGTTCTTGTAAATGTTTTCTTAAAGTGGAAACAGAAAATTCACCATGGAAAGACAACCTTCTACCTTAAATTCATGTTAAACAGCAGTTTATTGATTGGTAGATGCAAGATCCTCTCTACACAAGAAAGAATTAAGCAGAATATTCATATGAATTTACATTACTTAATATGGGGTATGCCATTGAAAGGAGTTAGCTTTAGGCAGACAGTAAGGAAAGGGTCCTGGAGGGCCTTTGACCTGCCCTGCAGGTGCTTGCAGCAGATGTTTTGTGCAGATAAAGGAACTTGCAAAGGGGGCTTGCCTAAACATGCAGACTAAGGGCCCACATGCAACTGGGGTAATGGGGTGGAGCCACCAGAAATTCGTGCCTTATGTAAATAGGGAACCCAGCTCCATCAGCTTGTATGTAAAGTCCCTTGTATTCAACTCTGAAGGGGTCAACCAGCAACCTGCTTTTAGGATCCCTCTTTTTGCTGAGAGCTTTCTTTATCACTTAATAAGTTCTACTCCACTCATTTTTTCAATGTCCACGTGCCTATTCTTCCTGGTCATGAGACAAGAACCTGGACTTAGCTGAGCTAAGGCACAAAAATCCTGCATCATTTTGGGGGCTCATCTGAGATACCTGGAGGGTGAGTAAATGCAGACCTACAGCCTTTCACTTTCATTTCTGAGCCTTCTTGTCCTCAGACTTTTCCAGAAGGCAGATGCAGCACTGAACCTCTGGTGAGCCAATTAGGAATGAATGGCACAGCTACAGAGGACAGGATGCAGGAGAGGACCATGACACACCCAATCCCATCATCCTCTGGGGTTGGGAATGTCAGCGTCGTCCCAATCCAGTCTTTTCTATGGCATTTGACTTCTTTTTTTCGGTACTGTCATGGCACTTATATCTTCTTTTGTAACGTTAAAGGTGTTGCTGCAAACTGCAGAGATATTACTAGGTAGAATGAGCCGTTGACCCAGCCATCAAACGTGCAATTCAGAATAATGAGATTTCCTTCTGTTCTTACAGGTGTCACCCACCCCCATCCTGCTGGCCACCTTGGGTGGGAATGAGCTGCAGCTGCCACCTGGGCCTGGGCCCCAGGGCAGCCTCGGTAGCCAAGGGCCCCATGTGGCCAGCTGGCTAGCCTTTCCTGTTCACCATCCCCCACAATGCCATGCGCCAACAGAGTCTTTCCTCCTGTGGCCAAGCCAGGAAGAGGATACAATCATTGAAAGTTTCTCTCCCTGTTGGAGGAACTCATTTGCATAGAGCTAGAGGATTTTCCCCCAGGCATCTTCCCTGCCCTGCACTTAAGCTGGTTTTTATTTTCTTTTCTCTACACTGTCAGGAGTTACCTTTTATGCAAGAGGTTTTTTATCTTTTATTTTTTTTTTTCCTCTTGGAAGACATCTTATTAGGCCAGGACCCCAATTCACAAGACATCCTTTTCTCTCCCTTGCTTGAGGAAGACCCAGCTCCATAGTTTTACCTTAGCTTGACTAATTCCTGCTGAATTTCATGGATAGAGGAGGTCATGGTAGCATTCATGGATAGAGGATGCTCTCATTTCATGGATAGAGGTCATGCTAGCATCCATGGCATAGACAAGGTCTAGGGAACTCAAAGGCTGCTGACAGCATTGGGAAAAGGCCACATGTGGATAAGTGTGGATAATTCCCACCCCCTGGGCCCCCTGTTAATGTGGATGAAAACCTCTGTTTTCCTCATGAAACCCCAGGAATTGAAAGCAGAAAGATCCCTCTCAAAACCTTTAGGGTTCCTAACCTGTGATGAGTAAAGAATGTTACTTTCTAACAGGCCCAGGAGACCCATGTTCTTGGGACCTCAAGAAAAGAGGAATTTACTCAACTCATAGATATTTAAGGCTACAAACCCATGGTTGGGCTCAGCTTTAAAAGGTCTTATCTGAGGTTCCATGGGGAACCGAGTGTCACCAAAGTCAATTTAAAAGCCTATATGAAAAATGATTATACTTACTGCACTTTATACAAATAATCATGCCAAGTATAAAACTAAGATTTATTTTACAAGCAACTTAGTCCTGTCATGATTTGTTTTTGACAAAAATGGGGACTACAGAGAGAAAAATTATGTTTCACTACTTACCATATACTTGTTATTAAAGTGTAATCTCGTCTGTTGTTTTTAAGTTTTTGCCTACATTTTAGACTAACCCTGCTTATCCCTGTGAACCAACCAGTGATCTCTGACTGTATCTCAGAAGAAATAGACAGACGGGTAAGATAAAAATCTGGATCAATAGTCTAGTTCTGGACAATTATCCTGCAAGCCTGCAAGGTGATAAGAATAAATGGGGTGCTTATAACCCAGAAGTTTCTTTGTTTTGGAAAATAAGACCAAGGGAGCTAACCAGAGTCAAACCCCATGCTCCCAAATCTTGGCAGGCATAACTATAGCCATCAGTTATCTAGGCATGTCGGCAGCCTTGGGATTTTTTTGAGCTACCCTTACCCCCTTGTTTCGTTTTGATATGCATCTTCTAATAACCCTAATTGTTAATTCTTGCTTAGCGGCCATTAAACATCAAATGGTGTTGCAAATGGAACTATGTATGATTGTGCCATTCTTCTGGAGATACTTAAACCGACCTCGCGAGGAACCCTAACTGCTGCTTTCCCAAAACAGTGCCCCCTGTCAGCCAGAAGCAATTAAGAGTTGTCACTGACCACTTTCCCCAACAGCAGTTGGGGCATCCACTCCTGAAACAGGGAATGAAAGGCATTAGCCAGCTTGCTTTAGGCAGACAATAAGGGAAGCGTCCTGAAGAGCCTCTGACCCACTCCACAGGCGCTTGTACCAGATATTTTGTGCAGATAAGGGAACTTGCAACGGAGGTTTGACTAAACATGCCTGCAGCCGACTAAGGGTCTGCATGCACACTGGGGGAATGGAGTGGAGGCACCAGGAATTTGCACCTTATACAAATAGAGAAGCCAGTCCCATCAGTTTGTATGTAAAAGACCTTGTATTCAGCTGTGAACAGAGCAACCGGCAAACGGCAACCTGCTTTTAGGACCCCTCTTTTTGCCGAGAGCTTTCCTTTTCTAATAAATTTTACACCACTCACTCTTCGACATCTGCATGCCTATTTCTTCCTGGTCGTGAGAGAAGGATCTGAAACTAGCTGAGCTAAGGAGCAAAAATCCTGCATCACAACTTAACATAGAATATAGTGAATCCTAAAATGAAACCAGAAATAAAGATTTTAGAAAATAATAATCTTAAATATATAGACAGCTAAATAGAATAAAAAACTAAAATAAAACAGATGCCACAAATGTTCATTTTAGTAATGTGTTCATATTTCTAAAGATCATCCAAGGAGATAGTTTAGAAATTAAAATGAAAAGTACATTTTTAGAATGTATTAAAGATATTTTAACTATGTCCAGCTTTATTTTCACGCTGTGTCTGCAATCTCAACGAGGATGATAATACGCCTATCAGCAAGACTTTTCTCATTTTCCATAGTCAACATTATAATTACGATAAAGGCAAACAGCATGGCTGAGTACAAAGTACATTCAACAGGTAAAGCATACAGTATAAAGTCTATACTGTAGCTATGTAAATGCCATCATCCTCAAAAGCACAAGTAAATATTGATTAAGAATTTTAAGCACTTCAAAGGTTACTAGAGCAAAATGAATAAGTTTAGGAGTTTTTAGAGATTGTTTTGCCTCTAATGGGTTCCTGGAACTGAGTGATTCAATACTTCTGAAAGAAGGGGGCAACATATTAGATAGCAGAAAATGGTTCAAGACCACACCTTAATCCTAAAAAATAAAGGATTAAGAAAGTCATTATTTGATATTTTTTAAAATAACCTCATAGAAATCCATTTTAATTTTAACCTTTATATTATTAACTAGAACTCATCTTTTATTCTACTTCCTTTCATATAATTCAGATCTGCCATACTATGTCACTGAAGAGAGACTAAAGAAAAAATTGTCTTATTTCATAGGACATTATAGGTAAGCTGATTTTACTGAAATCCTTTACAAACTGGTTAGGGCCAATGTTGTTAGACCTGAAGACAACATTAGAAATTAACTCTAGCATTTCATACCATAAGAAACACACAGCCTAGAATGATGTGTGATGGTCTCACCATCCACGCTGTTAATCATGTTAAAAACTTGAACAACAAACAGACCCCAAGAACACCTTATGTCCTCAAAGGCAATTTGCCATTTAAAAATAAATTCTCAAATCTGTTGACTATATTCTCTCAAACCTTGATAGCCTAGCTTCCAATTTTTCTCCTTTGGAAAACTTCAATAGCCTACTACCCTTGTTCTCCATCATCCTATCTCCTTTCCCTCTAATTTGTGCCCCCTGTAAAGCCAGTGTGATTTTGAAATTTATATGTAATCATAGAACTTCATACTAAAATGATTTCAGTAGCTTCTCACTGGTCTTGTGATGAAGGCTAAGTTCCCTGACCTCAGCCCTTGCTATTTCTTAATTAAATCTCACTTCCCATCCTGCCCCACTGATCACTGCTTTGCAGCCACACCAGTCTCCTGTGCGTGCTCCTCATTCTGGAGGCTTTCCTTGCCCAGTCCAGTTACTCCCTCAGACCTCAACTCAAGCCTCACTTCCTACAGGTCTTCCCTGACTTTCTGACTTAGTTACTAAACCCCTGTCATAGACTCTTATAGTATGTAGACTTATTTACTAAACCCCTGTCATAGACTGTTATAGACATGTAGCTTTCTTTCATAGCACTTATGACAGTTGTAATTTCACATCTGGATATATGGTATAGCCTCCCCATGAAACTGTAAGTTCCAGAAAAGCAGCATTAGAATCATAGTGTTTTCTCACCACCACTTACTAAAAGCTGATCACAATTTCTAGGCCAATAAAATAATAAAAGTGATCAGAAAAAATGAAAACAAGACAGTGATTTCAAACTATTTTAGCAGTAGGAATACTTTATTAAAAAGAAAATCTTACACAAAAATCTTAAAAGATAGAGCAAATAAAAGTGGCACATTAATCATATGCATTGTTTCGTTTTTAACATTTATGTAAGATAGTTATCAAATTTTAAAAATACAAATATTTTGGAAATTACAAAATGTTTTGAAAAAGAAATTGGATTAGAGGATTTTACATGAAAATTTTCAAGGACAAATAAGTCTAAGCATCTGTTTCATTTTCCAATTTTGTTTTGGTTAGTTGAGCGGAGTAAAATCCAAATACATCTAAGTGGGTAGCTACAACAATAATAGCATTCTATTCACAGGATGCTCTTCATTTAAAATGTAGCAGAATCCTGCATAATAGAGGGTTTTTCCCCCCCATTTTTCGATCAATAGCAACCTCTAATTACTGCTTACATTCTCTGACTGGTGAAACATTTATAATGAGCAGAAGACTGGGATCCTCAGCCAGTTTAACACTTTATTTTTGGTGAAAAATAATTTTCCAAATATATCTTAAAATAGTATAAATGAGTGATTTTTTTATTAGGTCTCAGTTATGTTGGTGACATTTGCCTCAGATACTTGCTTAAGTTTTCACGACACTCCAGATGTTTTCTGTTTGTCAAGTTAAATCCAAAATCCATTCCCTAACACTATATGCTATAGCAGGTAGTTTAACAATGCAACCCCCCCCCCCACTGCCAAATGAAGCCTTCCAATATATTAAAAAATAAAAATATTCCAAGAGGCTTAGGCAGGAGAATCGCTTGAATGTGGGAGGTGGAGGTTGCAGTGAGCCGAGATCACGCCATAGTGCTCCAGCCTGGGCAAAAAGAGTGAAACTTCGTCTCCAAAATAATAATAATAAAATAAAATATCCAACCCATTTCAAACATATTGTACAAACATGTTTGAAAGAGATTATGCATTTGAGATATTAAGCAAATGAATTATTTTCATCCACAAAATAATGAGTTTGTCTGGTATGACATATTCAAACCTCCACCTTGATTCTAGACTCTTACAAATATTTCTGAAAACGCCTGCTATTTAATAAGATTATTAATACATTTGACAATTTTGTGACAGTTTCCAAAACTGGTTTTGAAAGATGCTGGCTTCTATAATATCTTTGCAACATGTGGTGCTGATTTGAACACATTTCAGCAACAGATTCATACTTGCCATCTCGGCAGTTGTTGACCTCAGTGGTTTCACACTGCCAGTACAGATGTCACTACATTTTTGCCAACATCCTTTACAGGGTATAAAGAGGGATCCAAACACTATCAAAAAATTCCCCTGTTGTCTAAGTGTCAAGTGTTTAAATTAATGCATCTTCCTAACATTCACCTGCTTATACAGTATAAAATAAGCAAATGGAAATCAGAAGCGCATGTACTCTCACTGAAATGAACTGTAAATGGGCAGTTATGAACCCCAGCCCATAAATTCAAGTGCACAAAGAATATGAATATTTAATCCAACAATTTCTACATCAAGCTCTCATTTATTAGGTTGTAAGTAACTAAGTATTTGAGTGTTTCTTCTCATCCCCAGAAGTATATCAAAGTTCCCAGTGAGTTTATGAAATACTAGGTATTAGGACTGCCACCCTGGTAGTATTTGGTATTTGAACCTTATCAATGACTACTGAAATATCTATTTCCTTTTTCTGATCCTGTGAGTCTTCTAAGGTACCTCCATGCTTACTAGGGCATAGGAATTTGCACATGGGAATCTACAGTCGTTTATACCAAGAAACAATTCCCGGAAATCATTTCCTCCTCAGGTGGCTTTCTGGCCTCCCTGGAGCTCAACACAGGTTTTAGGGCTCAAGGTCCCTCTCTTTATTTATTTTCTGTTCCTATCATTTCTTCATTTTGCCTTCCTGCCCAAGATGATTTTTTTCTTTTTTACTATAGGAACAAAAAGACGTATTCTTTTCTGCCTGTTCCTTGTGGGAAAAAATTCAAATTTTCCAAATTTTATAAGGGCTGCAATTTCTGAAATATTCTTCCATTCATTCAGGAAGTACTTGAATATCTGCTAAATGCCAACCACACTTTTCTGGATGTTTAGCAGTAAGCAAAAACAAAGTTATGCTTGTAGAAAGAAACAAAAAAAAAATAAGCAATTTAAAAAATAAATATAAACCATATTCTCAGAATGCTAATTTTTGCATTTTGTAAGGGGATAAATGGAGACATGCTCACTAAAAAAGTGACATTTGAGGAGATACATGAGTGAAATACAGAATTTGGAAAGAAAAATTAGTAACTGCAATGTCCTTGCTACAGGCTGAAGTTGTCTAGCTTTATTTAGGATTATCAAGAAGGCCAATATAATTGGAGCCGAGAGGGAAAGGGAGGAAGGAATAGTTATACAATAAAAACTAATGTGGACTTCCAGGCTGTTTTGTCTTTCTACCTTCACCCATTTCCAGAGTCAGCACAGAGATGGCCATGGAAAAAGAGAAAAACATCTCTAATAAAAACGGAAAGTAAAATGAATGGAAACTAATATCTCAGATGTTTTCTAAACTAACAAAGATTCCACAGAATTTCAGACTTTGGACAAATGTTATCATTCTTATTGGATGGTCATTCTTGGAATTGTTTCTGCTTTGAATTATCTGAAAATGGCACTGTTTGCAGTTCCCTCCTAGTTGATTTGTATCATGTACTTGTTGCAATGTTAGTCATCCAGGAATTTTATCCTAATTATATCTGCTGCGCCTTCAATTGCAATGAATTTAATTCACCTTACCTGTTAACTTACTTATACTCTTTTAGTATTGTTAAGCCATTCACAGTAAGCTAAAAAAAAAGCTAAAGTTTTGTTTATGTTGTTTAGTCTATGCTTAAAACAAGACACAGACTTTTGCAGGGTCCACAAAACTATTGCAAAAAAGTGCACAATATAAAATTCTTTAAGAATTTGGGCAGTGTTATCCAAATATTTGTAAAATGCAAAGACATTATACTTTCTTGTCTTTGAGTGAATTCACATGAACATTATTAGGCTACCCCTTTAATTCATGCATTATTGACGATGTGGTTAATACTGGTTGAAGAAATAGTCATTGAGGAACACTAAAAATTGTCCTTTGATCTAAAGCCTAATGTATCAGAGTCATTGTCAAAGCTTATTTTAAAATTTCTTGCTATTACTGGTGATAAAGTTCTACATTTAAGAAAAGTTATTTGTACCTCACTTGAAAAGAAATAACTTTTATAAGTGTAAATTTAGGATGGTTACCAAAAACATAAACTTTACATACTCTAATTGTCAACTAAGCTTCAGAACCATTTATAAAAATGACTAATGCGGTATTATCAAGACTTAGCTACATGTTCACTTGTTATTGTATAACTCTCAGGAGCATGCATGGAGCTTTGTCTGGCATTTAATTAAGCCCATTTTATGTCTGCCATGAAAGAATACTGGCTTGAAAAAATGATTATGAAAAGTCATACTCAACCCTAAGTTCAAAGAATGATGCATGCAAAGCTACAAACAAATGTATGCCCAGAAATGGCCAGAAAATGTTATTGGGGTTGTAAGGAAATGAGTTGAACTGACTTAAAAAATTAACAATAGTAACTGATATGTTAACAGATGCTAAAAGCCACATTTGCTTGGGCAGTTTACCTATAGTTTTAAAATGTTTAAATAAAATGTTTTATAAATGCAAATTATACATTTATAGAGAACTTGAAGCTTAATCAGAGGTTTGAAACTTTGATCACTCCAAATTATCGGAATAGTATAAGGAACAAAAGCTAGTCTCGACTTCTTTATAACCTGATCAGTTGTGTAAACATATAGAAAAAAGAATAGTATGAACTGAGTGAGAGATAATATTTATCAACTCTATGTTTTTCAGAGCTCCAACAAATTCCAGCAAGCTCAATGCAGAGCCAGAGCCAAGGACACCATAGAAAATGGTTGGCAGCAAAGCCAGACAAGGGAAACAAATTAGAAAGTGGTAGCCCACCTTATTTGAAACCAGGGTAAGCCTGACACAGAATATTGTATACAATTATAATCTTACCACCTCTGGAAGGATATAACAGAGCTGCAGAAGGGGAAGAATATGTTTAAAAATCCAAACAGGCAGAGACGCTTCTATAAGTTAATAAAAGATTAACATCTTTAGATTTTAGTTGATGAAAATGAACTAGTGAGCTTTCAGTCTTCTCTTCATTCATTTTCTCATTTCTCACTACTGCTCTCTTGCCAAACCACAAATCTGCTTTCACCCATCTGTTAAAAACCATTTAGGAACTTTCGAATTCCTATGAGATAAAGCCTGCTTTCTTTAACATGGCATGTCAGGTCCACCACAATCAAGCTGCAAGGTAAGGTTTTACCTGTATTTCCAGGCATATTCATTCCCCTCACGTTTGGTTTATTCAGGAATATCCATTATTCCCCCCAAAACTCCTTGAAATTTTACTATGCTATTATTACCTCTCACAGAACTTTCTTTCTTTCTTTCTCTCTTTCTTTCTTTCTCTCTTTCTTTTCTTTCTTTCTCTTTCTTTCTTTCTTTCTTTCTTTCTTTCTTTCTTTCTTTCTTTCTTTCTCTCTCTCTTTCTCTCTTTCTTTTCTCTCTTTCTTTTATCTCTTTATCTCTTTCTCTCTTTCTTTCTTAGAAGGAGTCTCAGTCTGTCTCCCAGGCTCAAGTTCAGTGGTGCCATCTCGGCTCACTGCAACCTCTGCCCCCTGGGTTCAAGCAATTCTCCTGCCTCAGCCTCCCAAGTAGCTGGGATTACAGGTGTGCCCCACTACACCCGGCTAATTTTTGTACTTTTAGTAGAGACAGGGTTTTCCCATGTTAGCCGGGCTGGTCTCGAACTCCCGACCTCAAGTTATCTGCCTGCCTTGGCCTCCCAAGGTGCTGGATTTACAGGCATGAGCTACTGGGCCCAGCCCCTTTTCTACCACTTAGATTTTAGCACCTCATTCAACATCAAATTACACTGTGTCAGGAGAGTAAGTGTTCTCCCTTTATGAACAACCTTACTTTTTCTGTAGCAATATTTATTTTCTGCTTTGTCCATATTAATAGGATCACACTTTTCACATAGTAGCCATGTAACCCTCTTAAGAAAAAAGAGACATTGCCCACACTCTTTTATAATTATTTATGGCCCAGAATAGACAATGAGATATAAGTGGAAGTCTTCTGGGGGCACTTTCAGGGCCTTTGTTGGTCTTTTTATCTTTCCTTTGTGACTACAAAGCAAGGTCACATGCTAAGGAGAGTGGGATAAAAATACATAGAATCTAGTTCACTGGTGTCATTTTAAGATGCTGCACTTCTAGATTTCTTGTTATATATGAAAGTTAATTCCCTCATTTGTTTAAGATGTTTCTCAGTTATATTTTGTGTTACTCCAGAATTATAATTATTTGTTTGCATTTTAATCTCCTCCACAGGAGCATAAATTCATAGAAATGTGTTCATCTTTGTTTCCACAAAGTATAAGATCTAGCACAAAGTAAGTGGTAATTTACGAGTAGTGGCAATGTGATTGCTGCTATTAAAAATTTTATTGCATGAAAAGGACATTTATGTCTCCAACCAGAAATAGACTGGCAAAAGTTTTAATAAATATATGGAACATGGACTAGTAACAGATGATTGATGGTAGAATTGTTGCTGTAGGGCATTATACATAACTTTGTAACATCATAAGGAAGTCAACTGCTAACTGCCGTTGGAGCCATTATAAGCCTCAGAATAAGGAATAGAAAGGAATACATGACCTAGTATGACATGTTCTCTTTTTAATGAAAAAAAAAAAAATCCATCGAAAGAAAACTATGATGTTGAAAGACTCTCAAAAGAGAATCTTTCAGATGTAAAAGACAGAAAATAATTTTGCAACAGAAAACATTTCATGCCAAGAATCACAAATCACATTTAAAATTTGGAGTCTAGGTCTTCCAAGAAGCTGGAGAACCTGTGCTTCCCTCTTTCTCCTGCTGATTTTAACTAAAATCCCTGGATATTATATGCAAAATAAGAAGACAAAAACCCTGATATTATATAGATAAGAAGACTGTGTAATATAGCAAGAAGAAGGCAGACAGGTTAATGACTTTAAAACCCAAAGAATGACACGATGGGCTTATTTTTACCTCCTATGTCCCACACATGGAGCTAAAGAAGCTGGCAACCTCAAGACACCAGTAGGCACAGACAACTAACTCCTCCCTCCCCTCCAAAAAATTTTTGCTCTCTGAAGCCAAAGGATAAGGAAAGTGGAAGCCTAACAAGACAGAAAATTTTAGAAAATAACAACTATATGGCTGGGCATGGTGGCTCACACCTGTCATCCCAGCACTTTGGGAGGCTGAGGTGGGTGGATCAGAAGGTCAGGAGTTAGAGACCATCCTGGCCAACATGGTGAAACCCTGTCTCTACTAAAAATACAAAAAGTAGCTGGGCGTGGTGGTATGCTCCTGTAATCCCAGCTACTCAGGAGGCTGAGGCAGGAGAATCACTTGAACCCAAGAGGCGGAGGTTGTAGTGAGCCGAGATCGTGCCATTACACTCCAACCTGGGTGGCAGAGAGAGACTCTGTCTCAAAAAAGAAAAGAAAAATAAAATAAAATAA
Organism: Colobus angolensis palliatus; assembly: GCF_000951035.1. Lineage (NCBI taxonomy): Eukaryota > Metazoa > Chordata > Mammalia > Primates > Cercopithecidae > Colobus > Colobus angolensis. The sequence goes on from NW_012111364.1 coordinate 6,404,155, forward strand.
CAGCTACATTTTAGTTATTTATCACATAAATTACTGTGGCCTGAGTCTAGCCCACACCAACCAAAACCAAGACAGAATCCTGGGTTTCACCATCACCAGGTGGTAATGACAAACACCCCCCATTTCCCCCACCCTCTACAAAAGTCATATCAAAGAAAGACATCTTTCCCCTCTGAGTAGTAGCAAGTTCCTGTAGTGTCAGTGGAGACCAGATGGGAAAGGTGGCTGTCCATTCCAGCTCAACAGTAATAAGGTGTCCCTCCCACATGCTTGAGTGATGTCAGAAGGAGACCAGGGGAGAGTCAGGACTTTTAACACTACTCAGTGGTAATGAGATCAACCCCCTACCCCAAGTGTCAGTGGGGGCCACATAGAAAACAGTAAATAGGCACTAGTACACCTCCCGGGGAGAGAGGCATCATAAATTTCTAGTAGGGAGCTAGTAATCCCAACTCCATCCATCTCCAAACATTTATATATATATATATATATATATATATTTTAAAAATTTTCATTTTAGATTTGGGGTACATGTGAAGGTTCATGACATAGATAAACATGTGACATGAGTGTTTGTTGTGCATATTAGTATATCACCCAGGTATTAAACTCAGTAACCAGTAGTTATCTTTTCTGCTCCTCTTCTTCCTCCCACTCTTCCCCCTGAAGTAAATCCCAGTGTCTGTTGCTTCCTTCTTTGTGTTCATAAGTTCTTATCATTTAGCTCTCTTCCAAACACTTTAAAACCTAACAACATGCTTGTAAATAATTTATGCATAAAACATATAGCCTCAAGAAAAATGAAAAATATACATTGCCTTGCTAGAAGGAATATAAAAATATAGTCCAAAAGATTGTGGGACATACCTAAAGTAGTACTGAGATAAAATTTATAGCAGTCGATGCATATGTAAAAAATAAAAGTCTCAGACGGGTGCGGTGGCTCAAGCCTGTAATCCCAGCAGTTTGGGAGGCTGACGTGGGCAGATCACCCGAGGTCAGGAGTTCAAGACCAGCCAGGCTAGCATGGTGAAACCCTGTCTCTACTAAAAAAATACAAAAATTAGCCGGTCTACGTGGCATGCGCCTGTAATTCCAGCTAAGGAAGCTGAGGTAGGAGAATTGCTTGAACCCTGGAGGTAGAGGTTGCAGTGACCTGAGATTGTGACACTGCATTCCAGCCTGCGCAACAGATTGAGAATCCCTCTCAAAAAAAAAGAGTAAAAGTCTTAATTTAATAATTTAAACTTCCACCACAAGAAGATATAAAAAGAAAAGCAAAAAAATCAAAAGACACATATAGAAAGTAAGTAGGGATGTGGGCTGGAAGAAAATGAGTATGCTTGTAGAAGAGAAAATAATGAAGATAAGAGTAAAAAATCAATGAAATTGCTAATGGAAAAATAATAGAGAAAAATCAGTGAACCAAACATCTGGTTCTTCAAAATGATTGATGAAATTGAAAAACCTAACACAAGACTTTAAAAGAATAAACGAGAAGACACAAATTACCAATACAAAAAATAAAATATATCCTGCCAAAATCAAAATGATAACAAGAGAGTACGGCAAACAACTCTACAAACATAAACTTTAAAACTTTGAAGAAATGTGTCAATTCTTCAAAATTAAACTACCACAATTCACCCAATACGAAATAATTTGAATAGACCCATATTTCTATACCTCTTAAGTAATTTAATTCATAATTTAAAACTTCACCAGAATAATTTCCAGGCCCAGATTATTTCATTGAAGAATTCAATTCAACATTTAAATAATAACTAACATCAATTCTACACTACGTTTTCCAGAAAATAGAAAAGGAAGGAAAACCTCTCATTCATTTTTGAAGCTAGTATTGCCCTGACGCCAAAACCAAAGAAAAGCAGTATAAACTAAAAAACTATGACCAAAATCTATCATGAATGTAGATATAAAATGTTTTAGCAAGATGTTAGCAAATAGAATTCTTCAATATATTAAGAAAGATACATCATTACTAAGGTTTATTCCATGAATGCAAGACTGGTGCCATAATTGAGTATCAGTCAATATAACCTATTATTTCAGCAAGCTAAAGTAGAAAATTGCATGATAATATCTACCAGCACAGTAAAAGGGTTTCATAAATTTTAGCATCAATAATAATTTAAATAATTTCAGAAAAATAGAACTATTTGGGAATGGAAAGGAACTTCCTCAACTTGGTAAAAAGCATTAATTGTAAAACTTACAACTGACATTATACTTAATGGTGAAACACTGAATGCTATTTTACAAAGAGTGAGAACAAGCCAAAGATGTTTGCTTCACTGCTCATTCAGCATGCTGCTGCAAGTTCTAGCCAGTGCAGTAAGGCAAAAAGAAAAAACAGAAAAAAATAGAAAGCATACAGATAATAAAGGAAGAAATAAAACTACCCCTATCTGAAGAAGATATGATGAATTGTCTATATAGGGAATCCCAAGTAATCTACCAAAAAACACCTACAACTAATAAGTGAATTTAATAAGCATGCAAAAAGTAATTTTATTTCTAAATATTAGCAATGTCTACATGAATATCAGAATTAAAAATACAATACCATTTAGAATTGTTGAAAATATAAGAAGCACTCAAGTGTAAACCTATCAATACATATAGGGAGCTTGTATGCTGAAAATTACAAAATGCTGATGAAAGAAAAGGAGATCAAAATTAATTTACATATATGCCTTTTTCATGGACTAGAAGACTAAATAAACTTAGTAAAGATATTAATTGCATTAAATTGATGTAGAGGTTTAACATAACTCCTCTCAAAACCCAAACAAGAATTTTTATAGATATAGAAAAAAATCACTCTAAAATTTGCATGGAAAATCAAAGGAATCAGAAGAGTTAAAATAATTTTGTAGAAGAATAACCAAGTGGGAGGAATAAGTCTACTCTAGTTCATAATTTATATAGCTACAGTAATAAAGATTGTGTTGTCTTGTCATAGGCATACATACATAGATCAATGGAAAAGAATGAACCCACACAAATATTACCAACTGATTTTGTAAAGTTGCAAAAGTTATTCACTAGAAAAGAGATAACCATTTAAATAAATGAATAATTGGTGCTAAAGCAACTGGACATCCATAGACAGAAAAATAAAATCTCACACTCTGTAAGAATATTAACTCAAAATCCTTCATGGACTTAAAAGTAAAACATAAAACTATAAGACTTTTAGAGAAAAACATGTCAGAAAATTTTGGCATGTAGATTGAAAACAAGTCCATTAGAATTAACAAAAAGAATACACTACATTAAAAAATAATAAACTGAACTTCATCCAAACAAAACAAAACAAAAACTTTTGACTTGTAAGAGATCAAGAGGATAAAAATACAAGCCCAAGCAACAAAGTGAGAGAAAATATTATCAACTATTTATCCCAAAAAGGACTAATGTCTAAAATATATAAAGAACTCTCAAAACTTGACATTAGAAATCAAACAATCCAATTAGAAAACTGGCAAAAGCCAAGAAGAACTATTTCATTAAAGAGAATATACAGGTGGCCAATAAACATATGAAAAGTTGTTTGACATTATTAGCTATTAAGGAAATACAAATTAATACCACACTGTGGTATGACTATATACCTGTCAGGATGATTCATTAAAATAAAAAGTAGCGACAACAGCAAATGCCAAATCACTCATACATTAGAGATAAAGAAAATTTTATCTATTTCTTACAAAACTAACCATGCATTTGCCATATGACCCAGCAATTGCACTCCTGGGCATCCATCCCAGAGAAATAAAAACTTATATTCATACAACAACCTATACACAAATGTTTATAGAATCCTTATTCATTATAGTCCAAAACTGGGAACAACACAGATGCCTTAAACAAACTGTGATACATTCATATAATGGAATACATCTCACACTAAAAAGGAGCAAACTATTTTTACAAGCAGCAATTTGAATAAATCTTTAGAAAACTAACCTGAATTAAAAATGACAGTTCCCCACGCAATACATATTTTATAAGTCCATTTATAAAATAATTTTGAAAGTACAAAATTATAGAAAGGGAGAACAGGTTAGTTATTGCCTATGATTTAAGAAGGGGTGTGGGCTGGAAGGATCTTGAATGCCTGTAAAAGAGCAACATGAGAGGTCTTTGTCTTGATAGACATGTTCTGTGTTAACTCTATTATTGTCAATATCCTTGTCATAATATTTTACCATCATTTTGCAAAATGTTACCCATGGGACAAATGAGGTAAAGATTACAATGAGATCGCTCTATATTATTTCTTACAACTACATATGAATTTACAATTATCTCAAGATGTTTAACTCAAAAAAGGAGAAAGAAAAACATTCAGACAAACAAAATTACTAATCTCCCATATTTTTAAAACTTGAATTCAATCAAAATGACTTTGAGGCTTTGCCCAACAGCCACATGCAAACAGTAACATATCACCAACAGCTGATTTTTAATTGTGCAGGACAACTATACTGAGATAGACTGAATATTTATTTATCTAAGTCAGGGACTTAAGAGTTCAACTGCTCAGGTCCTGAAATTTTAGCAAATTATTTTCTGCCAGAATTTGTCCATCAGTAATAATTATTTCTTTGTTTTTCTCAGCATCTGATTCAATAAGATTTTCAACTTAGAAATGTAAATGTCAACAATTGTGTAATAAAACCTGCATCTAATCGCTTCTCGGCCTTTTGGCTAAGATCAAGTGTAATAAAACCTGCATCTATAAAAAAGAACAATATATGTTTTCTAGTAAGGGCTATCATCTATATTTAGTTTTCTTGAATATTTTCAAAATAAATAAAATAACAAATAAACAAAAACAAAAGATACTTGAGTCAGTCATAGGTATATGTGGTTAGTGGAGAGTCATTCAACTATTCCTCTGTACACAAATAGACAATCCTCAAAAGAAGATATACAAATGGTCAACAAACATTTTAAAACATGCTCAATGTCACTAATGATCAGAAAAATGCAAATCAAAACCATAATGCAATACCTTACTCGTGCAAGAATGGCTATAATTAAAAAAAAAAATAGATGTTGGAGTGGATGCAGTGAAAAGGGGACACTGCTACACTGCTGGAGGGAATGTAAACTAGTACAACCACTATGAAAACCAGTGTGGAGATTACATAAAGAACTAAAAGTAGAACTACCATTTGATCCAGCAATCCCACTACTGTTACCCACCCAGAGGAAAAGAAGTCATTATAGGGAAAAGCTATTTGCACACACATGTTTATAGCAGCACAATTTGCAATTGCAAAAATGTGAAACCAGCCAAAATGCCCATCAATCAACGAGTGGATAAAGAAATTGTGGGGGGTGTGTGTGTATATGATATATAATGTATATACACCATGATATATATATATACCACAATTTCTTTATATATATATATATATATATAAAGAGAGACCAGACTTTTTTTTTAAAACTTTCTTCATTTCAATTTGTTACTTGCATGTTGGCACCATTACCAACTGTTCTGCTGGTGCTAGTGTCTAAGAAGCTTCTACAATTAGTTTTATGAAAATTTTCCAAAGTAAAACTGCATTCATGTAGTACCATGAAATTTTTTGTCAACTGGGTAACGATGTTATTACAAAATCTATAAAATCATACTCAATTGTTAAATTATATGAAAAACCACTAGTCATAAACACAGTAACAAAGCGATCATGATTTCTTAAGGTTGTTTTAGTTTGTAATGGAGTATAAAGCCCCCATTTTGTGTGAGTGAGTTTTCATTGGCAACAAATAAAACCCAGCTGAAAATTGAAAAAGTCATATTATCATCAGTATATTTACCATAATTCTGGATTCATATAGTGCATCCTTTATTTGAAGTCGTGTTAGAGGTGATTTATTATTTGTTCACCACTATTTTGAAGGTGAAAAAAAAAACCCTTTTTATTGTCTACCTGTTTATTTACTTATATATATGTTTTTTTCCTTTTATCAGAAAGGCAGTAGAGTAAAAATATTGTATTTTTCAAGTCCAGTGGAAAAGATAAGAGGGTACAAATCAGATAGTTTTGCCCAAAAATGTAGGTTAAGAGAGACTACTGCAACTGAAAACCCAATATAATTACATACATTCTAGCAGTCAAGACAAAAAATATCCATTATCCATTGCTTAAAAAATTATAATTGTTCACCACAGTAAAATAAAGTATAATACTTAGAAGAATTTTTGATGTGACTATGCTAGAAACTTTCATCTTTAATAAATATTTTGTGAAATCTGAAGAAATATGTTTTCCATAGACTAGGAATTTTATTTTATATTTCAGGGAATTTATGGAAGAGCTTTACTTTTCCATAAATATGATTTCCATAAACCATACTATGTCAGAAGCAGAACTAAAATTGTGAACCTGATCTTTCAGTTCTGATGTTTTGTCCCATTGATTATGCATAGTCTAACCTTCTGTTGTTCTCCTTTGGAGAACTAGTACAACCCCTTGAAGATGCAGTATGTAGGCATTAGAATCATTGTAATATATAGGCCTTTTTGACCCTCATAGGCCCTGACCCCAAAAGAGGGGCTAGTTGAACCAATTTGGCAATAACTGGCTAGAGTTGACACTGAGGTAAAGGCCCCCACCTTTTGCGTATGTCTAAAATTCTTTATTGGAAAATAAATCCTTTTATTTTACCATCAAAGTGATGGACATAAAAGCAAATAACTCTGGAAAAGGTAATAATTTGCCTTAGTATCTCATTCAGCTTTAATGAAGAAGAAAACATAGCATGAAGACAATTTTGGCGTGAGAGAAAATAAAAGAAAGAGGTGTGCTTCTGTGGTAAGCTTCACAAAATACAGATTTCTGAATTATATCTTCAATGGTCCTGCTCTATTATACTGAATGGGGTTCCAAAAGTCTTCATAATTAACAAATGAACTTCTTGGGTAATGCTGATATGGGCTGTCTACAGACTTCATTCAGAAAGACCATTAGTGAGAGGGAGACCCAGAAACAAAGGCCATTTTGGCAACAGGATCAACAGGTGAAGTTGAACTTGACACAATCTATTGTTTCCATTCTAAAAAATGTCAATGTACACAAAGAAATATTAATTAGGAACTATTTTTTTGTAAAGCTTATATACCATAATGCATCCTTTTGAAATAGAAATGTAGGTCAGGCACAGTGGTTCACTCCTGTAATCCCAGCACTTTGGGAGGCTGAGGCGGGAGAATTGCTTGATCCCAGGAGTTCAAGACCAGCCTGGGCAACTTGACCATAAGCCGGCTCTACAAAAAATAAAAAAAATTAGCCAGGCTTGGTGGAGCATGTCTGTGGCCCCTGCTACTCGGGAGGCTGAGGCAGGAGGATCAGTTGAGCCCAGGAGGCCAAGGCTGCAGTGAGCCATGATAGTGCCACTGCACTCCAGTCTGGGTGACAGAGCAAGACCCTTTCTCATAAAAAAAAAGAAGAAGAAATAAAAAATATATTCAACCTACTCTTTAATTGCTAACTTTTATGTCTGCTTACTATGTGCCAGGCAATTTTCCGAGTGTTTTCCATGTATTGACTTATCCTTACAACAAGCTACGAGGTAAATACTAACGAATATAATATTTATGCTGTTGCAGCAATGAGGAAACGGAAGCATAGAGAAGTTCAGTATCTTGCTCTGGCTCACAGCAAATGAAACATAGAGCCATGGTCTCTATGTTTCTATGCCTCACCAGGCATTTGGTGTCCAGAGTTGAACTCTTGATCACTGTGTTATGAGTATAATTTCTTAAATATCCTTTAATGAGAGAGAGATTTTAGTTTAGGAAAGTATATGTAATATATATATAATATATGAGTATACAATGGGTGTGTGTATATATATGTAATGACATATGACTCAAAATCTTAATGTAACACACCTACCAGATATTAATTTCATGATGTATTTTATTGTAAATTAAATGCCTTAAGAGAATCTAAGTTTGAGAGCTTTACATCATCCCTGTATACTCCTGGAAGAGAAGCAATAAGCTGTTCTATACTAAACTCATTATCAATACATTATTTAAAGGAAAACGAGAAAGAAATAAAGAAGAAATGAAGGGAGTTAAAATATTCAGGAAAAAAATGATGAAAGTAACAAAAACTAATGAAATAAAAATAGCCTGGTCACAAAATTAGTAAAGCAACGATTGATGGACTCGCTTTGTTCTTTGCCAAAAGCAGTAAATGAGTAGGTAGACTAAAAGTAACAACAAAAGGAATCAGCTAGTTGGTAGAATTGTTTTGAAAATATATAGTCAAATAAAAATCTCCATGATTATTATAGTTGCTCAAGTACTTTTGAATTAAGTGCATTATATCAAGAGAGTTATAGAGTTTTAACAATTATTTTCACACATCTTTTATCAGTTTGCATCATGGTCAAACACTTGCCAATCTGTGGTGTAGATTAATCTTGGTCATTAAAGTTTCTGTATAAGGGAATTTCAATATCTTAATAAAATATATTTTAAGCCCTACACAATGTAAGAAAATTTTAGCACAATTACAAACACAGAATATTTTAAAATTTAAACACTTGATCTAAGATATACATACATTATATATATACACACACACATATATGTTAACATTTCTATTCCTTGACACAGATTTTTTTGCTGTTAAATAGCTATGATGGATGGGGAAAAAACAGAAAGGAAAATGTGATAGGATGAGGAAATAAAAATGTCAAATCTTGAGTGTATATATATTTTTGAATGGGGGAGGAGAAGCCTTAGTTTATTTTTTTCAATTTGAAGTTATTGTCTAATGTTTATTTTGTTGGATGGGCAAAGTAAAATTTCACTTCAAAGAATGTTAAATACAGCTTCTCAAATAGAAATAAAATACCCCCATACTAAGGTATACTTAAGAAAATATTTGTTTCTTCCTTTAAAATCATGTTTTCATTTAGTCACTGAAAATGTCTTATCACTGTGACTAAATAAAGCCTACTCGGATTTCTCTCTGTTGAACAAAATGAAGTCTCAGATCTTTTCTTTTTACAAGTTACAGAGCAATGCATAGTTTTTTAGTCTGTCAAAGCCAGATTTATATTTTGAAGATAATAGTGGACTTTGCTAAATAGATGGCAGATCCCAGGTACTATGCAATTTATTTAATATTTTTATCATATTTCAACTATATACTTATGTAAAACTTGGAACAAATTATGTGTAATAAAATAAATATCATTCCAATAACATGGCTTATACATATTAAAGAAAAAAATCCTAAAACCTTAAAGACTAAATTAACTTTAATGTATGCAACAGTCTTTTAGAATATTTCTTTTAAAAGACAAAAGAAGTCATTATTTTAATGTTCATTTTTTGTAAAGGTGATTTTAAGTTGTTCAATGAAGATCATACAAAATGGTATTAAATTATAGACATTATACAAATCAAGATACTCATTTGAAAACAAATTTCCATGAAAGTTGACATTGCAAACATACTCTCCTACAAGGCTGGAAACAAAACACTTCTTCAGGTAAGTACATTCCATTTACTTTTTAAAAAAAATTCCAAAGTATCACTGAAAAATAATTTTCATTCAATTATTAAAGACAAAAATGGCAGGACTATGGGAGGCATAGCCTTGAGAAAGGTTGGCTTTGAACCATGCTGCACTTCATTGTACTCCAATCAAGCAGTCAGGTTTCCTCACCTCTAGAATTCATGTTTGCTGATTATCATTTAAGTACTTTAATTGGTTACAGTGTAATTTCTGGCTAGACCCATATGAACAAAGAATTGTTACTGATGGCTCATTCACAGTTTTAGTCCCTTTTGTGTAGTTGGCTAAGAGATTCCCTCCAGATTTCTCTATCATCGCCTACACGGCTCTCCCACTGGCTATAAAATACTGCAGCAGCTTGTAGGTAATTGATCAGACAAGTGAACTGTAAAATATTCATTTTCTACTTCAACAGCCAAATAAATCTCTTGGGAAAAGGATGAAAATATTGCTTATGCACATCAGGTCGGTAGAGTAATAGCAAGGTTGCTGATAAGCAGGGGTCCGCTACAGAGCGAATACTTAATTCGGTGCTATGCGAGACTGAGAGCATGCAGGCTCCCCCATGCCTGAAGCTACAAGTCTCATTATATACTGAACCCGAGGCATCAACATCAGTGCCCTAGTCATGTTGCTCAAAGGATAGTGCTTCCTCTCTTAATTAATCAGGTTCATCTTGGCATAACATGCCAAATAGCCAATTAACACTTAGCTACTGTAACCAACATGCTAAACACTAAATTGCTAATGAAACAAGAGTGAGTAGGAAGGTAGCTGTGCTGAGGATGATGGGAAAACAGGTTGAAGGATTACTTCATAACACCTTCATTGTTTGTTTTCTCTTCTACTTGGTTTCTTCCTCTCTGCCAACTCTTTGAATAACTGTTAAGCTTCTTTAATTGAAAATTATTAGAAGTGCACTGCCCCCAGACCACTTAAGTTACAGCAAAATGTAGTTCATTATTTTATTCTCGCTCTGTGTTTGCAATAATAAAAAATGTTTAGAGATCTTTGCCTTGGTCTTATCCCTATTTCATATTTATACAGAGTCTCAATCAATGGAATATAAACCTGAAAATTATTTTTCTGCAATCATAACTTTCGCTAGAACCTTAATATATTTTCCTTTTCTGTCTCTTCATGGAATTTTGAGTAGATTTTAAAAGTGGTCCAGACACTATAGTCATTAAAACCTAGTGTATTTTGTAACTTTAGTTTGTAATCTTGGTTTCAAACTCATCTATTCCCCTATCTGTCGCATAGGCTTGGGTCCTTCTCTCCCTCTTTTGAAGCTTGGGTCCTCCAGCGTAGAAGTGAGAAGGAGGAAAATAATTTCTTTTAAGTGGTCATAGTTGTACTCCTCCCTCCATTGGGTGTCACTATTTCTTAAACTTACCCTGATAAGATATTGATGTTTTTGTAGGGGAGAAAAAATAATTTTTTTCTTCAACTCTCATAAGTTCTTAGTAGGAACAGATCCCTATAACAAAAGACACATTAATGAATAAAAGGAAGTCTATTAACATAATATTTTATGTGTACATGGGAGGTATGCAGGGAATGAGTAATTCTAAAAGAGGTGCCTTTAAATTCCACCTTATATAGATAGCATCTTTGACAAAGAACAGTGAATTTTTAGAGGAGTGACAAGACAAAAGAAAAGGACTTTGAGTCTTTAGGGGCAGCAGATTGTGAGGAGATGAACGCATGACAGATAAAAGCTAATTAGTAAAGCTTGCTGATATAGATCCTTCCAGTGCCACCTCCAGGGGCATAAGAGCCTAAAGTTGTCTTCAGTGCTTAACCTTTGTCCTCCGTGGTAGGGAAAAAATTTACTGTTTGTAAATTTATGCCTTGTGTTTAGATGAAGAGAGGTAGAACCAAGAGGTTTCTCTCATCTGCTTCTTCTCAATTGCTTTCAGCTCAAAACAATCCTTACGCCAAGACATATTCTGTTCTCCTGCACCCTTTTCCTGGCAAGTGTTTAAAGGATGATTCTCAGAGCAACACCTCTGTTCACCTCTGTGAACACCTCTGGGAGCTTTTGGAGTCTCTCTACTCTCTAATTCCCTGTTGCAGGAGGTCCAGCTTTGGCTCAATCTCTTCCAAGTTCTTATTCATCATTCATCACCTGCCATCAGCACATAAGCTCCCACTACTGTCCTCCCACCAGCAGGCAGCACTCTTTGGTGGGATCCCAGCAAGATGGTATATGTTTTTGTGATATTCACTTAACTTTTGAAGGGAAACTTATGTACTCCTTTCTATACCACATTACAGGGTATGGGTAACTCTCCCACCACCATTTCTCTCTGACCCACTATTGTTTTCTCCTCTGCTCAGAAAGATGAAGGCTTTGGATGGTTATTCAGACATCCAGGTAGAGAGTGAAATGTTTACCTCTCTTTCTTTCAGTCATTCCAAAGTTCTTTTCTCCAGAAGCTATTTTCTTGGAACCTCTGAAGTGTTTCTTGAGGTAGAATGGAAGCACTCTCCTTTCTCTCATGAACAGAGTAATGAGTTAATCTAAACGATTGTTTAGCAAGAACCCTGCATGGCCTTGTCTGTGAGCCTGATGACTCCCCTCCAGCTTCCTCACAGTCTTGTAATGTCAAGAAACTTGTAGTGGGGATGAGAGGGTGTCTTTAACTCATATTGAACAGTCGAAAACAGGCCCTGTGTCAATTTTTGGCAGTAATAAGCAGTTTGTGGTGTACTGTTTTTTCCTTGTTTTTTTGTTTGTTTGTTTGAGTTTGGGTTTTTTTTTTTTTTGGAGACAGAGTCTGGCTCTGTAGCCCAGGCTGGAGTGCAGTGGCCGGATCTCAGCTCACTGCAAGCTCCACCTCCCAGGTTTATGCCATTCTCCTGCCTTAGCCCCCGGAGTAGCTGGGACTACAGGCGCCCGCCACCTCGCCCGGCTAGTTTTTTGTATTTTTTAGTAGAGACGGGGTTTCACCGTGTTAGCCAGGATGGTCTCGATCTCCTGACCTCGTGATCCACCCGTCTCGGCCTCCCAAAGTGCTGGGATTACAGGCTTGAGCCACCGCGCCCGGCCTTGGGTTTTGTTTTTTTTTATGATTTTCTAGCTCTGAGCCCTGATCATTCTGGAGCAACAAGAAAAATTCCACTTTGTCACCTGTTATATATCTAATCTGTGCTAAGAAACTTAATGGAAAACCAAAAAGCCATCAGAAAATGTCTGCGTTCTCTTTTACCTGGCTTCATTCTTTAAGCAAAGGAAAATTGGAAAATAGATAAAAACAAGTGCTTCTTGTTTAAAGTTGTATCTGGCTACCAGGAGAAGGGTCAGAGAACGCGAATGTTCTCCCTGGAAACAGAATGCTATCTTATCACCTTTTTCTTTCTTTTTATATGTTTCAAAGTCTAACTTCAGCACAGTCAACACATAGGAACACCTTGCTTCTTTTTTTCTTCTTCTTTTCTGGTTGATACAATCTTTGTATTTGTGGATACAGTGACTGTTCAAAGAATAAAGGTTTCTAACTGAGTTCTGATGCTGGCAGGATAACTCTATTTCCAGGGAGGAAATCATTAATGGTCAACTAATTTTATTTTTAGTTCCATTTAATTGTCATCAAAATTAGTAAAACTTCACCTAAGATTATGGCAACAGAGAATCAAGGAATTGATGGAAGGATGAGTGCAATTTTCACGTCTTTGCTAGTTTAGAATATTAAAGCCAGGTATTTGAAAAAAGTATTCCACATTACTTGAGTGGATATCAGTAATATACTGATATTACTAAAATATTACTTTATTAGTAATAATAAAGAAGAGAAGAATACATACTGGATTGACAGCCAGACAAATCTGTTAAAGACAATTTACTTTCCCTTCCTTGGAGCATTTTGTTGATGTTCAATATTTATCTGTCACTTTTATAATGATAAAAGTATTAAATTGATAAATATATTTTTGAGGACTGTAAGACCACAATCATATAACAGCACATATACCAATAAAGGAGGGGGCACTAAAATATTTTCACTGGCTGGTTCCAAGAAGAAGCTATACAAGTACATTTTTTCCTTTTTTTCTATTTTTAATTTATTTTCCAATTATCCAATAATGAACATGCAGATTATTTTCTATGAAGAAACTAATTATTATTAAAATTAATTATATTTCTTTCAGTAATTCTTGATGTGAATAAAATGTGGTAATATTTTGCAACTCTGTTAAGGGGAAAATAGTCATCTTAAGATACATTTTGGAGTAAAGGATTCTCACTATCATGTAGTCTAGAGAGTCATGGCCTCCTGGGGAAGAAAAATTGAACACCACAGGTTTTTAATACTACAGCAAGTACATTAGAAAGAGATGCTACAGTGATGTTACAAATATAAAGTAAATCAAAGTTTCCTAGAGCAGAACAGTTACTCACTTGTTAGCAATTGTTACCTAAGTGGTAAATTTTTTCTTATGTATTGTCTCCTTATCATTTCAAATAAATTCCAGAAATGATCATTGTAACCACTCAGTACAGTTGCTTACAGGACTTTTTTACATGTCCTTTTAGGATGACTTCAGAAATCACAGAACTTATATGTCCTTGAGATTTATTTTCTTTCCATCTACACAATTTTTCAGTTAAATTACCTTATAACAAGATATTTTAATTCTATACTTCTCAAGTCCTGATTATTATTGCATATATTTTTAAATAAAATGTTTAAGGCATATAACATGCAAATAATAACAATACAATTAAGTATTTTCTACCTTCTAGCTTAACAAATATAAAAAGCTGGCAATAATTTAATTAAAACTCCCATTTTCACTCCTGTCTTGTTACTTTCCATTTCTTTCCCTTAATAGTAAACGTTATGATAAATTTGGTGTTTATATATCTATAAATTTTATTTTACGCTTACTACATATTTCTGTATTTTTTAATTTTAATTTTTAATTTTTCTGCGTAAATAGTACATTTTATATTTTATGTATACTATATATTGTATATAGTATATATACTATATATACAATATAAAAGTGTACATATATACAATATATGCACTATATACTATGTGTTGTACAATCTATACTATATATTATATATATAGTCTATATATTATATATTGTATATATGTACAATTTCATATATACTTATATTGTTCATTGTATATATGTACAATTTTATATTGTATATACAATATATAGACTATATAGACTACATAGACTATATAAACTATATCATATATACGTACAATATACAATATATAGTATATATAAAATTGTACATATATACAATATACAGTCTATATAGTCTACATAGACTGTTTCATGCACATGTATATATTGTATATACAATATATAGACTATATATTGTATTTTGTATATATGTACAATTTTGTATATACTGTATATTGTATATATATATACTATATATACAATATGTACTATATATTTATGGGGTACATGAGATATTTTGATACAGACATAAATGCATGATAATAATATCAGGGTAAATAGGATATCCATCATCCCAAGCATGGCTCATTTCTTCATGTTCCAGTTATACTCTTTTAGTTGTTTTTAGATGTACAGTGAAGTTTTGTTGACTGTAGTCACAACGTTATGTTATCAAATTCTAGATCTTACTCATTCTATCTAATTATGTATTTGTAGCCATTAACCATGCCCACTTCCTCCTTACCCCAACTATCCTTCCTAGCTTCTGGTAACCATCAGTCTACTCTCTGTCTCTATGAGTTTTTAAACAATATACGATATCATATGTAGGGATGAAAAGATTTTTCTTCCATCACAAGATTAATGGCTGAGGCATTTATCATAAAAGAAATTAACAAGAGAAAGGTATACACAATCATTTAATTTAAGTTTTACACAACACAGGAGCCTTCAGAAATGAAGGCCCAAAGAAGCAGGGAAATCTGTGTATTTTTATGATTAGGTTTCATAAAGAGTGGATAGTCATGGAGAAGGATGGTCAGCCAAAGGGATATGATCCAATCGTAATAAACTTAGCAAGTCTTGCTTGTTCAGCCTCTTCTGATTCCCTGTGCATTCAGAGATAAGGACCTTCTTTTTTGCATGTATAGAGAGGGCAATTCTTGTAGGAGGACCTCATGACCTACTCCAGGAGAAGGTCAGCTAGATTTTATGTCCTGCCTCAAGGAGGTCAGATAATTCCATGTTTCATGTCCTGCTTCAGGAAAGAAAGGGTAAGGGGAAATTGAGAGCAAACTTCCTGCTTCTGTTCTTTTCTGAAACGCCAGAATGACATATTTTGAGGTACTATGTCTTTAATCCTATCAATCATGAATTCATACTGACTTCATAAAAATATTGTTTTCTTCCTAAAGTTTTACATTTTGCTGTTTAATATTTAATTTTCTAGTTATACTGAGATATTATTTTACATTTGATGTGGTATGAGAATCCAATTCTGGATTTTCAATATAGTAACTAATTTTGCAAACAGTATTTCCTTTTTCTTAGAAATAGGGACTTACTGTGTCTCAGGCTGGAATGCAGTGGTACAATAATAGCTTTCTACTAACTTGTTCTCCTAGGCTCAAAGCACTGGGATAACAGACCTCCCAAAGCACTGGGACTACAGACCTGAGTCACTGTACCCAGTCCCTCACTATTTCTTTTCTTCACAGATCTATATTATTGTTCCTTATTTATCTAGAATTCAGTCCAGCTCTTTCATGTATTAAGTTTCCATATACCTATGACTCTATTTCTGAACTCTCCACTGTATTGCTTTTAAATTTTTTTTCTGTGTCATGCACATGTAGAAATTAATAGTAATTTTTCAGGAGCCTGAGGAGAATCAGCAAGGATACTCACAGCCAGATGGCTCTGGCAAACTTGGGATCCTCCCAAGAGTCCAGTAAGTTAAGTGAATTAATATCTTAAATATGCATAACCCATTCGTGGCATACCAGTTGGGATGTTTGCTCCACACTGTGTTGTGAGTCTCTTTGTATTTGCTCCAACATCACATTTTGGTAATTAATGTTTCATAAGTCTTGCTATACTCTAAGGCAAATATTATAACAATATTCTTTTTTCTTCAAAATTTTCTTTACTTTTTAGAGTGTTTAGCATTTCCATATAAGTTTTATAATTAGCTTGTTAATGTCCATTGAAAGATCTAGTGGGATTTTTTTCTTCTCATTGAAATTAAAGATCACTTTGGGAAAAATTAGCATGTTGACTCTCCTGGGTTTTCAATTTCATTACCATGGTATAATTCTCTATTTATCTAGATCTCTTAATGCCTTCAGTAAAGATTAATACAGTTTTTCTCCACAAAGTTTAAGCATACCTTTTTGTTTAAAAACAAGGTTTTTCTCTCTAATAGTTTTGAATGCCATCTTTGCATTTTAATTTCACTTTAGCTTTTACATTTAATTTTGAACAGTATAACCTTTTGCCAAAAAAAACTCAATGTTTTAATTTTAATGATTTGCCTTGAAAATTCTTTTGAGTATTTCTAATAGACAATGCAATGAGCTGAATGTTTGTGTCCTTTCAAAATTCATAAGGCAAAATCTTAATCTACAAAGTAATAATATTAGAAAGTAGGGCCTTTAGGAAGTGATTAGGTCATGAGGGCACAATGCTTATGAGTGGGATTAATGGCCATAAGAAAGAAATCTCAGAGAGTTATTTCACCCTTTTCATTGTTTGAGGACACAGCAAGAAGTCTGTCGTCTGCAATCTGGAAGAGGGCCCTTACCAGACACCAAATATGTTAGTGCTTTGGCCTTGGACTTCCCAGCCTCTAGAACTATGAAAAATAAATTTCTGTTGTTCATAAGCCACCCAATGTATATTTCGTTGCACCAGCCCAAACAGGCTAATATAGACTATTATATCAGCTCCAAGTACTCCAAATTTTGTTTTATTCCAATTCTTATTCCTATTATTTCAATTCCTTAACCTGAAATACATTGCCTATGCCCTATAGTACAGTAAAAAATAAAAGACAGAATAGAAGTCATCAATGTCTCTCCCTTGATTTTAAAGGAAAGGCTTATATCTATTCACTGTTAAGTAAAATGTTTGCCTATTTTTCTCCTCTTTTTTTCTTCCTCTTCCTCCTCTTCTTCTTCTTTTATATATCTTTATAAGAGAGTTTCTTTATATTTCTGATTTGGTTAAGGCTTTTTGCCACAATGGATGTTATAGTGCACTGAATAATTTTTTCTATCAAGATAAACGTACTTGTTTCTAGTGATCTGATAGTATGGTAAAATACATTAATAAAACTTTTTGTTAGAGCCATTAAGTATAGAAGTAATAATTATGTGAAAAAAAAGGTAAGTAATTAAGTTGAAGAGTTAGAATTAGATTCTAAACGTCATCAGTGTTATTTCCTGTGGGTCTGATAACTAGCATAAAATAGTTTAACTAAAACATTAGAACTGTAAGATTCATATATATCATACTTGAAGTTAAGAGAAATAAAAATAGAAATGTTTAGCATAATTTTTCTGTCTTTAAGCATAGAATAAAGTAAAATATGATGTATTTAATATACATTAATCACTAAATCTTTTCTGCCATCCTTTTTATTGATGATACTAATGAAATGCAGACAAAGGCTCTTTTCTAAAATGTGCAAATGTCTAATGGGAACTGAGATTTCTTCTAAATGTCTCTGTAACAGATACAATATTTTGCCTGAGGGTGCTCTTTGAAAAATGATAAACATTAAAATAGTGTAAAGGAAAAAAAAAGTCTTCTTTCTCAGCCTGTCTATAGTCATACTTTAAAAATATGTTCGAAAACAACTTCATTATTTCCAATTATAATCAATGCACTTTTTAAAATTCAGTGTGAATAAAGAAAATGCAGTTAGAGTCAAATATTCATATTAATATAAGAAATCTACATTTCAAATGAAAATATGAAATATATAGTTCTAAAAGAGACCTGAGACCACCCTGTTCCTTTACCATTGACTTTAAACCTGCTAATGCTAACCTGTCTTACCCTATAATTTAAAATGTAGGCTCATCAAATGGCCATTTATTCACTCATTCTCATCTTCATGTGCCTTTGGGCTTTTTATCTGACTTCTCTGACTATGGTTCCTTCCTCCCACTATGCTTTTGGATGCCGTGTTTTATGGTAAACAGATTCCATACAACTTTAATCTACTGATAATATTCTAATGACATTTCATGATTTTGGTGGAAACTTGAATTTACCTGAAGATATTACTTTCTGGCAGAATTATTGAGGGTATAGTGCTCAATCTTCATTAATTCCCCTTTTGGTATGAGGTGCAGAATGAGGCTGAGGGGGCCAGGGCTTACACATTTTAAATCCCTTTGATATTTCTAGACCACCTCCCTTCTTCTGTGGGTAAAGATCCCTGCTCATTTGAGATTATGCCCTATGACTGCATTACACATTGCCATTCTTGTTCTAGACTCTATTGCCCATTCTCATCACTTCCTTTGTTCACTGAGGTTTTAACCACTGGTCCACAATCGTTCTCCTTGCTCTAAAGCTTCACGTAGTTGGAGGTGACAAAAAAAAAAGTGTCCATGTTTATGACCTGTCTAAAATCTAGCTGATTATTTCCTTTTTTTTCATTACCATGAAATTATGGCATTCTAAACACTTCCATTTTTTCCTCAACCTTAAGTTGCCCCATCTATAAAACTTTTAATCAGAGAATACTTCCACACCTTTTCTTTGTTTTCACCCAAATCTCCACATCATTGCTCCTTTTGCTTTTAATAAATCAATAACTTTGTTTTTCATTATGTTGTAATTTTATGAAATCAATAAAATGTTATACACTTATTGGTATGAAATGTTCATTTTATTTGCATCTTTGGATGAGGTAGGAAAAATAGACTATGACTATCTATCAAAATTGTCAGTGTATTTTTTCTGGACTTTTTCGTCCCTTAAGATATGTTTGGCCATGAAATCTTTAGATATCATTTTTAAAAACATTCCTCTCACCCATTCTAGATTGTTTTGAAATAGCTAATGTTTCTCCTGGATGGTATATAATGATTAATTGTATCTACTACTTCTGATGATAAAGAAAAAATAATATATAAATTTACCTTAAAGCTTTTTAAACCAATTTCTCTAACCCTAGTCATCTGGTAAATAATTTTAAATAAAAAATTAAGTCAAATATTAAGGCAAATGTAGTGGTCAGTCATTTACCTGAAGAATCTTTGACCCATTTTCTGACGTTTTAATAATCTCCAAGGATTTCCAAATCACAAATGGTGTGATAAATCAAACAGTTTTTAACAAACTCCCCAGCTTGCTACATGTAGCTATTGGAATTTTATCTTATTTAAATATGTTTGACAATGTGAAGAACCAGAATCAGGAGATTTCCCACCACAACAACTATATAGGCCAGTAAGATATGAGCTGATTCAATTCCATAAATGGCGACAAAAGACACAAGACTCCTGGGTCATAGACCAAAAAATAATTTATCATTCATAACAATAACAGTAGGTAGAGTAACATCACTATGTTAGTTCCCTAAAAGCCAAATTATACACAGTATCATGAAGAGCCGGATGGTGCTGGCTCATGCAGTGGGCAAACCACAGCAGGGGAATCCTGAGCTTAGGACCTTTGTCACTTACATACTAAGCGATAAGCAAGCCTTTTCTTTGTCCAGAGAGTTAACAGGAGCAATGCATGCTTATTTAACGCATTCTGGAGGGCCATTCCTTGTCAGAATTGCCAGCTGATTAAACAATTATGAGAAGCAGTGGTGGACTGCTCGTTAAGAGATGTGGGATCAGGGCCTTGGAAGACTGCTTTCCAACAGTTATTCCTCCACTTAGTGTATAAATGTCTTAGATATGTGTCAATATTTTGTAAATATATGTAAATATTAATTTAAGATTTGACTACTTTGAGAAAATATGGGAGCACTTTCCATGTATCACAAAAGTTCATCACCGCGAAATGTTAAAAAGCCTCATAAGAATGTGCATAGAAATGTCTTCATTTTCCTCATTCTACTTCCTTCTCCAGTTTCATCTAATCTTATCGGTCTTCTAAAGCATGGCAACATAGCAACATATTTCATTCAAATAATACACAATTTGCTGCTTCTAAGGTTTTTACAACCCCGTATAATTGAACTCAGGGTATCATCAATTTTAATGAAATTCAAAAATCTTCATTGTATATAGCCTTTGACATTTTCTATGTACCTACTGCTATTCCCCTACCTTACCCTAAACACTTAAAACTTATTTCTGTAGTCAAACACCTCAAATAATCTATGGTTTTCATTTTTCTGTTTAACAGTGACTTTTTTTTTTTTTTTGACAGAGTTTCGCTCTTTTTTTTTCCAGACTGGAGTGCAATGGTGTGATCTTGGCTCACTGCAACCTCCATCTCTTGGGTTCAAGCGATTGTCCTGCCTCAGCCTCCCAAGTAGCTGGTATTACAGGCATGTTCCACCACAACCGGCTAGTTTTGCATTTTATAAGAGACGGGGTTTTGCCATGTTGGTCAGGCTTGTCTTGAACTCCTGAACTCAGGTGATCCAGTCACCTCAGCCTCCCAAAGTGCTGGGATTACAGGCGTGAGCCACTGTGCTTGGCCAGGGAGGCCCTTCTTCCTGCTCTAATCTTGACTGGTTGTTCCAACACCTGTTCTCTGAGTACAACTCTGGTAATTTCTATTTATCATCATCCTAGAAACTCCTTTCACTTTTTTCTGTTTTGGGTTCTATACATTTTGAAGCACATATTTCCCTCTTTTAAAATTATTTTTTTCACACCTTCATATTTTCCAGTACTCTTTGGTGTCTTCAGGGAAAAGATGTAGTGAAGATAAATTTTGAGAGGATGGCTGAGTGTCATGTGTTTATAAATACTGTCATAGTTGGTTTATAATTGAGTTGTGTGTGAAATTACAATTGGAAACAATGTTCCATCAGTTTATAAGAGATATTGTTCTAGTATCCTTCATTGTTGTTTGGGAAATAAAATAGCATTTGATCACCAGTCTATCGAAACTATTGTTTCTGTTTTTA
The DNA here is from genome assembly GCF_000951035.1 of Colobus angolensis palliatus. NCBI lineage: Eukaryota > Metazoa > Chordata > Mammalia > Primates > Cercopithecidae > Colobus > Colobus angolensis. Next base: position 6,425,779 of record NW_012111364.1, read on the forward strand.
ATTCTAAAAATTTGTAGAATCTTCTCTACGTCCTTCTATTTTGAAATGATGTAACTTGTTGTGGGCTACAGCTTGTTACTCTGTTTGAGGTGACTTGTTACTCTGTTTACTGCTAAATAGGCCATATGAATCTAGCCCCTCATTCTTTTCAGTTCTTGTGATGCTTTTAAATTTTTGGTCATTATTTTTTATAATTTCATGTAATTTTTTCACTCTTCTTTTTAGAATTTGTATTTATTAGGTATTAAGTTTTCAGATTGATCATTTAATTTTATTCATGTTTTCTATGTTTCTACTCTTTGTCATTTGTTTGTTTGTGTCCCCAGGGTAACTTCAACAAATTTAGTTTCTGATATTCACATTGAACTTTTAATTTCTTTTTATTTTTTGGTGTCTGGATATTTATTTTTAACACTATCTTGTCTTGTTCCATGAATACATTTACTTTTCTTATTTCATTGAAAATATTTTAAATTTCTTTAATTGTTTTTTGCATTGTTAGTTTCCTTCAAGTTTCTGTCATTTATTTCTGCTGGGGTTCTACATTTCATAGTAAATGTTTTCTTAAAATACTTGAAGATTTTGGTTGTCCGCTCTAATTTAAATGAAAAAGAGTATTATGGTAAGTAGAAAACCTGTATGTATGTAGGTGGCTGTTGACTGGTGAGTTTGCTGATAGGAATCAAAACATTTTGGGAGGGGCATCTTCAAGTGTTAAGTGAGTTTCTCTAACTCTTTTCTATTTGGCCAGTCCATTTGGGGCAGAACTCTAAGTGTCTGCCCAGAGTGCAAGAAGCAGCACAAACCTATTTGCCAGTTTTCTAGAAAGTAAGTAGAAAAGGAGAGATAAGATGTCTTATCATTCAGCATTCAGCTTGTCATTTAATTCCCATGCTTCACTATGGAATTTTTACTCCTATTTTGGATGTGTCTTATGCTTTTGTAGTTTCTCTTGTTATATCATTATATTCCCTGCCAGAAGGGAAGTTATGGTGCAGTCAAGGTGGAAGAGGATCTATGGGTTTACATCTTACACAGACTTTCAAACTAAACTCATTTTCATCCTCTTCCCTCCCATTATCATCTTTGAAGATAGAAAGTGACTCTGATTTCTGAGCTTTCCCTAAGTTCTGCCTTATGGATGGGTTTTTATTTGTTTCTTTCTTTCCCCCTCATGAGACACATTTGTTTATAAAACTGGATAGTATATCTTGCACATTAAAGAAGATTTCTTACTTTTCAGTAAATTATCAAACAGGTGTATAATAAACATAGGATAAGAATATTCTAAGCTTTCTCAAATTATTTTTTCTTCTGTAACATATTTGACACTCCTAATTGTTGTATTTTATTTCCATTCAACAGACAGTAAAAAAACATGAGGCTCAGAAACTCAAGTCATGCTACTTAGAAGGAGGATTAAACAGTTTTTATTTTTATTTTTGACATAGAACAACATACTGATAAAACAGGATTAAATTTGACAAATTTCAAAAAAGTTAATGAAATTATTTAACAAACATAAAGTGCAGTTTATTAAGTTTTCCTAGACTTCCTTAAATCATTTTAGCCTTGAAAAATACCTTAGTACTGTGTCTCTACTATTGCCTATAGCTAGGTACTTAACAACATTACATACAAGTAGCACACTTTTAAATGTTGTTTAAATTTAAAGAATATTGTCACTATTGTCCTCCTTCTTCTTGAATATGTTTGTTAATGCCTAACAAACAAAAACATACATATTTTGATAAAACAAGGATGAAAATTATATCAAAATTTATTTTTCAGTAACAATTAAAATACTACTAATAAAAAGCTTTCTGATATTTAGTCTTTGAAAAATTTTAGAAAGTTTTTACTTCTTTGCATAATTTATTTAGCACTTTATTGTGGCCTAATTTAACCCTATTCAATAATTATTCTTACTTTAGGTATCATTTGATTTCACTGAATCTAGTTACCTTAATTGGAACTTGACCTGGGATAAATTGCCAAAACAATAAAAACTTATATCTATGGAGATTTGTAAATTTACTGTGAAATTTTAGGTTTGCTTTCAGTGTCCATTTTTCACCTTTGTCATGTGAGAAATCCGAATTTGTTTTTTTGTCCAATTCTTTCAAGAATTTGTGTTCTTCAGCATATATTTATTAAATAACCATTATGTGCTAGAAAATATTTGTATAATTTTGAAGGTTTTAATTCTGCGTTAAGTAAATTAATGCATAGTGTATTCTCCAACTCATATACTTCACTTCTAATATTTAGGTACAATATTAGCAAATTTATATAAAGAAATCCTAACATTCTTGAATGACATAAGTTTAAGTGACTATATATATTTATGTGTATGTATATATGTGTGTGTGTGTGTGTATATATATATCCATTTTCTACATGTGTTAATTATCTATCATCTATAACCTATCTATTTCTATTTCCTCATTAGGAATATTAAAATATTTTCAAGCCCAATTATATAAAAGACATATTGTATTCTAGAATGAAAAAAGAAGCAAATACATCAAAAAAGGCTCAGATATTTTGTCTATGACTGAAGAACTATAATGTCATTAAACAAGACAGTGAGTATTTGGAAGTTAGAGTGTATTTTATTTATCTTTCAAGTCTAATAATTAATTTTGATATGCCTCAGAGTTTACTCTGCCTAATTAATTTCCATGGGCACATAATCAATTCCCTCCAGTAGTTGGATGTAAAAGTTTTTCTGTTTAGAAACTAGCTATCACTTTCTGATCCTTCATGCTTTCTATTTACATCATGTTTATTCTCTTAGCAGTTTTCTTTCTTTTTCTTAGCATCACTAATTCACTTTAAATAATATTTAGCCTACTATGGATATGTAATTTAGTCTTCATTTTTTGCAGAATTTTTAATTTTTTCCCCTAAATTTGTGCTTTTTTATATCTATGTTTTTCTTTGGCCCACTTAATTTCTGAATTATGAAATTCCATTTTGAAATTTTTTTATATATTCAGGCACTTATCATATTTTACTCACATTGGTTTTTGGCTATATTTTAATCCTTTCTTGCACATTTTATTTTAAATTATTTGAAATCTTTTTTTTTTTATGGTTGCAGAAATTGTCCTGTCATATTTTGCTTACTTTTAAGTGACTTAAATATTTCTGTATCATTGCCAAGGGTAAAGTATTTGGGAGGCTTGTTAAATTTCCAAGTTCAAAAATGCTGTCATTAAGTGGTACAGTAAAATGGAATTATTTGAAAAGATTGTTTTGAGTGGAAGCATACATTTTGTATCTTTTGATTTTTGTCTGTTAGACCTCTGATTTTTATCACTCTTCCTGCTTTCTTGATTATCTATTTTTTAAATTATAATACAACTGAGGTTATACCTTTTGATGAGAAAAAACAAACGAGTAAGTTTTCAGGTTTACCACATTATATCAAGAGTACTTGCTACAATGTGATTTGTCATGTTAATGTTGACCAATCTTTCTCCACTAAAATGTTATTTCCCCCCTCTTTTCTGTACTGTACTTTAAAAGGAAGTTACTATGAACAGCTCATACTTAAGCAATGGGGAGTTATACATCACTTCCTCAAAGACAAAGTATCTAAATAATTATTTGGAATTCTACATGGGAGATTTGTCTTTTCTCTCCCATATATTAATTTAATCATTTTTATAGCAGTTTTTTCTCATGAATATTTTATATTTGTGTTACCCTCCAATGTTACTTTAATTATATTTATTGAGAAAATCTACAAGACTAATTCATCACAACATCAAGATCTATAATATTTTTTAACATTTTAATAAGCCAAAAAGCCTCAGCTTCTATGAGAATGCAATAGAATTAAGGTTTTTAAGAGTACAAAAAGAGAAACATTTAAGAATATTAGATGAAAAGGGAAATAAACTAGGAAATTTGAAAGAAAAAGAAATTCACATACATAGTTTGATACACCAAGTATATCAAAATTATTTAAAATAATTATAAAGAAAACAATTAAAAGTGTCCAGAAGAGCAAAGATACGTTACATATAAAGGAAAAAACGGTAGTGATAACAATGGATTTATTTTCAGACATAGTGTAAGTTGTTACCTTGTATAATTGCCTGACTAGGAAGTTAGGCGGTGTGTACTGTTTGCTGTAGCTGGGGCATCAGAAACTGAAATCTCCTAATTTCCTTGTTTTATCTTCCTTGTTGTCTTTAGGTTTTCCTAGAGACTTTAAATAGAGCCTGATGCCTTCAGTCCTTTTTGATTTACCTCCTTGTTATTTTGCAGAAACTCTGTTGATGTGGTGGTAAATTGTGGAGGGAAGGAAGATGTTGTATTGTTCCGTGATTAGGTCTCAGTTTGATAGTGAGCCTGAGTTGGTATTTTCCTTTCTCTAGATTGTTAGGGTTTGGTAAAACCACAGTCAATTATACTTTGTTAAAATAGCTTCCATTGAGGACAGGCCATCTTTAAGAAACACAGAGAGCTTTGGGCATATTTCTAGATGATTACTCTTGTCTTCCCTCTGCCAGAGCATGAGGTGATTTTTCAGAGATCTTCTCACAGTGAGAACCTGGTAGGGCTCTTAGATGTAAAACTTAAGAAAATTGAATAAGGTAGAGATGCTAAGACTGGTATCTCACAGTTTTTAACTGTCAAACTAGCCCATATTGAACATCCTGTATTTGTCAATTTCAGCTTGAAGTACTCCTACTAATACAGGTTTCAGTTGGAAGTTTTTGCTCCAGGGCTTCTATTCTCAGTGAACTGTAATTTTTGTATCTGTCTGTTTGTTTTTCGAGTTTTCAGGGCAGCAGTTTGCCCTATGACCTCGTTTCTCCGATGGATCTAAGAAGACTGATTGACTTTCAGTTTGCTCAGCTTTTTTCTTGTTTTGAGGACAATAGTCATGGCTTCCAAGCTCTACGTCAGCTTGAAAACTGGAACTCAACATTTTAATAATATATTTAAACTCATAAAGCAATTTCTGAAACTAAAAAAGAACAATTAAACTCAAATTAAGTATGGGAAAGTGATAAGAATCAGATTGCAAATAATAAAAAATGAAAAACTCAAAAAAAGAATATCAGTAAAATGTAAAGCAATTATTTGAGAACATCAATAAGACTGATAAAATTCTACTTAGGCTGACCTGAGAAAAGAGAGAGAGAAGTGAGAAAATTATCAATGTCAGGAATAAAGAGCTGAAATCACTATAGATCTTACAGATATTAAAGGAATAATGAAAAAACTGAGTAACTTTATGCCTATAAATTTACAACTTATGAAATGGACCAAAAGGCCGACTACCATAGCTCACTCAAAAAGTAATAGATAAACTGAATAGCCATATATGTATTAAAGATGTTGAGTTTGTAGTCAAAATCCTTCCTACAAAGTAGGTGAATTCTATTTTCAGCCAATTCTCTAAAGCCAGCTTTACTATCATATTAAAACCAGATAGAGATATTATAAGGAAAGGGAATTAGAGTTCAATATTTCTTATGGATGTAGATAATCCTTAAGAGTGTTTTAGGAAATTAAACCTAATGGTATACAAAATGATACTACAGCAAGGCCAAGTTAGTTTTTCTTAGAAATACAAGGTTGGTTTAACAATTGAAAATCAATAAATATAATTTACAATATTAACAGACTAAACAAGAAAACCCCCATGGCCATTACAAGTGATACAGAAAAAAAAGTTTGAAAAATTCCAGTTTATTTTTAACATAACTCAGTAAACTTATAATACAGGAGGAATTCCTCCATCTGATAAAGTACATCTGTGTAAATCCTAAAGCTAATCTCATACTTAATGGTTAAAGACTACATGTCCTTTCTTACCACTTTTATTCAACAGTGTAATTGAAGTTCTAACCTGCTCAGTAAGGTGACAAACAGAAATAAAAGGCTTTCAGACTGAAAAGAAAGTGTATTTACAGATGATATAATAGTCTGTACAAAATTTGTGGAACCCAACATTTTAATAATATATTTAAAGTCATAAAGCAATTTCTGAAGCTAAAAAAGAACAATTAAACTCAAATTAAGTATTGGAAAGTGATAAAAATCAGATTGTAAATAAAAAATGAAAAATTCAAAAAAAGAATATCAGTAAAATGTAACAGTTTCTGGAAATAATGAGTGAGTTTACCAAGCTTACAGTATTCATGATGACTACATAAAATTCAGTTGTACTTTTATATATCAGTAACAATTAAAAATTGAAATTAAAAAGTAATATCTAAAATATCAAATATGTGAATTTTATGTATAAATCTGACAAAAGATATGTAAGATATGTATACAAAGAATTATACAATTTTGCTGAAAGAAATTAAGATACACACACATATACATATATATACACACACACATATATACATTGTTCACAGATCAAAATATGTAATATTAATATTACATCAATTTTCTCCAATTTGAATTTTAGACTCACCACAATCCCAATCAAAATTTCAGCATGGATTTTTATATATGCCAATAAAATGACTTAAAAATTTAAATTGAAAAGCGAAGGTAGTAAAATATAGCAGATTTTAAAAGAACAGGCCGGGCGCGGTAGCTCACCCCTGTCATCCCAGCACTTTGGGAGGCTGAGGCAGGTGGATCACCCGAAGTCAAGAGTTTGAGACCAGCCTGACTAACATGGAGAAACCTCATCTCTACTAAAAATACAAAATTAGCTGGGCGTGGTGGTGTATGTCTGTAATCCCAGCTACTCAGGAAGCTGAGGCAGGAGAATCACTTGAACCTGGGAGGCGAAGGTTGCGGTGAGCTTTGAGCATGCCATTGCACTCCAGCCTGGGCAAAAAGAGCAAAACTGCATCTCAGAAAGAGAGAGACAGAGAGAGAGAGAGAGAGAGACAGGAAGAAAGAAAGAAAGAAAAGAAAGTGGAAGATTTATAATACTTGATTTCAGGGTGTATTATGAAATGAAATGACCATAATCATATTTTGGCATTATGTTTTGGTATAAAGGCAAACAAATAGATCAATGGTACACATCAGAGAGTTAAAAAATGGAGGCATACATGTATGATCAATTGATTTTCAACAAAAATGAGAAAGTAATTTAGGAGACAAATAAGAGTCATTTTAATAAATGATGTTAGCAAGAAAAAATTCAATTCTTACACTCTATATGAGTATGCATGTATTAATTCAAATTTAACTGTATTTTAAATATAAAGTTAAAATTATAAAATTCATAGAAAACAAATAAGAAAATATTTTAATGATATAGGGTAAGAAAATATATATAAAAAGATAAATATGAAAAAGCATTAAAATTCATTAAGGAGCAGATAAAAGCAATTAAAACCAGAATGAGGTGACACTACCACTCCCTTCCCCATGGTAAAAAGTAAAAATACAGACAAGGGTAAATATTGGCAACAAATGCAAGAAAACTTGTATACTTGGGAAAACTGTCACTACTAAAGATGTACACATGCACACTTTTGCGCTAACAGTTCCAACAGACCTGGATACATTTGTGTACCAAACAAGATGCTCTAAAATATTAATTGCCATATCATTTGTAGTAGTTGGACACTGATCACCCATGAAAAGACAGTAAAAAAAAAAAAAAAAAAAGTTACCTAATGCTCAACAACAGTGGAATAAAGTATGATATATTCACACCATGAAATCACCTACACTCTTTTTTCCCTATATATGTTTCACACATATGTTTGGAAACACAATGAATGGAAAAAAGAGCATGGGAAGCAGATCTAGAGTTGTGGCAAGGAAAACAGACTGAATCAGGGTTTCAGGTTTACCATTATATGACAGAGACGTGTCTATACATTTTTACCAGGTAAATAAAGATTATAACATTTCTGTCACACATGAAAATGTTGGGAATGATAAAGAAAAAAAGTATAAAAATGCAAGGTATTAAGGAAAAATTTTTTAAAATTCTAAATTGACTTTATTAATAGGCATTTTGAGACCTTGAGCTAATCACGTAATATAATAGTCCATGGGATTACCCATGGAGAAGGTGTTTCTAGCATACTCTTAAAGTAATTGATTCTCAAACTTCAAAGTCAACATTATTTCTCTACTCAACAGGGCCAGTCTTGAGGAAATAGGTACAGATTTCTCACATGTTCTCCCATATAATCTCCTTCTACCACTCACAATTACCTCTTTTTCATCTTTTTCTAATTTCCAGAAATTAGAAATCCAAGTGATAATAACTAATATCTTTTGATAATAGCTAATGCTAAAAAGTAACACACTGAGAATTTGTTGTGTTGGGAGAAATTCTCTTGTCTTAGTTTATTTAATTTTCACAACAACCCTATCAGGCAAATACAGCTGTTGTCCCACTTCTTTGCTGAGAAAACTGAGACCCAGGCAGATGAAGTAACGTGTCCAAAATTACTCAGCTAGTAAGGGTGTTGATATTTGTTCTTGTATTAGAAGGTAATAAAGAAAAATTACAGAAATTTCCAAATTAACTTTATTGTATTATTAGATATTTCCTGAATCGAGGTTTAGGAAGTAAATATCTTCTGTGCATCTCCAAAATAGTGGAAAGAAATACAATGACTGAAATTTTGGTCAAAGAGAAAAAAGTAAATATGCTAAGGAGGCAACTCTATTTTTAATGAAGAAAAAAGTATTTTACCAAGTAGACAGATGGGTTATGATATAGAATATTCAGTTTGGAAAGATGAGATGAGACAACCACTATATAAGTAGATGTGCAGAGCAAATATGAAAGCAAATTCATCATACTATAGTTCATAGACCTGAACATTGGTGCTAAATTACTCTCAGTAGTTTTCAACTAATGCTTCATGGAACCTCAGGTCTACTCAGCAGTGTATTAGAGGCTTAAGGGACTATCAAGAACTCAAGTGATGGCTCAAGGCTTAGGACTCCTTTAGCCAGAGTACAGCAATATGGCTTTATAAATTGTTCGAAAAAAATGGTTTTATGGGAGTGTGGCGGGAAGTATTGGGAACTTCCACTACTATAGATAATGAAACGATAATTGTTCTGCTTCATCATTACATTAATTTGGTATGGCTCAACATTTAAAACTTAATATGTAATTATTTTAACTGAAATCAAAATATAAATCATTATTTCAATTTATCTGTGTAGATTCAACTTCCTTGCTTTTTAAACAGATATCTGGGTTTTATGTGATATAGAAGAAATATGTTCTATACATAACCTTTGGTAGAGGAAAGGGAACAGCTAGCCTTACATTTGCTTTCTCATGCATCTTTTACTAGGATAACTGCAATAATATTGAGTAAGTAATACAAGTGCCACATTTTATTAGCCCAATGAAGCCCATCTCAAAGCATGGCAGAAATCGTTTGTACACACATAGTGTACGATAGACATATTCTAAGATTAACTCCCTAAATAAGGCTCTCCCACACACCTAACATCACTTTATCAACTTTCATAATGAATTATTTTAACAACCTGTCTCCAAATCTCTCTTGAAGTTATTATTATTGCTTAATTTTAAAACACTGTGTCTTTTCTTTCAATATTGGCATGGAAATAAAGAAGAACAGAAATTAAAATATTATTGTTAGTCATTCAGTAAAGTTTTTAAAATATTTATGCCAAGCAACAAGCTAGATATAGTACCTGGTTTCATATAACTGCATTTCCAATAATACAGAAAATCATGTAAACAAATAATTAAAGCTTTATTTGATGCCGTGGTTATGTGAGATGTTGTGGCAACACAGAAGAAGGAGTAAGTCTTTGGACCAACACTTATTTTTGGACTTGACTGTTTATTTAAGCACATATCATGACACTAAGTGACATTTTCTTAAATGTAATACATTTCTAAAACTTTTTATGCCTATAATATCAATGCAGACACAATATATACATAGAAATATCATATATGTACAGTTTATAGAATTTACACAAAGGGAGTATAACTATTCACTTAAAACCCAAATAAAGTTTGCCACCACTCTAGAAGCTTTCTTTTTTTCCTTCCAGTTTCTATCATCCCCTACGTACTTTGCTCCTTCCAAGAAAATTCACTAGGTTGATTTAGAACAGTTTTGCTTGTGTTCACGCATTACAAAGATAGGATCGTATAGTAAGTTCACCTCTGTGTCTGGCTTTTATTGTTTAATACTGTGAGTTTTTTTATTGTTACATAAATTTGAGGGCTATAAAAATGTGTGTGTGTGTATGTATGTGTGTGTGTGCATATGTTTACCGTTTATGTTTGAGAAATGATAGCTAGAAACATTAGATGTTTACTGAAGCTATATCAATAACCAGGGGCTAAAAACTTGTTTGTAGTGTTACAAGGTGAGTTGATGAATCTGAGATCATAGAGTAGAGCCAAAGGAAACTAATAATATGTAAAATCTTTCCAATATTAAATTCAGCATTATTCAAAAAAATCAAAGAAAAATATAGTAAATATATCATCATCTCTTTCTGACACGGTTTGAAGAAAACCTGATGGAATAAAACACATAGTCAATGCAGAATTTGACAGATATATATAATAATGTCATAATATTAATTAAACATTTTCATTCATTTCTCCTTGCTAAAAACATATGAGCAAAAATCTTTTTATTTCTCTCGACTCAGAATGAGCAGCAAATGAAGAAGGAAAAAGGAAAAGTGGCTTAATATTACATAACTTATCTTTCTTAGTCAATAAACCTACTAATATATACCCTAAAAACTGAAAACATTGTGACTCAAATATTTTCTTTCATGAATAATACAATTGTGATCAAATAGGTCATTCTGGTGGTAGAAAATATGCATGTCAAGGAAGATTGACCTTCGACTTCCTTGCTTTTTAAACAGATACCTGGGTTTTATGTGATATAGAAAAAAACATGCCCTCTTCATAGCCTTTGGTAGAGGAAAGGGAATAAAAATTATTATTTTTATTAAATAATAATTAATAAATAATAATTTTATTATATGGTGAATAAAAATACATTTCTTATAGTGTCTTTTCAATTTTGTATAGGGTTACTTGGGAGCACGGGAGAACTTGCAAAGCTTTTGGAGACGTATAACATCAAATGTTCAGTTAAAACCAATGTATGCTTGTGATATTGTGGGCTACTGAAAATTTTAATTCATGTTATGTAACTGGATTTAAGTGACATAATCACAGGTGAGAGTTGTTATTCAGCTGAGATGAAAGATGGAGTTCTGATTCAGTCTGGTTGCCATTTTTAAGACTTCTCTATAATAGATTATTTTCACAGTGAGAATACACCTAGCCAAGCTGAAGAATCTGAAGTAGGTGGGGTTTATTTTTTTCCCCTTTTTTTTTGTTACCACAAGAGAGGATGATCCTGACAAGTAATGAAATAGCATTTGCTAAAGAATAAATCAGGTATCTGATAAAAAAAATCTAGTGTGAAAAATTTATTCAATTTTTCTTCTCAATCTAATTTTTAGTTAGTAAACTGCTCACAGTGAGAAATTACAGATGAAATATCAATAATTTCCTTCAAGAAAGTCAGTTGTGACATGGAGCACACGTGCTCACATTCCTTCTACCTCCCCCAGAGTTCTTATCTGGGGCACTGTCTTTTTTACATTTGTTTCATAGACATTGTTTTGTATTTATTTAATGTTTTCTTCATTCAGTGCTAGTGGACTTTGTGTTCCACTAGTAATATATCTTTTTGATTCTAATAACTCTATGATTGATTATTTTCAAAATGTATTGGATTTTTGGTACAATTCACCTGTTCCTGCCTCTATTATTGAATTATGAGATTTATATAGTGTAAGTCTTTATCTTACTCATCTACCCCAGTGTTTAGATGAATGCCTAAAATATATTGTGTTCAACATGCTTGCTGACAAAATTAATGATTTAAATATTCTTATATTGTATTAGTTATTCATATATTGTATTGGATAAGCATAAGTCTCTTTTTTCAAATTAAACTCAGCTTACTAGTCTAGCTTCCTATGACACGTTATAGCAATTTTTTATCTACAAGTTTGAATTTTTTTATCTACAATTTGAACTTTATTTCCATACTTTTTTATTGTACAAGTTGAACTTTTTTATTGCCACACATAAGTTTTAATAGCATGCATCAATGAATAGCTCATAGGTAAATCAGTCATTTGATCTTGGGTTAGTAACTTTAGTGGCTTTTTGAGTTTTAACTAAAAGAGAAAAATGAGAAATTTTATTAACTGGGGATAAATAGAATTATGTTTATGATAGCACTGTGTACATGTAGGGTGCTTCTGAAAAGGAAAACAGAGAACATCAGCTCATCTGACCGAATTACTTACCCAATGTGTAATTTTGGACATTAATTTATCTCTATAAAGTTACAATGAATTTCAGTAAGAGACATATCCATCAATGTGGCAGATTAGATTAGTGACCTTCAAATGTTTTGATCACTCTTCCAGAAAGTAATTTTAAATAACTATGAACCCCTTTGCACATTATTGTTACTATCTACTTTTTATATTTTGCTTAAGTTGAAGTTTCTGCAAATAATGTAATTTTCAAAACTGAGTGTACACACTCATTTCTATGAGTATTGATATTGCTAAATGAAATTATATTACTTTTAAATATGTATTTTAAAAACTATAAATACCACAGCAATTTGATACCCCTCATAATTCATTAGAATACATTATGTCATTAATCTCTTTTTTAATATTTAAAAATTTTAAATGCTGGCTTTTTCTATAAGAACTCATAATTTTTCTACTTCTCCACAGAAAATTACTGTAATATATTGCTGTAACATATTTTATGTTTGAAAGCATTTTATAATTAATATACTGCAATAAATACGTCTTTAAATTTACATTTATTTGTAATATACATATAAATATAAATTTATTTTAAAATGTCTTGGAACCATAATATTCAAAGAAATAAAATTGTTCTAGATTAAATTGTAATTGAAATTATTTCTAATTTACAGTTTTTTAAAACTATAAATATGACATTTGAAAATTACCTTAAGTAAAATATTACTGTAAAATACATCTCTTACTAGGATGGATGAGGCAGCTGAATATTTTCACAATTATTCTATGCATATGTTGGTGGACATTTCAAAATAAGGCTAATTTTAGCAGAAATTTTGCTGTGTGTGTGTATGTTTATAAATAGAGTCATTGAGAGAAATCATGTTCACAAAAAGTAGCATAGGAAAATAAAGTATGCTTTTACAGCCATGTTGTTTAATTCCTTGACTGTTTTCCAGATTTCATGCCAAAGTCACATTGTGATTTGCCATCAAACATTTTTCATCAATTAATAAATCTATTAGGTTCCTCTCCAATTTTGTCAAACCAAGCAAAAATTAGAAAGCATCTGCCTTCCTGAACAACGTTAACCTATTTTTAGAGTCATTGACTTTAGTGCCTTTCAGTTTTCTTGCTAGTAGTGTGACCAGTTCTCTGTATGAAAATCTCCCTTTGTTGAGTGTTTCTTCTTTTTTGGCTTGACTATAGTTGATAGACTCAATCTTCTTGTTCACTAGTTTTTCAGTCAATAGGAGGTAAGGAGCAAGAGAGAAACTAAGGTATTTCTCATTCTCCCAGCATCAGGCGGTATGAGCAACAGGTGCATCTCCTTAATGGCACTGCCTCCAGATAGAGAGACCCACAGTGATTCCACCTGAGCAATCATGGCCCTGGGCTGTGCCAAAACCACCTTTTCCCTTTGTTAATCCAGCCTAGGGTTCGTAGCACAACTTCCTGCTATAGCAAATTTTCCTCTTACCTCGCTATTTTCTGTTTCACTTCTCATTACATCTATTACCTCTGTAAGCAATCCCTTTTACTTTTTGCTTCTTTGAATAGATTATAGATTTTGCTTCTTTGAGCAGAGTTCACATTCTTCGTAGGAATCTGACTGATTCGGTTTCTTCGTAATAAATAAATCTGTTACCCTATATCATGCTTGGAACAAGCTCAGAGGAACATTATCAGGTAATCGCTCATATAATCATATCAAAAATAATAAAATCACAAAAGGATTTCAGAACTTTAAATACGAATGTTGAGAGAGTCAAGTTTTTATGGAATTAATATGGGTAAAACCTACATAGATTTGTTTTGTCACTGCTATTGTGACTAATTTTTATCTAAAGCCTAATATATTTGGGGAAATTATTCTATGACAGTTGATTCAAGTTATTCTTCTTCTACATAAAAATATAAAATATTTTCACTGTATTACCCAATTTCAATTTTATATTTTTAAATTTTCCCATCTTATTAATTGTAATAAAGATAGCTTTAAAAAATTTGTACATATAAGACTACAAAAGCTGTTTATTGTTTTCGATTTTTATTATTTATATAGTTATGTGAAGAGGGCTTTCCTTTTTAACTTTCAGGGTTCTGAAATGTGATGTTTAAAATCATGTTACCTTTAAATAACTTAATGAACTTACGCAATGTATACACAGTATAAATTCAGTATGAAACCTGTGATGCTAAGGTATGGACAAGACCAAGACTTCATGAATATTCTGGCCTGCTTTGATTAAATGTGACCTTTCTCTACATCAGATTCAAAGATATCCAAATTAGTATGACATTTCTTGTGAATCTGTGTTAATTTAATGACAAAGTAAAAAGAATAAAAAGGAAAATGCATGTCACAGCTCTACAAAGTGAAAATGTAATTCATTTCTCATTATAGGTTTTTAAAATTTTTTCTTCTTATTTTTCCACTTATAATTCTATCTTCAAGTATATGGTCTGTCATATTAATAAATGGAAACTATTTTTAAATATGTAAATTTTAAAATAAGTTGGGAGTTTTAAGAGATACTATTATATATCTATGTGATATTCAAATTAGTCACATGAAGATTGTTTCATAAAATTACACTTATTTAATGTTGCATGTAGTGGTATAGGCTGAATCCTCTCCTAAAAGATGCTGACATTCTAAGCCCTAGCACCTATGAATGCGACCTTAGTTAGAAAAAGGGTCTTTTCAGATAATCAAGTTAAGTCTAGTTGGTTAGGGTAGCCCCTAATCCAATATGACTTTGTCCTTAAAAAAAATGGAAAATTTGGATAGAGGGGAAGGCACACAAACAGAGGCAATGCTATGTGAACATGAAGGCAGAGCGAACCTCTACAAGCCAAGAAACGTCCAAGATTATCAGCAAACTTCCAGAAATAGGAGAGAGGCACGGAACAGATTATTTCTCATAGCTATTAGGAGACAACCCCGCCAACACCTTGATTTTGGACTTTGAGCCTCCAAAATTATAAGAAAATAAATGTCTGTTGTTGAAGCTACTCGGTTTCTGATGCTTTGCTATGGCAGCCCTTGAAAACTACTACATATAGTAAAGTTATGCTTGTTACATCATCTATTTTGTATCATATCTCTCTACTTCACCTTGGCTTCTACATACATTTCTATCTCCGTCTGCATCTAATATGTATTCATTTCTACAACTCTATCTTCCCCAAATATGTATAATTAAAGAAGAATTTCTTGAGGAACCAAAATCCTTTAAATTAAAACAAATGAATATAAACTAATGGAGACATCATGATTACTTACTATGCACTTAGAATTTTAATTTTCTGGGATCCACATTGTGTTTTACTAATTCAGTGCGTTTTTACTTGAATATATTCTTCCTGCATTGACTTCCTAGCTTGAAAGAGATAATGAACTCCTTATGCACTTAGTTTATTACCAGAAAGTATTTTTTAAGGCACTGACAAAAGTTATGCACCTTTTTTGATACAGTCATTTTAGGAGTAATGTAAATATTAAGGGTACGTAGGCATATTGACATACCTGCATTTTAATGTAGTTATTTTCCAACCCCAAGTAAATTTCTGCATGAATAATTTAAAAAATATATAAAATTTAATTTTTTAATGTGTATATTAATTGTCCTCATAAAGAGAGACACTAGAAAGTATTCACTGACTCTTAAGCTTTTATAGTTTTTTGTATTTTATTTTATTTTATTTTATTTTATTTTATTTTATTGTCTGAGATGGAGTCTTGCTCTGTCGCCCAGGCTGGAGTGCAGTGTCTCTGCTCACTACAACCTCCACCTACCAGACTCGACCAATTCTCATGCCTCGGCCTCTCAAGTAGCTGGGATTACAGGCCTGCACCAACAAGTCCGGCTAATTTTTGTATTTTTTAGTAGAGATGAAATATTGGAGTTTCGCCGTGTTGGCTAGGCAGGTGTCAAACTCCTGGCCTCAAGTGATCCACCCGCCTTGGCCTCTCAAAGTGCTAGGATAATAGGCTTGAACCACCGCGCCCAGCCCAAGCTTTTATAATTTATAATTGAAGTTTTAAGACCATCTAGTGCAGCTTCTTGGAGTTAACTTTACTCACATACCTAGCATCTATAATACTCTTCCAGTACTGGCTAAGTTCACTTTTCACAGACTTAAATAGATGCCCCTGCCCTTCTTCTTCCATAGTACTTAGCTGTAAATGCTTTTGTAATTGTTGGTCTTTGCACTACAACTTGAGACTGGGCCATGTCTATCTTGTTCATCTTTTTATCTAGTCTCCAGTACAGTGCCTCCTACATTGCTTGAATGGAAGAAAAAATAAATACATGAATGGATACACATATAGTAGGAGAAGTAACAGCGCAATGGAAAAATGAGAACTTCAGTGTCAGATCTAGATTCAAATCCTCCATCTGCCACATATTCCATGAGCAGATTATGTAACACCTTTGAGAGGACATGTCTTCAGCTATCAAATGGACATATTAATTCTCACCTCACAGATTGTTGAATGGCCTAAAAGGATTATATATATACACAAACACACATATGTGTTATATATTTACATATACATGTATGTATATGTATATGTGTATATTATATATATAAAATACCCATATATTTATTATGCCCATATAATCCCAGCTACACAATAGTTATTCAATAATAGTTACTATAATTATTGTAGGATTATAGCATTATGATAAACTCATGGAGGAGTCAAAAATTTATTGCTTTGTGTACTTTCTCATTAATCATAGTATGCTGCAAATAATATAAAATTAAATTTAGAGATAATGATTGATAAAATATAAAATATATGTTCTACTTTACCTGAGAGCATCCAGTCAAATGACCAGTTTTGAGCAAAAGGATTCCTGACATTTTTGTGAAGTCTTGGGTAAAAATACCAACAGCAATAAGAACGTCATCACCCTGAGGATTTTTATAATGAGGATTTTTATACTGTTTGGACGATCTGATACCTACAATTATGATATTACAATAAAATCTTGCCTAGAACAATTAAAATCCCCCAAGAAATACAAAACAATTTCATACTGTCCTTTGCATAAATTAATATGTGATGATTTTTGCAGGTGTATGTCTCCCTTGTTTTTTTTCTTTGAGACGGAGCTTGCTCTATCTCCCAGGCTGGAGTGCAGTGGCGCCATGTTGGCTCACTGCAACCTTAGCTTCCCAGGTTCAAGCAATTCTCCTGCCTTAACCTCCTGAGTAGCTGGGATTATAGGCACCTGTCACCATGCCCAGCTAATTCTTGTATTTTTAAGTAGAGATGGGGGTTTTACCATGTTGGCCAGGCTGGTCTTCAATTTCTGACCTCAAGTGATCCACCCGCTTCGGCCTCCCAAGTGGTGGGATTACAGGCATGAGCCACTTTACCCAGCCTATGTTTCCATTTCTACGGTTTTCCTCTCTGAAACAAAACAAAACAAAACAACTTGCAGATACTGAGCAGCTCTTTTATGAGATTAGCCTAATCTTCATTCCAAAACTTAGCAAGGAAGTACAGAAAAAGGAAATTTACAGATCAATGTTACTGATAAACATAGAGAATCTTAAAGAAATTTTGGCAACCTAAATCTAACAATATTTAATGAGGATAATGCCTTATAACCGAATTAATTTTGTGTAAGAAATGCAAGATTTGTTAAACATTAGATATCAGTTAATGTACTTTATCACATTGAGGAAATAAAAGACAAATCACACAATCACACAAGTAAATGCAAGAAAAGCATTTAATGAAAGAACAACATTTATTCATAACAATTCTATGCTAAATAGTATAGAAATGAATTTACTTAATCTAGAAAAGGGAAAGTACAGGAAAACTACAGCATCTATGGATAAATAGATAAAGGAATGTAACACACAACACACACACACACACACACACACACACACAGAATATTATTCAGCCTTAGAAAGGGGAAATTCTGTCATTTGTAACAATGTGGATCAGCATAAGATATTATGCTAAGTGAAATAAACCAAGTACAAAAAGACATATGCCAAATAATCTCACTTATATATAGAATCTTAAATAGTCAAATTCATAGAAATAGTACAATGGTGTTTGCAAGAAGTGGGGGGCAAGGTTAAAGGAAATGAGATGTTGGTCAAAGGGTACAGTTGTATTTGTGCAAAATTAAGTTCTGGAAATTTAATGTACAGCATGGTGACATTAATGATAGTATATTAGTGTGGTGGTTAATAACACTATATTGTATACTTGAAATTGTTCAGAGAATAGATCTTTTTGAAAAAGATTTATTTTATTTTATTTTATTTTAAGTTCTAGGATACATGTGCAGGATGTGCAGGTTTGTTACATAGGTAAATGTGTACCATGATGGTTTGCTGCACCTATCAACCCATCACCTAGATATTAATTCCCGCATGCATTAGCTATTTATCCTGATGTTCTGCCTCCCGACCGATTCCAGTCCCCAGTGTGTGTTGTTCTCCTCCCTGTGTCCATGTGTTCTCATTGTTCAGCTCTCATTTATAAGTGAGAACATGCAGTGTTTGGTTTTCTGTTCCTGTGTTAATTTGCTGAGAATAATGGCTTCCATCTCTGTCCATGTCCCTGCAAAGGACATGATCTCATTCTTTTTATGGCTGCATAGTATTCCATGGTGTATATGTACAGCATTTTCTTCTTCCAGTCTATCATTGATGGGCATTTGGGTTGATTCCATGCCTTGCTCTTGTGAATAGTGCTGCAATGAACATACACTTGCATGTATCTTTATAATAGAATGATTGATATTCCTTTGGGTATATCCTCAGTAATGGAATTGCTAGGTCAAATGGTATTTGTGGTTCTAGGAATAGATCTTAAATGTTCTCACCACACCAAAAAAATCCAACCAAACAACAGCAACAAAACAATTGATGAAACCCCATCTCTACTAATAATACAAAATTTAGCCAGGCCCATGTGGTGGCGGGCACCTGTAATCCCAGCTACTCAGCAGACTGAGGCAAGAGGATTGCTTCAACTCTGGAGGCGGAGGTTGCAGTGAGCCCTGATCGTGCCACTGCACTCCAGCCTGGACAGGGCAAGACTCAGTCTCAAAAAAAAACAAATAAACAAAAATAACTTTGTATGTGAGGTAATGGATATAGTAATTAGCTTGATTATGAAAATCATTTCACTATATATGTATATGAAAACATCACCCTATATTCCTTAAATGTATACAATTTTTGTTGGTCAATTACATCTCAATATAATTGGGGAGAGGAAGAAAACTCCTATAGCCGATACAGGCATCACGCCTAATAATAAATGAGGAAAGCTTACTCTCTGAGATCAGAAACAACACAGAGATGTCCACTCTCTGCATTTTTTTAACATAAGCTAGAGTTTCTAGACAGTAAACTAAGGTAATAAAAATAAATAATATATATATGGATTTAGAAGAAAGAAAATTATTCATAGATATTATGAATATATAGATAGAAAATTCCAAAGAACCTATTATAGATATAGATTATTAGAATTAAACAAGGTTACTAAGGTTACTTGATATAAAATTAGTGTGTGAAATTTATCATACTCTTATTAGTAAGCAAAAACCCATTTGAATATGAAAATATAAAAAGATTTCACTGAACATATTATAAAATATTAGAATCATTATTTAAGAAAAATTACCCTTCAACCAAAATTTTGAGAACAAATATTTTTCTCAAGCATGAGCAAGATCTTTTTGTGTACTGTGTACTGAGCAGAAATGAAAATCTCAATGTCATAATCATTTATATCACATTCTCTAAACAAAATAACTAAACGGTACCTAAAGAACAAAAATATAAATTAAAAGTTTTCATGTGTGAAATATAAAATTGTCTAAATTGAATCAAGTAAGAAATTAGAATGGATATTACAATTTAGTAAAAATGATAATGAATATGTGTACATAAGTGTTTGTAGGATGCAACAAAAGTCATATTTTGAGAAAATTTGTAACCAGTGCTCCTATTTAAATAAAAAGACTAAAATGTATTGACTCAATATTAACTCAAGGAACTAACTTATATAATTAGAAGTAGCATAACAGCCTAAATAAACCCAAATAAAATACAGGGAAAGAAATAAAGAGCAGTAATTAATAAAATAGAAAACTAAGATATAATGGTGACAATCAAAACACAGTTTTCTTTCATCTTTTTCATCTTTTGTCTATTTGTGCTATTTATTTATAATATCTTTAACCAATCTAGGTCTACTTTTCTTCAGATTTCTGTAATATGCAGCTAATTCCTTACATTGAAATTGAATTGTATTTTATTTTATATGTTATTGTACTTTATATGTACATATGTTTCCATCTATAGAAGTTGTTTATTTTTTAAAAGATTGACTCTTTTCAAGTCCAGAAATATCTGTAGATTATAGGAAACAATAATAATGATTAAAGAAATAGAAGATGAAAAAGATGAAAGAAAACTGTGTTTTGATTGTCACCATTATATCTTTTATTTTAGAATAGCTTTAGATGTACAGAAAAATTGCAAGCATAGTACAGACAGTTCCCTTATACTTCACATCAGTTTCCTCTATTATTACTATTCTATATTTATTATCTATGGTATATTTGTTTCAATTAATAACAATATTGATGCATTAGTATTAAGTAATGTCCGCACTTTATTTAGGTCCTTAGCATTTATCTAATGTCCTTTCACTGTTGGAGGATCCTATTCAGAATTCCACATTAGATATAGTCATTATATCACCTTAGACATTTCTTAACTATGATAATTTCTCACACTTTAACTTATATGTCCTCTATAGTTTTGAGGAATACAGGTTAGATATTTTGTAAAATGTCCCTCTATTAGGATTTGTCTGATGGTTATCTTATGATTATACTGAAATTATATATGGTTGAGAGGCAGAGTATAGCGCTAACGCATCATTTTCCACTAACTCAGTGTGCATATTATCAACATGATTTATTACTGTTGATGTTAACATTGATCATTTGCTCTTCAGCAATGATCAGTATTTGCTCCTCAGTTTCTTTACGGTAATGTTACTGTTTTCCTCTTTTTAACTGTATTTTTGGAAGGAATTTACTATGCACATCTCACATTTAAGGAGTTATTTATGCTCTGTCTCCTTGAGACTAAAGTATCTAAATTACTTGGAATTTTCAGCATGGAAGATTTGTCGATTATATACCCTTTATTTATTTATTCAATCATCTATTTATAAATATTGATTCATGGGTATTTATTTTAGAATTGTAATTCAAAACCAATTTACTTTATTGCTCCAATTGTTTCTTCTTTGACTATTGGTAGATCTTTGAATTCACTCGCGTCCCTTGTAACATATCCGCACATGGGATTTTTTGCTTTGATTTCAGCCCTTCTTCACTTTATGGCACTACAAGATGATTCAGGCTCATTTCATATGTTTTCTGCTTAAGCTTGACTTTTATTTCTTTAACCATGCAAATATAAATATTTTATATTTTATGTTTGATAATTCTAATATGTGAAAATGTGTGGATTTGTTTTCTCTCTACTGGCCTGCATTCAAGGTAGCTTATTTTTCTTCTGCACTTGATTATTTGTTTTTTGGGAGATGCTCATTCAGCTAGGAAAAGTATGTGTTGGCTTTATTTGAGGCCTAGGATGGATGTGCATTCCTCTGAAGAAAATCCCAAGTGTCTAGGGCAACCACCAATCTAGGACCATGTTAATTCACAAAGGAAATTTCCATTTACCTGAATTTGTATTATAATTGATATTAATAAAGGTATCCTATGATTCTTTCCATTAACATTTGTTTGGTACATTTTAAAAATTCTTTTATTTTCACATTTTCTGTACCTATGTGATTTGATCATGTCTTTTATAAAAGCTATGAAACCATAAGTGAGTCTGCCCACCCAGTATAGCAAAGCCAAATGCTAACATCAGGAGTTGTGGTGAGAGAAAATAAGGCATTTATTGCTTAGGGCACCAAGCAAGGAGAATCAGACAGCTACAGCTGAACACCTGAACTCTCTGATGGCTTACTGGTAAGGGGTTTTAAAGGCAGAGAGTTAGAAGCTATGGACAAGTTATAAATGAATACACGAATGATATATATTGGTTTGACCTAAAAAAAAAAAGAAAAAAGGTGGGACATCCAGAAGCAGGGGCCCACAGGACATATGTAGAGTCAAAGATTTTCTGATTTGTGATTGGTAAAGGAGGAAAAGATTTGTCTAAAAATTTGGGTCAGCAGAAAGGAATGTTGGCTTTGGCCTGTGGCATGAATTCTTCCAGGCTTCTCAGAAAGAAATTTAGAACAAAGAACGGAAGTCAGAGTTCAGCCCTCAGTTTCCCATTATCTGAGGTCTACATGCCAGCAGGCAGCAATTTTTGTTTATTAGGAGTCCAGGTTTCTGAAAAACTATTCAGGGACACATGTTAGGATGCTATCTTTAGTTTCTATTGAGAATCAAACATTTTGTGGCTCTAGTTTCCTTGGATATTATTTTAAGGTATTGTTATCTTCTTGTTTATCAGGTTGCTGATTTACTTCTCATGGCTACCTAGGTGCCTGAAAATTCCGTTGGAGGAACTCAAGATTTTCCTTTAATTCTATGCTTTGAGGCAGAGAGGTAACTGGCAGGTCCCTAAGAGGGGTCACTGTGCCATCTCATAAATAGCCTATATTTTTATTCTTTTTAAATTTCTTTTAATTTACTTCAATTTTATTCTGAAATCTCTAACTTAAAATGTGTCTCTATTTTGCTATTATTACTAAGTTTGCGTTTTTAGAATTATTACTATTTTGTATTCTTAGAATTATTTATCTTACCTTTTCATTTACACTGCCCAGAATTTTTTGGATTGTTTTATTTTTTCTACTTGCTTGTACACTTTATTTTTATTTCATATTTACATATATATATAATTTTAGATTTGGGGTGCATGTGCAGAATTGTTGCATTGATATAATGCTTAATAAATATATTTGTATATTTTAAGTTTTCTCCTTAATTATCTCTGGAATTCTATAATGCATAACTTATCAAAGCATAAGGGTCAATCAGTGTAATACACTTATAAATAATACAATAGTTTTAGAGCTCATCATATTCTTGGAAAACAATCCTTAAGAAGCAATCATTTTCTTTTGTGTAGTTTATATCTTCTGGTGTCTGTTGTTGCTGTTGAGAATATTGTCTAATAGTCTTTATTTTTTACATTTTTTTCTTTTGGTTACGTTGAAATACCTTTTCTTTATGTTTGTTTTGCTGGAGCTTTTATTTGTGGAAATATTTTTCTTTACTTTGTTTCAAATATATTCTGCTTTTGATGTCTGCAAATTCATGTTTTGTCCTCTCCAAATAATCCTCATCTACTATTTTTTAAAATATTTCCTTTTTTTTTTTTTTTTTTGAGACAGAGACTGGCTCTGTCACCCAGGCTCCAGTGCAGTGGCGCGATCTCGGCTCACTGCAAGCTCCCCCTTGCCAGTTCACACCTTTCTCCTGCCTCAGCCCCCCAAGTAGCTGGGACTACGGGCACCCGCCACCACGCCCCGCTAATTTTTTGTGTTTTTAGTAGAGACGGGGTTTCACCACGTTAGCCAGAATGGTCTGGATCTCATGGCTTCATGATCCACCCGCCTTGGCCTCCCAAAGTGCTGGGAGGTGTGAGTCACTGTGCCCGGCCTACATTTTCAAATATTTCAAGCCTCTATTTTCTCTATTTTTTTTTTTCTTTTGGGAGTTACACCTGGATTTACAGTCACCCTTCACCTTTTATCCTCAATATCTCTTCTTCATTTTTTTCTCTGCATAAAAGAGAAAATGGGAAAAGGACATGTTTTGTGCTGTTTTCAGTGTAATATCTTCAAATCTAACTTCTAGTTCACAAATACCTCTTTCAGTTGAATCTGTCTATTGTTAAAATTTTCTAAAGGATTAATTATTGTTGTTATTATTTACTTATTTTTATAGATTCAGGAGGTACATGTGCAGATTTGTTACATGGATATGTTGTGTAATGGTGAAGTTTGGGCTTCCAGTGTGCCCCTCACCCAAAAAGTAAACATTGTACCTTATAGGTAAATTTTTAACCTTCACTTTCCTTCAAAACTCTCCCTTTTCGAAGTGTCCTGTGTCTTTATTTCACCCTGTATGTGCTTGTATACCTATCGTTTAGCTCTAACTTGTAAGTGTTAACAGGAAGTAATTTGATTTTCTGTTTCCGACTTATTTCACTTAGAATAATGTTCCATCCATGTTGGGGCAAAAGACATGATTTAATCTTTTTATGGTTGTGTAGTAATACATGGTGTATACGTACCACATTTTCTTTATCCGGTCCACCACTGATTGATACATAGATTGATTCCGTGACTTTGCTGTTGTGAATAGCAATGAGATAAACATACATATAGTGCAGGTATCTTTTTTATGTAACAATTTATTTTCCTCTGGGTAGTTACCATTAGTGCAATTGCTGAGTTAAATGGTAATTCTATCTTTATTTCTCTGAGAAATTTCCATACTGTTTTTCATAGAGGTTGGACTAATTTACATTCCCACCAACAGTGTATAAATATTTTGTCCTCCACATTGTTACCAACAACATATGTTGATTTTTTTTTCCTTGCTTTTAACTAACACCCATTCTAACTTGGTGTAAGATAGTATCTCATTGAGGTTTAAATTTACATTTCTCTTATGACTAGTGACGTCGAGCATTTGTTCATGTTTGTTAGCTCCTTCTATGTCTTCTTTAGAGAAATGTCTGGTCATGTCCTTCACCCACTTTTTCTTGGAGTTATTTGTTTTTTGTATGTATGTTGAATTGTTTGAGTTCCTTGTAGACTGTGGATATTAGTCCTTTGTTGGATGCATAGTTTGCAAATATTTTCTCCCATTCCTCAGGTTGTCTGTCCACTCTGTTAATTATTTATTTTGCTGTGCTGATGCTTTCAAGTTTAATTAAGTCCCATTTGTCTATTTTTGTTTTTGTTGCCTCTGCTTTTTGGGTCTTAGTCATAAATTCTTTGCCTAGGGCAGAGTCCAGAAGAGTTATTTCTCAGCTTTTCTCAAGTATTTTTTATAGTTTTGGGTGTTACATGTAAGTATTTAATCCATCTTGCATTAATCTTTGCATATGATGAGAGACAAGGGTCCAGCTTCATTCTTCTGCATATGGTTATCCAATTTTCCCAGCACCATTTACTGAAGACAGTACCCTTTTCCTACTGTATGTTTTTGTCAACTTTGTAAAAAATCAGTTGGCTATAGATATGCAGCTTATTTCCAGGTTCTCTATTTTGCTCCATTGATCTATGTGTCTGTTTCTGTACCAGTACCATGTTATTTTTGTTACTATAGCCTTGTAGCATAATTTGAAATTGGGTAATGTGACACTTCCAGCTTTGTTCTTTTTGCTTAGGACTGCTTTGGCTATTCAGGTTCTTTTTGGTTCCCCAAGAATTTCAGAATTATTTTTCCTAATTTTGTGAAAAATGATGTTGGTAATTCAATAGGAGTTTCATTGAATCTGTATCTGCTTTGAGTGATATGGTCATTTTAACTATAGTGATTATTTTCATCATGGGATATTTTTCCATTTGATTGTGTCATCTATAATTTCTTTTATTACTACTGTAGTTCTGCTTTTAGAAATTTTTCACCTTCTTGGTTCTATGTATTCTTTTTTATATTTTTGTGATTATTGTAAATTAAATTGAGTTCTTCATTTGGTTTACAACTTGAACATTATGTATAGAACGTATAGAAATGCTACTAATTTTTGTACTTTGATTTTTGTATGCTGGAACTTTACTAAAGTCATTTTTCAATTCTAGGAGTCTTTTGGAAGAGTCTTTAGGGTTTTAAAATATGTATAAATGATGTATAAAATATTATGTCACCAGCAAACAGAAATAATTTGGTTTCCTTTGTTTTTCCAATTTAGAGGCTTTTATTTATTTCTCTTGCCTGATTGCTCTGGCTAGGACTTCTAGTACTATGTTAAACAGGAGTGGCGAAAGTGGATATCCTTGTCCTTTTCCAGTACTTTTCATCTTTTCCCCATTAAGTATGATATTACTTTGGGTTTGTTGCATATGGCTTTTATTATTTTGATGTATGTTCCTTCAATGCCTAATGTGATGAAGGTTTTCTTTTTATCATAAAGGGATGTTGGATTTTATCAAATGCTTTTCTACGTCTATTGAGATGATCTATGATTGTTGGTTTTAATTGTGTTTATGTGGTGAATCACATCTATTGATTTGGATATGTCGCATCCCTGAAAGACAACCCACTTGACTGTGATGTATTAACTTTTTGATGTGCTGTTAAATTCAGTTTGCTAATATTTTATTGAGAACTTTTGCTACTATGTTCATCAATGATATTAGCCTGTAGATTATTTTTGTTGTTGTGTTCTTGCCCAATTTTGGTATCAGGGTGATACTTGTTTGATAGAATGAGTTAGGGAGGAATCCCTATTCCTTGATTTTTTTGGAATAATTTTTAGTAAGATAGGTACCAGCTCTTCTTTGTGTAATACATCTGGTAAAATTGGGCTGTGAATTTGTCTGGTCCTGGGTTTTTATTTGTTAGGAGATTGTTAATTACTGACTCTATTTCATTACTTATCATTGGTCTGTTCAGAGTTTCTATTTCTTCCTGGCTCAATATTAGGAGGTTGTGTGTTTCCAGGAATTTACTCATTTCCTCTAGATTTTCTAGTTTGTGTGTATAGAAATTCTCATTGTAGCCTCTGATTATCTTTTTTATTTCTGTGTTACCAGTTGTGATATCACCCTTATCATTTCTGATTTTTTTTTTTGAATCTTCCCTCTTTTTTTCTTGGTTGGTCTAGTTTGCATTCTATCCATTTTATTTATCTTTTCAAAAAACTAACTTGTCATTTCATTGATGCTTTGTATCTTTTTTTTTTTTTTTTTTGGGGGTCCCAATCTCATTTAGTTCTGCTCTGATCTCTGTTACTTCTTTTCTTCTGGTTGTTTTGAGTTTGTTCTTGTTTTTTAGTTCCTTGAAGTGTGGCATTAGGTTGTTAACTTGAGAACTTTATATCCTTTTGATGTAGGCATTTGGTGATATAAGCTTTCCTTTTAGCATTGCTTTTGCTGTACCTCAGAGGTTTTAATATGTTGTGTGTATTTTCATTTACTTAAAAAAATTTTTGAATCTTGGCCTTCATTTCATTATTTAACAAAATATTACTGAGGAACAAGTGGTTTAGTTTCCATATATTTGTATAGTTTTGAGAGTTACTCTTGGTATTGATTTCTAATTTGATTCCACTGTGCTCCAAAAAGATACTTGATATGATTTCTCCTTTTTTTTCCTTAAATTTATTGAGACAACTAAGCATATGGTCTATCTTGGAGAATATTTCATGCATAGATGACAAAAATGTATATTCTACATTTGTTAGGTAGAATGTTCTGTTAATGTCTGCTAGATCCATTTGATCTACAGTCCTGTTTAAATTCAGTTTCTTTTGATTTCTCTGTCTCAATTATCTGTCTAGTGCTGTTGGTGACATGTTGAAGTCCCGTAATTTTATTATGCTGCTATCTGCTACAGAAGTTTTGATTTATCATTTATATTTTCTTAATTCAAAAAGAGTTGTTTCTTTTCCAGAACTTCCTGTGCATTTTCAGTATGTGTTTTAGGTAAAATCTTATTGATTTGAACTTTTTTCACATGTTTTAAAAAATTCCTTCTGTGATCATTTGAATTCAAAGTCCTTATGCACCTATGTCTGTGTTTCTTCTGACTTGTCCATGGTGGCTTGGGGATCTTTGACAATCATTGCAATCTGTGACATTACTCTTGGCCCTAATTGTGAATAATTTTCTTCAGAGAAAATTAGCATTTATATTTGCCAAGATACAAGAGATACTGCCAAGCTGGAAATAACTTAGCTCCAAAGGGTGCAGATTCAATGTGAATGACTCTGGTTAATTGAAGTCTTCATATGCACTGGTCCCAGATTTAGTCTTCAAACTTGCACACATGTAAGCATTTATTTTCAGGGAAGTGTTCCTGCTGTAGTTGATTTATTAGTCATTCCTCTCACTTCTTATTTCAGCTCATGGCATTTTATTTTGTTGTTCTTTTGGGAGCAGGATGGAGCATCCTCGGAAACACAGTGACTCCTTTGTGAGCCAGAAATATTGAAAATATGTTTTATCCAGAATATAGTAGTTCTGTAGCAGGAGGTTTTTTTAGAGTATCTTGCCCAATACACTGGTGAAAGCAAAATTCTGTTTACTATGCATTTTTGACATACTTGGTTTTAGCATAATTATTGAATAGTTCCAAACTAATACCTTATTTACAATATTTAAATGTAAATGCCTTCTAAAAATAAATTTTAAATATTTCAAATAGAAAAACTGTCAGTTGGCCAGGCGCAGTGGCTCATGCCTCTAATGCCAGCACTTTGGGAGGCTGAAGCAGGCAGTTCACAAGGTCAGGAGTTTGAGACCAGCCTCACCAACATGGTGAAACCCTGTCTCTCCTAGAAATAAAAAAATTAGCCTGGTGTGGCAGAGTGCACCTATAATCCCAGCTACTCAGGAGGCTGAGGCAGGAGAAGCTTTTGAACCCCGGAGGCAGAGGTTGCAGTGAGCCGAGATCGTGCCACTGAACTCCAGCCTGGGCAACAGAGCGAGACTAGAGGCTGGGAAGAGTAAAAGGGGTTTGGCGTGGGAGGTGTGGATGGCTAATGGGTACAA
The DNA here is from genome assembly GCF_000951035.1 of Colobus angolensis palliatus. Classification (NCBI taxonomy): domain Eukaryota; kingdom Metazoa; phylum Chordata; class Mammalia; order Primates; family Cercopithecidae; genus Colobus; species Colobus angolensis. The sequence goes on from NW_012111364.1 coordinate 6,454,850, forward strand.
AAAAATAGAAAAAAATAAGACATACAAATTGATAGCACAATAGGTTGACTACAGTCAATAATAACTTAATTGTATTTTTAAAAATAAATAGTGCAATTAGATTGTTTGTAACATGAAAGATAAATAACTGATGGGATGGATACTCCATTTTCCTTGATATGCTTATTTAACATTGCATGTCTCTATCAAAACATCTCACATACCCAGTAAATATATACAACTATTAAGTACCCACAACATTTTTTGAAATAATTAAAAAAAAATTTTTAACTAAAATAAATAAAATCAATTTCGGGATGCATAGAAACTCTGTTGTTTATTTTTGTGGTAAACAACCATAGGAATCTTGCTAAAAAATTTGTACTAGATTTTAATAGCATATTTGGAAAACATACATGATCTGTAAATATATATTTATATATTTGAAAATGCCAATTGTAAAATATATAATAGAGACTTCTAAGTGACCATAAAGCAAATGATGCCTTTAGCAAGTATAACTTGCTTTCTTTAGTGTACATTTAAAGTGATGAAGAGATTTAAATGAGTTTTAAAATTCCTGTTACATAGCAAATTTATTGTCTATAGTTAAGGACTTTTAAGTTGACTCTCTGACAAAAAAAAAAAACAAGACAAACATGGCTTAGTAAAAGGATGATGACTCGTCACAGAATTTCACTGGAATTTACTCTGAACATTCCAGATTCCAAAAGTATTTCGTAATTTTCATTAAGTTAACAAAGGGACAGAGAAGTGTGGAACAAATTTAAAATACAATTCAACAGTATTGAGAGCAAAAGTTACCCTGGTTTTAGATTTAGGTGATTTTTAATGCCTTATATCTGTAGAGAACTAAATAATATTTAATCAATTTTACAAATGTTAACTCACAGACTTAACTCTTCAGGCTGTTTTATAAAGTCATTGAGGGGTTAGTGACCAAGGAGGACCACTTTAGTTGTTCCATGTTCTCCTTTTTCATTGTTTGTTTCTACCTTTCTTGTCTGCCTTCCATTTCTCCCTCTTTCCTTTACCTTTCTTGAGTATTTATGTCTTCAGTTATTCACTGAACATGCAATGTGTGTTAGTAGCTTCATTCAATGTGAAGAAGTAAAGCTATGTCCCCTAGGTAATAAAGTATTATGAACCACTGGATAAAACATTGAGAAACATAAGAGGTAAAATAACAGTAAAGACCAGCATATACTGTTATGGGAATAGTCAAATATTAATAAATGCAGTGGTGACATCGTCCAAGTATAAATGGTTAGAAAACATATGTGCTTAGGTATAACCCATTTAATATGTTAACTTGTTTAAAACATAACCTCATTACATGAAAAGGAGTCTAGAAAGAAATAGATCACAATGGGCTAAATTATCAGTCAAAAGCTTTTTTTTAAAGAGAATATACTTATACTTCAGGTAAGTATACCATGTAAACATAAAAAAGGTAAGGTGGGCCTTCCAAGTGAGAGAAGCAGTGCAAGAAATATAATCACAAAGTTAGAAATGAGAAGACATGTTCAGATGATAATGAATGTATTTACCTAGCTATAAAGCAATGCTGTGTTTATTTCTTTGTTTAATAGATTCTGTAAGAGAGAAGGCTAAAAATACACATTGGGGCAACACTCCTGGAGAACCTTGATTACCCACTGATAGAAGTTTGAAACCATTCTGGATGCAATTGATTGATTTGAGCAAGTATGTAGTGTGAGCGTCGTTATGCCACACAATGATGAATCTCTTTCTATACAATTCTCCAACTTGCAGTCTAACCATCATCTTTCTTTAAGAAACTTTTCTTGGTTCATTTTAAAACCATATCCATTTTCTTCTTAGCACAAAAACATTAAATCTATGAAGATTTCACCTAAAAAATATGCTTTAGTAATGTAACTATTTCTTTAATTGGAGGAAAATTACAGATTTTAAAAATTGAAATTCACATGACAGGGCTGTATCCAACCTGGTTTCTGCCCTCGGAGCAGTAAGGGAGGCCTGTAGGGACGGAATGGGTGTGATCCCTTTCTTCTTCTTTATAAGGGTTATGGCTGACACTCCTATAACAAAAGACAGGGTAACAATAGAAAAGCATAACACATTTAATCAGAGTTTTGTGTGACATGAAAGCCATCGGAAATGAAAACCCAAAGGTACACAGGAAGATGTCTAGTTTCGTACTTAGGTTTGATGAAGCAGGAACAGTCAGGTACAAATGGATAAAAAGAGTATGATCTAATAGTAATAGATTGAGTAAAACCCAACAAGGGCTGTTTATTCAGGTTCCTCTTGGCCTTTCTATGCAGCCTTTCTTTCTTCCAGGTCTGGGGCAGGGATCTGTCTGGAATGGGGGTATTATGATCTACAATCAAAGAAGGTAGGTCATAGAATTTCTTTATGGCCAGTTCTTACACAAAAATATGTCAGAAAGTCATAATACTATGTTTAGGTTTTATGGCTGGCTTTGGGGAAAGGGAGTTTTTATTTCTATGACCTGCCTTAAGAAAGAGAGCTTTGAGTTTCTATGGCCTGCCTCTGGGAGAATGAGAGGTGAGTGACAGGAGAGCAGGAGAAGGGCAGAGAGAAACTTTGCTTCTGATGCTGCTTTTGAGGTCTTCTCCATGTAGTGTTGTATTCTGAGCCTCAAAAGCTCCAACAGGTAAAGTGAGTAATTATTTATAGAATAGGTCTGGGAAAGGGGTAAATATACGTATAAAATATTTCCTTTGAACATAGAACTAATTTTAATGGGAATTATACTGGGAAAGAATTGAGGTTTACCCTGACATTTATTTCTCATTATGTAATGCCAAATGCCCAAAGCACTTTTGTTTTTATAGGAAATTTATACTTATCCCACCTCATTTTGCATCAACATATTTTAAACTTTACTAGTCTTTATAAATAAATCTAAATCTAAGAGCTTTTATTTCCCACAGTAGAAGAGGCAAAACTTTGCCTCTCTTTTCTTAGGGTCTCTGGTTGTGCTTGAGACTTAACTTGACATAAGGCAGATTAACACTAGGAAAACATACACACATTTATTTAATATGGGTTTGTGTGACAAGTGTGCCCTCATAAGGAAATGATCACTGAAAGAACTGATACAACTTAAATGCTTTTATACTAGGTTAAACCAAGAAAGGCAGTTGTGGAAAAGTCCTGAGACCAACTCGGTAGGGAGACTCTAACCCAGTGGTGCTAGAGGAATTAAAGACACACACACAGAAATATAGAGGTGTAAAGTGGGAAATCAGGGGTCTCACAGCCTTCAGAGCTGAGAGCCCTGAACAGAGATTTACCTACATGTTTGTTAACAGCAAACCAGTCATTAGCATTGTTTCTATAGACATTAAATTAACTAAAAGTATCCCTTATGGGAAATGAAGTGATGGGCCGAATTAAAGGAATAGGTTGGGCTAGTTAACCGCAGCAGGAACATGCCTTTAAGGCACAGATCGCTCATGCTATTGTTTGTGGCTTAAGAATGCCTTTAAGCGGTTTTCTGCCCTGGGCGGGCCAGGTATTCCTTGCCCTCATTCCCGTAAACCCACAACCTTCCAGCGCAGGCATTAAAGCCATTATGAACACATTGCAGTGCTGCAGAGATTTTGTTTATGGCCAGTCTCGGGGCCAGTTTATGGCCAGATTTTGGGGGGTTGCTCCCAACAGAAAAGTAAGTAAAATATGTAAGTAAAATTTGCCAGAGTGGCGTATTTTGGGGTGGTGTGTTCTAAACTCCTTCACCACCTGAAGCAGAAGTCTCCTTCAGCAAAAGCCTTCTTCAGAAAATATTGGTGTTAATTTCCATGGGTCTTTCAATATGTTCACAAATTATCACCTTGCAGTGAGTGAAGACATCCCATGGTCTTTGAATTTAGATTTAAAAATCACTATTTTTTTTCCTCCTTATTCTACCTGCGTGCACCGGCCCCCCACCGCCACCCCCAGCAGCTCAGTGGAGTTGAATCTGTTATTGGGCTGAAGTGTTGTCACCCCACACCAATGATAAAGCTAAGTGAACTTGCCATTGTAATTCACAAAAAAATATAGAGATTTGCTGCCGCCACAAATCTACTGCTAACCAAGGCATGGCTTTTACTGAAAGTCTCTGCTCTGGTTTGGATATAGTTTGTTTGGCCCTTCCAAGTTTCATGTTGATATTTGATCCCCAGTGTTGGGGTTAGGGCCTATTGGGAGGTGTTTGGGTCCTGGAGGCAGATCCCTCGTGAATGGTTTGGCACCATTCTCATGGGAGTGAGTTAGTTCTCACTGTTAGTTCCCCATGCAATCTGGTTGTTAAATAAACAAATACATAAAACCTGGCATCTTCCCCTCCTCTCTTGCTTTCTCTCTCACCATGTGATATTCACATGCCATCTCTTCTTCACATTTCTCCATGAGTGGAAATAGCGAGTCCCTAGCCAGAAGCAGATGCTGGCACCACGCTTCTTGAACAGCCTGCAGAACCGTGAGCCAAATAAGCCTTTTTAAAAAAATTACCCAGCATCAGGTATTCCCTTATAGCAACACAGACAGACTAAGACAGTCCCCAAAACATATGAGGGTTGCTGACATTGAGTGAAAGAAAAGTATAAAAAATTATCTCTTCGATTCTCAATATTTAAAAGTTGAACAGAAAACTCAAGAAAATATTTTGTTGATGCTACTCATTCCCAGTAACATTGAGTGTCATGAAAGTCAAGGAAAGAGAGTGTTTTAAAGTGGGACTAGTAAATAGTGCCAGTACTAAAGACAATGAAGTAACTTAAGTTGCGTGAAGTATCTGTTGAATTTAAACACATATAGTTCAAGAACCAAATTGGAAAGAAGAGATTTTGGGTGTGCAGAGGGTAAAACTACGTTATGTTGGGTTAATGACATGTTAGAGGGTAAAAACATGGAGTAGTAGCTAACTACAATCAAGGTACAGGCATAAGAAAAGGTTGGGGTTTAGAAAGCTGGGATGCTATAGAAGAGGACTCAATAGATTTTAAAATGGTACAGAATCAGAATCAGTTTAGGGAGGAAAGAAAGGATAGGATTACGGGACTAAGAATGTGGGAGAAGTCAGAAGGCTGCAGATCTTGAAGTTGAAGAATACTTGTAATGGAGATAACTAAGTAAGGTAGCCATAAGGATTTGGACTGCATTGAGAAAGTGGGCAACTGAATTTCTTATTTCAGAGAAAAAGCAATTTTAAGTGATGTGAAAGGCTGTGGGGAAGCAATTGGAGCAAGCAGCCAAGGTGGAGTAAGAATGAAGTTCATGGAGAGAATGAGATCAGAGAATTAAAAGAGTGAGTTTCTGTATAAATAATTCTAGTGGACTTTGAATTCACTTAGGATTAGGATGACTATACATATGTCTGTTTAGCTGTGAAGTTTTTAGCCATTAACACTCAACATGAGTTTTCTATTTTTTACTTTCTTCTCCAATTCCCATTAAGCAGGCATTAGGCTGCTTGATGGTGTCCCACTGGTCTATTGCACTCAGTTCATTTTTCTCATTTTTTTTTTTCCTGCTTTGCAGACAGGAAAATATCAGTTATCGTATCCTCATGTTCCTGATTTTGTCTTCTGCCTGCCAAATCTGCTATTGATTCTCCCAGCAAATATTTTTTATTGTAATATATTGTACTTTCTGGCTCCAGGAGTTCTATTTAGTTCTTTTCAAATTTTTATATCTTTGCTGATTATTATTTTATTTATACATTGTTTTTCTGATTTCCTTTAGTTCTTTTTCCATGTTTTCCTTTAGCTTTTTGAACATACGTAATAGAGTTGTTTTAAAGTGTCTGTCTTGTATTTCTAATGTCTGAACATTTTTAGGGCTGATTTGTGTCAAATGTAAATGGGTCATGCTTTCCTACTTCTTTGTGTGCTTCATAATTTTTTGCTGAGAACTGAATATTTGAATATTATAAAGTGGCAACTCTGGAAATAAGATTTTTTAATTTCTAAAGCTATGGTAGTCCATTTGTCTAGTGACTTTTCCCAATTATAGTTGCAGAAACTGTATTCCTTGTTACGTGTGGTCACTAAAGTCTCTCTTTCTTAGATTGTGCTCAGCTAGTAGTTTGACAGAAGTTTCCTTAAATGCCAGAATCCCAGTCTTTACCAGTAACTCTGTGCTGGGGCCTTCCTTCAATATTTAGCTAGACTTTTACTGAGACTAGATATTAGCCAGAGGTGAAAGCTTAGAGTCTTTTGAGGTCTTTTCTCACTATGTATCTTGGCCTAGCCAAATTAGTGGTTTTAAAAATTTCCCCGTAAACCTAGGTGTTTGTGAATGCCCTAATTTCCCAAAGAAACTCTCTCCCTAGCTTTTTCTCCTAGGCCTTAGTTCATCTGTTGTGTGTCTCAACCATAATCTTTTGTCCCAACCATCTGATACTTTTCTGGCCAGACTGAGTTCCAAGATAGACAAAAAAGGGAAAAGTGCCTTGAATCCTTCAGGCAGTTCTCAGCCAGATTAGAACAAACCTATATACTTATTTGCAAATAAGATCTTCTCTTCTCCATCCAGAATCAGGGACCAAGGGCCCACACTGGAAATACTGGTTGTGCTCTTCAAGGCTTTCACTGAGTCAGAAAGGGGGTGGGAAAAGAGCAAATAAAAATACCACATTTAATAAAATAGTTTCTACTATTTTATTAAAGTTCCCTTTTTCTTAGTTTAGCATTCAGTGGGTTGCTGTAAATGCTTTTCAGAGTTTTGACAACGTTATTTCTAACAGTTTTGGCTTAGTTTTTGATATTTTGTCCTGGGACAGGAGCTCGGTGCAGCTCACTCTGCCATTTTACTTACATCATTCTGTACTATATTTTTTAACAGCATATTCAAGAGATGTTTATTTATAATTCATATATCATACAATTCATGCATTTCAAACATACACTCTAATGTTTTTCTGTATATTTATAGGGTTGTGCAACCATCACCAGAAACGATTTTATTTCCCGTAAATGAAACTTTATACCTGTTTCCTATCACTCCACCATTTTTTCATTCAGCTCTCCACCCCTAAAATAATAATAATATAACTACTAGTCTACTTTCTGTCCCTATAAGTTTTTCTGTTCTAAATATTGTATGGGAATAGAATCATACTATATATGGTCTTTTGTGATTTGCCTTCTTCACTTATGATAATGTTTCAAGGTTGATCCATGTTGTAGTATATATCAGTATTTCCTTTTCCATAGATCAATAATATTAAGTACTATTGGTATGCCACATTTTATTTATCCATTTATCAGTTCATGGACATTTGAGTTGCTTTTACTCTTTGATTGTTATGAGTAATGCTGCTATAAACATGTGTGTACAGGTTTTTGTATGGACATTTGTTTTTGATTGTCTTTAGTATATACGTAGGTGTAGAATTTCTGAATCACATGACAATTCTCTCTTTCACATTTTAAGGAAACACTAAACTGTTTTCCAAAATGACTGCCCATTTTAGCATCCCTCTAGCAATGTATGAAAGTTTCAATTTCTCCATGTCTTTGTCAGCACTTGTTATTGTCTTTTTTATTGTATGCATTTTAGTGGGTGTGAAGTGGTACCTCAATGTGGTTTTGATTTGTATTTCCTTAATAACTAATGATGTGGAGCATGTTTTCATGTGCTTATTGGCCATTTGTATATATTTCTTAGAGAAATATCCGTTCATATCCTTAGCTTACTTCCAACTGGACTATTTCTTGTATTATTTTTGAGTTTTAAATTATCTTGTATATTCTGGATACAAGTTTCTTTTTAGATATGTAATTTGCAAGTATTTTATACCACTCTATGCAGTGGTTTTGAGACCTATTCATACAAAAACACATTCTTACACTAATTAGCCTCTCACTGTTCCATGATACCTCATGTTGACTTTGTACCACACATTATCTATTTTTTTCTCATATGATGGACACCTCCGACTAACCATTATCACAAACAATGCTGTAATTAATATCCTTGTAGAATTTTGTGATGTGTATCTTGGGAATATATGTGCAAAGTGAGAATTTCTGGGCCATGGGCAATTTAACTACCTTTCACTGTGATTTCCAGATTAAATGCTCCAGTCGATAGATACTCTCACTAGCAGTGCATGAAGTGACCTAGCTCAAAGTTGCCACATCCACACCAGCAGATACTATTTTAATTTTGCCAGTAGGATGCTTATAAAGTACATCTTTGTTGGAACGTGTGTTTTTCTGACTTATTTTCTTAATTTTGTAGTTTATTAATTTATATAGTAAACTTCCTAAGTACCAGTATATTCACTTTTAAAATAAAACAATATCTCTTTTACAAGGTTGCAAGAAATAAATGAAATAATGTATATACTGCCCTTTTTTAATGCTTGATGCATTTGAAGCATTTAATAAATATAACACACTCTTATTTGTAGTATAAATGTGTTGTTGAAAACTATAAAGATTGTTGCAGATATTACTACAGGTGGCCTTGTGAGAAAGGAATAAAACTAGAAAACTAAATATCTCATAAAATGGCAGATATTGTTCTGATAGTTTCTAATATGCTAGCCTCTAAGTGAGTCCTCTCTGATCATTTTACTTTTTTTATTTCTAATACTTTCCTATGCAAATATTTTAATTACCTGCTATCAAGTATTGCCTAAAGATCTGCTGATGGTCTTTCTATCAACTCTGCAGTCCTGGACTTAGCCTCAGTAAGATTAGAATTTGGCACATTGTGAGAAATGAAAAATTGTCTTAGGTAGAACATAGACTTTAGAACTGTGTTATCTGAATTCAGATCCCAAATCTATTGTCTAATAGCGGTGTGCTTCTTAGCAATTATCCAAATTCTCTAACCTTCAGATTACTCATTGTAAAGTGAGGATCATAATATTACCTACCTTGTACAATGGCCATGAAGATGAAATGTAAAGTGTAGAGCACCTGCCACTAAGTAAGATAATTTTATTTATGCTAGCTCTTATCATTATTACTATGATTATTGTTAATCTAGGATGTATGTTAATTAACCAATAATTAATTGACAATAGCTCATATTCACAATATACTTCATATCCTGTGTACCTGATGATTTCTTTTGCTTGTGAGCAAGTAACCATTACGTAGCTCTAGATTATGGAAGTTAATGCTAAAATCAGAACTATTCTTATTTTCTCTATCAATCAAGTACAGTTTTATTTTCTTTTACCTTGGAGGAAGCAAGTGGGATTTTTTTTTTTGTTTGCCTTCTTCATATACATTTTTAATCTAGCACTAGCAGATGCTGCAGCTTTCCATATCAACCAAGCTCAGTAACTCAACGTTAAGGAATGTTATGCAGTATATAATATATGATGTATGTATGGCAACTTATATAAGTTCCTAGAGAGAAAAAGATAATTACGAGTGTGAGCTGCAAGCCAACATTCAGTTTAAATGAAAGGGGAGCAGAAAGTAAGAAAGTGAGGGAGACATTGCAGCTTGCCCAGTTCCATATAGATTCAGTAAATGTGAAAAGCTGTTTAAACACTTAATAATATTGATCTTCCTCCAAGGGTTTCTTTGGAGCTGACTTAATTAGTGTTTATTAACCATTCTCCACCAAATACTTGTCTAATACCTTATAAGTGCATTTTAGCAGCTATAATCTCTGCTAGTGCAAGAAAATGCCTCCCTATCATGCCTACTCCAGTGGAATAATTTAACTTATATCTACCTACCTAATGTTCAAACAATTGATTAAAAACTTAAAAATTCATCAATTGGTTATTTTGTTTATGTAAAATTACACAAATTAATTTTTTTTGGTAAGTTGAATAAAAAAACAAACTTGTAAAGATACAGACAAGTACATTTTGATGCAAGGAGAACACAAAATATTTTAACCAGTTTGTGATGGGTTTTAAGCATTTTACTATGAGCCAGGCAAAAATAGTCTGGAAAATAACTCATATAAAATTAAAGGTTACAATTTTAGGAAATGGCAATTTTACCCTCAGATAAAATTAGAGCATGTATTCACTGATTAATATTTATAAAGTTGAACTTTTAATTTTAAAACATATTTGTATTTCTTACATTTGTTCATATTTAAGAAGAGGAGAAAAAAGAGAGAAGGGAAAAAGAAAAAAGGAAGAAGAGAGAAAGAAAAGCAGAAAAAAGGGAAAAAGAAAAGAAGCAAGGAAGGGAGGGAGGAAGGAAGACAGGGAGAGAGGGAGGGAGAGATTGCCCAGTAACCATTATGTTCAGTCGAGTGATGCTATTACAACTTCTGCTGCACTCTAAGAGTTAAGGAAGAGTTCAGTGGCTTCTGTAATTCTCCACAAAATAGGCTCAGCAATTCAGAAGGTTTGCCTAGGCAGGGCAAGGATCAATGAAAAGAGTTAATAAACAAAAAATGGTAGTAAAAGTAATAAACTAATATTCATCAGTTAGTATGTGTCAAATATGGAAGCAGACATTTTTCATATGTTGCCTCATCAGTCTTGTGCCATTTCTCTACCCCCACCCATGAAGGTAGATGTGGATATTCTTTTAAAAATAAAAATAAATAAATACACAGAGGGCGAAGAAATGTATCAAGGTAACGCCCTTATAGGTAAAGTTATCAAGGTCACTCATTTAATGGGTAAAAGAATTGAAGACATACTCATCTGACTCCAAAACGTAAACCTTGCAGCGTATCTCACTGTTGAAAAAAGGCAACTCATGCTGCATCTTTTAAATGATTTTTATCAATGGTCTTATTAATCTGTACCTTATCCAGAGGTAGTTTCAGCTCTCAAGAAGTAGCTCCAAGTGTCCTGGTCAGTTTTAACCCCAGAGCGGGGGCTGAAATATGTAGTGAAGAAATCAGTGATCAAACTGATTTGGTCATTAAAATAACTGAAATTACTGGTCTGTGATATAATGGCGATAGTTACAACCAAATGAATTGACTCACTGAATCACTTGCTTAGAAATTTCCTTTTTAGGTTACTATGTATATATCCTTTGAGGGTCTGCTAAATTACATGGCAATACACTGAGTCACCGAAGTTTGTTGTCGTTTCTTCATTTGTTCATTAACCCATTTTCTCAATTCTACAACTTCTATTCCAGTCCTATTGCGGACAATGTTCGATAAACCAGACACAATCTTTTGGCTGAAAGTGTTTGCAGATACTAAAAGACATAGATAATAAAATCCATGATCTCAACACAGAACAATAATTACTGATGGAGTTATACAAAAAGTAACAAAAATTTTTACAACTTTGAGGACTGCCAGGCAATATCTCCATGAGAAGGCAATTCTTGATTTTGTTCCTGAAGGATGATTTACACTGAGGAATTTGACAGGGAAGGCTGTTGCATTTACAACAAACTGTATTCAAAGGCATCCAGGGAGAAAGCAGCATAGCAATTTTAGGAAATGGCAAGCAGTTCGATAGGTTTGGAGGTGGACTATAGGAAAGAGAAATGCAAAAAAAGATGAAGTAGACTAGTAATGAGCAACCATAAAGGGTTTATATAATTTATCCAAATTAGAAGAAAATAAACTTATGTTAACATATAAACTGCTAGTTTTGTTTCTCTCACAGGTTTTTTTTTCTTTTAATTTTTAAGACAATTATCTTTAACTTTAATTTTAAGTAAGCTGAAATAGACTCAATTTTTCAGTTTCAAATAGTTCTATGTAACCAAGAATATGTTTTGGTGACGACTATTTCTTCTCAGAGCATTGAAGTTATAAGAAAGCAACCTAGAATGAATCAATAGAGTTTCAAATTGAGAAAGTAACTTGATTCAGCAATATTTAGGAGATGTCCCTATAGGTTACAGTTTTTTAATAGGTGTTCAGAAATTGACATCTCAGGGACTTTTGAAACGATCTTGAGGAAAATAAACCTTAAGTTGTCATTAGTTTATCATCAGGAAGAATTAAACGCTAAATGTGTTTAATTTTGCATGATCAAATATTAAATAAAGATGCTCTATCACAATGTTTTCAAAACTAAGGCAAGCATGAGAAATGCAATTGTTTGAGGAAATTAATATGCAGAGACTTAAAAATTAATGTAGCACACTGCTTGCTTATCTCTGTTCCAAAAAACTTTCCAATATCTGTGATTTGCTCTTTATGAGTTCCAACTATTTATATATAAAATGCCAAGTTTTTAATGCTCAATTTGCATGTGCATACAAAGATTCTGGCTACCACCAAAATGGGCCTTTGGATATAAAATGTCCTAGGATGAACTTGAATGCTATTACCCAAGTTTCGAAAGACCATGCAAATTCATAAAATCTATGACTGGTTAGCTCAGTTACTTAGGAGGCAAAGTCTAGGAGCCGCTCTCAGGGGGATAACATTTTAGCTACCTGAGCTTTGTTAATCAGTTAAAAGCAGGACTAGCAATGTATTTCATTATTTTTAGGTCTGAACTCACCTGATCTGGCCATTAGCCATAGGTTCAGCCTTGCACCTTGAAAAATTAAAACTTTCTGAGCTATAGGTTTATAATTTATGAGAGAAAAGGGGCTGGAGATCAACAATGTCATGTCTCCCAGTTTTATTAATTTCTTTTCATTTTCTCTGGTTCTGGTTGATGCTCGAGATTTTAGCCAGCAGATGCCATCATTGGTTGTATACTTAAACTAATAGTTTCCTCCTTTCCTAAAATATATATTCCCTCAAATGGGCAAAGATAGGATTGTCCCTGACAAGGTGAAAGAAAAAAAGAGCAGAGGAAGGGTGAAAGTGTAATTCTTAGCATTGTATGACACTCGTGGTTGTTTTTTGAAGGGGGAAAATGCACTTTGTTTAGGGCTTTGCTTACAGGAAAAATTTCACTCCTAGCATGAACTATATTGTGGGGAGGATGCTAAAGAAATTATGAATATCTATGCATAATCCAATTTATTATTTACCTAAAAGGAGAACTGTTCTTTTGCCCATACCTACCTGGCAGAATAAAACTATATAACAAATGTGGAATTATATTGGAAAATATTATTGCTTTTTTTCTATGCTAATTGAATAGATTTGAGTCTTCCTTAGGTTTCTTGTGAAACATACTTTTTCCAGTGGTTACATTTTCAGTGACTTAAAATATATTTTATGATGCTTTTCTCTTTTAAAGTAGATTTGATTGGATTTAGTTTTCTAACTCCAAAAAGAAAATAGTGTGGTCAGTTTGACAGTGAGTATACAACATTCAGTTTAGTCTGCATATGAATGTGTTCATTTTTCAAAAGAATCCAGTTTTTGAGATTTTCATGAGGGTCTAAAACTCTAATAATGTTATAAGCCCTTTTTTCTATCAAAGTGAACTTGAAACTAATACCAATGCACTATGATAGTATCTGTTCCACATTTTCTTTTGCAAGTTTAGTCAATCAATTTAAGATACTTCCCTAAGTTAGAATCTGGCTTGTGCAGTGTCCTAGTCAACTCAGGCTGCTAAAACAAAATATCACAGACTGAATGGCTGTTATAGAAAAAAAATTATTCTATGACACTTGTTAAAACATAGTAAGGACGACTATTCAGGACCATTGTGATAATTATAAGGAATACTACAACAGTCTTGAAGCTGGGGAGAGAGATTGGACTCTGCATACTGCATGAGCAAGTGGGAATTTTAGCCAAGGAGCAGTGTAAGAGTCAGTGGATGGAAAATTACTAAGAGGAAATGTCAGGGGTCGGGGTATTCTGGCTAAATTAACTTAATAGGATTTTTACTAAAGACAGGCCACAATGATCAGACATCACCTGCGGGGTGGTAGAGGAGGAGGAATCTGATCAGATATTGAAGATAATCAGATATCGAGGATGGGGAGTCCTGGCTAAACTGATTTAGCCAGATTCCTTTTGCTAAAACTGGATTTTACAAGGAAGAGCACAGATAGGCCTAGGAGAAGTTTCAGAAGCCTGACTAAAATATTTCCAACCAAAGAACCCTTATCTTGGCTTACACAACAGACATTTATTTCTCATGGTTCTGGAGGCTGGAAAGTCCTACGATCAAGGTGCAGGCAGATTTGGCTGTTAGTCAGGACCCTGCTTCTGGCTTGCAGACAGCTACCTCCTCACATGGCCTTTTCTCAGTGACAGCACACTGAGAGGACACTAATCCTATCATGGGGGCTCCACCTTCAGGAACTCATCTCAACCTAGTTACCTCCTAAAGACCCCACCTCCAAATACCATCACGTTGGGGGTTATGGTCAACATGAATTTTGGGAGAATACAAACATTCAGCCCATAACAGTCAAAATAGGGTTAACACTGCTATTATTTTTAAAATGAGATTCATAGGTAATCAAATTCCATTTTGTTTCCAGCTCTGCATTCCCAATTAATTCAATAACTTTGCTTGGCTATGTGAAGTAGAGGATTAATAAAATTATGTAGATAATTTTGTCCAAAAAATAATTTAAGTATTGGTTTAAATAACGCCTTTACTAGGATGTTAATCTGAATTTTCTGTGTCAGCTCTCTGTTAGAGTAAGTGAATGAATAAACAGAGGTCTTTTACTAGCCTAGAACCTACCAATTAATTGAGTCTAGGAGAAAATGCTGGTATAATTAAAGGCAAGTAAAGGTGGAGAAACTTTAAAGGCTGAAAATGTAAGAAGAGGTTTTTAATTGAGGAGAGGCAGGAATTGTGGGTCAAATTCACTGCAATTTTCTGTTGAATGAAAAACACATTATCTTTTCCGCAAGTATTTTATAAAATTGTTTTATAATTACTTTCCCCACAAATATTATAAGTAGTTATGTTAATCTTAACCATATAGAACGTTCTTAAAAGCTTAAAAGTAAATATGCCTTTGATGAGATTGTAAAACTTGACAAATATAGGCCGGGCACAGTGGCTCATGCCTGTAATCCAAGCTCTTTGGGAGGCTGAGGAGGGTGGATCAAGAGGTCAGGAGATCGAGACCATCCTGGCTAACGCAGTGAAACCCCCTGTCTACTAGAAATACAAAAAATTAGCCGAGCATGGTGGTGGGTGCCTGTAGTCCCATCTACTCCAGAGGCTGAGGCAGGAGAATGGCGTGAACCCAGGAGGCAGAGGTTGCAGTGAGCTGAGATCGCGCCACTGCACTCCAGCCTGGGTGACAGAGCGAGACTCCATCTCAGAAAAAAAAAAAAAAAAAACTTGACAAATATATCAACTGTTATCCTACAGAAAAGGAAAAAATTGTTATTTATAAGATTTCTACAAAGTAAAATCCTAGGTTTAGGGGTTTAATTTTATTTTTCAAATTAAGCTAGATAGGTATGAATTTGTTGACAAAAGTGAAGCAGTTTTATATTTGGTGGTTATGAAATATATAAATTGAATGCAGCAGTAAAAAACTCTAAAACTTAAGATAAAGCGAGTAAATTATACCGTACAGAGAAGAAACATAAAAGTAATAGGTCTAGAAAAATTTAATTAGACTCGTGGCAAGGTTAAATACAAAATATTGGTGAAAATTGGTGAAAAAAATAATAGACACATATACATAAATGTATCTCAAGTCTCACCCTGAAGTTCAAGAATATAGTTTATAATTGGGTACAGATCTGATATTTTCCTCTAATAGATCTAGTCCCCAGAAGGCATAGAACTTCCAGCACTCAAGTCTGACTTCTTTTCCAGATCACAGATTCCTTATTCTGTGCTCTGTGATCATTCAGTTGCTATTCTGAGAGTGGAACTGGTATATTGTTGGGCAGCTGTAATTGCAGTTTTTACTACACTAAGCTAAAATTGGACTCTGTAACTTTGCCCATTGGTCCTGGCTGATTGGCACAACACAGAGCAGCTTTCCTTTGTCTCCCTGTAGACTATCCTTCAAATCTACATTTTAGTTAATAAATTTGTGTGGTTTGACTCTATGTTTTGATAATACAAAGCACTTGTCTTAGTCTGTTTGGGTTGCTAAAGAATTAGCATAGGCAGAGTGGCTTATAAACAACAGAAATTTATTTCTCACTCTTTTGGAGGCTCCAAGTCTGTGATTAGGATGCAGCATGGCTGAGCTCTGTTGAGGGCCCTCCTCCTAGTTCAAGGACTGCAGTCTTTTTGCTCTGTCCTCACATAGCAGAAGGGGCAAGGGGTTTCTTTTGGGCCTTTTTAAAAAGGACATCAATCCCATTCATGAGACCTCTGCCCTCAGGACTTAATCATCTCCTAAAGGCCTCACCTCACAACATTATTACCCTGGGGGATCAGGATTGTAACACACACACTTTGGGGAGGACACGAACACTTAGACCACAGCAGCACTTGCGTCTCAATGTATTTCCTTGACTCACTAGATGTTTTTCTATGTAGAATGCTTCCTCTCCAAATGTGCCACTGAGAAATGAAAATGCTATTCTCAGACAAGCTCAGAGCAAAGCCATCCAAAATATTATAAGTTTAGTTTTTGTCAAACCATCATTTTATACACTTATTTTGAACTTGTGGCCAGCTAAAATAACTACAATATGTTTAACAGAAACTACTGCTAAACTAAGTTTAAAACAGGATATTTATAAAATTAGTATTTTTTTCTGTAACTGAAATTAAAAAGGTTTTCTATATTTTCACTAAATTATGTTCCTAAATTTTAGCCTTTATTTTAATATTACGAGAAACATAGTTGCAATTTACATATATTAGCTATTTCTTTCAATATTGTCTTCTAAAACTATATAGCATGCATCTCATGGCATTTTCCATGTCTTCGATTGGTGTGGAAAACTGGAAATGTCTCTAGAGACATTGAGACATTTTCCATATTAAAATCAATCTACTGATTGACAGTTTCAGGATATAGATATTAAACGAGCTATTGAATCCGATCTATATTTTTAACCTTGTCCTTACAGATATAATTAAAAATAAACAAATGTTTTATTTTTTCTAATATAATAGATCATAACAGAGGAAATGAGGTCTTTTAATAGAACTTAAGAAACTCATATTAGCAGTAAACAGACATTTTCTTTATTTCATTTCATTAATCCTAACGCTCTCTCAAAATTGGCATGTGTCAGTCATAAAGCTGCTCTAAGGCACTGGTTCAGAAGTATAATCAGAATGACAGTGCCCCCAGCAATTTGTTTAAATAAAAATCAGAGGGATAATTTGGAATCACACAACTTGAGCTATTTCCTACCTTTTAGGAAGCCGCAGTGAAACTCTGCCATCAGATACTATATCAATCAGCATTCCAGCCATAAATAAATGGATTCAGGTCTTCTCCACTGGAATTTCTTTCTTAGTTTATTCAATTAATTTTTTAGATTGTTTTATCAAATCTTTAGCAGATAAGGAAGCAGATGCTTAGCATTCCCATAACTTAAGAGCCAGAGTCTGGGATCAAATCAAGCCACATCTTACTCCAAAACTATATGATTTAACCCATGTCATAACTCTTTGGATTTTGAATTTTGCATTTATACAATGAGGAGGATGCAGTAGAAGCTACCTAAAATGCCTTCAACCACTAACACTCAATTCAATTTTATACTAAATATAGTGATACAAGCCAAATGTATCTGTAGAAATAGCCACTTGTATATTTGCTCTATTTGGAAATAATTTTATTCTTCCTTTGTTCTTCACCAAATGTCAAGAAATGCATATTTCTGTGTCTCCCCCTCCACACACACACTCTGTCTCTCCCTCTCTCCCTTTTTTCTGTAGATATCAGGCACTTTAAACATCAAGCAGTGACTGCAAAAGACTCCACATTGGGATACACTTTCAAACAATTTAGCCACTTTGAAATGTAAATTTGATAAGCAAAAGCACTACTGACACAGTTACTATACTCCGTGCAGAGCCTTAAACAGGTGCAAATGAGTTCATTTTGTGATAAGAACCTGCGTTTGTTGGAGAACAGCATTTGGAAGTAGTCAATTAGCAAATTCCAAGATACCTGAAATGAGAAGAAAGTATTAAATTGCAAAGGGAGATTTGAAGTGATATCTACTGTATTAGTCTGTTCTTGCACTGCTATAAAGAAATACCCGAAACTGGATAATTTATTTGACTGGGTCAATTTAATGGACTCGTGGTTCCACGGGCTGTACAGGAAGCATGGCTGGGAGGCCTCAGGAAACTTTCAATCATGGTGGAAGATGAAGGGGAAGCAGGCACTTCTTACATGGCTGGAGAAGGAGGAAGGGAGTGAAGGAGGAGGTACCACTCACTTTTAAACAGCCAGATCTCATGAGAACTCTCTCACTATTGAAAGAACAGCAAGGGGGAATCTGCCCCAGGATTCAATCACCTCCCACAAGGCCCCTCCTCCAAAATTGGGGATTATAATTCAACATGAGATTTGAGCAGGGACACAAATCCAAATCATGTCATCTACCCACTGATGCACATATGTAATAATGGGTTAAAGTCTGTATAACATGAGTCCCTGCTAATTTTGTTTAATGATGTTGCCTCTTCAGTTTTGCCATGCCAATCAAGACCTGCACTGTCCAACTTTTTGTTGTAAGTAGCTTATGTTTGCCTGGTCACACCCTACTGTTGAGCAGAAAACTCTCAATATGATCTGAGGCTAGATTCCAAGGATTTGTATAGATAAATAACTATTTCTGAATATTTGTATTTTTCTTGGTAAGAAGTTTGGTGATTCTTATAATATAAAAGCTTTTAAGCATTAGTTTTTAACAAAATATCAAAGTTTATTTTTAATTAAATGTAGTATGTACATGGAAAGAGCCTTCACTTGTGCTAATCCTTTAACACTATTCTTTGATGTCAACTAATTTTCCTGTAGAGAAGGAAGTTGCGTCTATAATTCTGGAGGTTTTATTAGAGTAAGAAACAATGAATAATAATACTTTACGATTCCTGCAAAAAATGTGGCTCCTTTGGCAATAATCCAGTATAAAATAAGTCTTTAATTCTTTAAAGGAATATATTAAATTAATTTGTTTTTGTGTGTTTTGAGATGGAGTTTCACCCTTGTTGACCAGGCTGGAGTACAATGGGCAGATCTCAGCTCACCACACCCTCTGCCTTCTAGGTTCAAGAGATTCTCCTGCCTCAGCCTCCCAAGTAGCTGGGATTACAGGCATGTGCCACCATGCCTGGCTAATTTTGTAATTTTTTTTTAGTAGAGACAAGGTTTCTCCATGTTGGTCAGACCGGTCTTGAACTCCCACACCTAGGTGATCCACCCACCTCGGCCGCCCAAAGTGCTGGAATTACAGGTGTGAGCCACTGTGCCCAGCCAAATCAATTTTTATAATTTTTATAATTCCTATTTGCCATATTCTATTCATTGTTCAATGTAAAGGATGCTAGGCTTATATTCAGAGCTGAAATTGATGAAGAAAGCACAGAAATAAATTTTGTTCACTACTTCTGACATGTAAAATAGTGGAGTCACTATGTCCATACTGCTGCAGCTATTGTTACTATAGGTTGTTAAGAACAAATATTGATCAAGAAATGTCAACATTTTTCTAAGGGTTAATATTCAAAATACTTAGCAACAGGCACATTATAGGCACTAATTAACCAGAAAAGATTTTGGCCATTAAACAATTCATAGCACTGTACAGATTTGTGCCACCTGAATATCAGTCCTGCTGGTAGGTGGTATTATTTTCCCAGTTTTATAGATAAAGAACTGAGACTTTAAAAGATTGAATAATTTCTCCAAAGTCTATAGTCAATATAAGACTGAAACCTTGTCTGTTGAACTTAGGTTGACAAATCCTTGCTGTAACCACTACATAGACATTGGCTATCTCTGTGTAGGGTTTCGGCGGGTGTTAAACAATGTGTGTTAGACAAGAGGACTTGACAATAATATTAACATATCCTCATGAGTCTGGGAATGACTTTATATTTTGTAACCCAACACTATAATTTTACAAAATAAGAAAACAAAGTCTAAAGCAATTAAGTGATGTTCTATCTTATAGTGTATTTCAATCCTTTGTCATTTAATGTGATTTTTGTAAGTTAAATACTAGAAACACTCTTTTACTTATCATCATTGAATGTAGTCATAGAAATAATAGGTCATGACAAGTAGATCCCTATGACTGATTGCTTGCAGGTATTCACCATTTCAAACAGTTTAAAGGTAAACCAATTTATAAACATAATTTAAGTGTCTTACACTTTGATAGATCAATTCCCATAAATAAACATGAAAGATACCAGAGGACTGTGTGGTGGTTCAACTTTTATTTTTTCACACTTCTCCACCAAAAATAGAAGGATTGCAGCAGGTAGATGTGTCTGGAAGTCTGATCAATAGGCAGCCAGAGATTAGTCTCATCTATATCCTTCCTCACCCTATGAGGTCATCAATTTTTCAAGAGTTAAAAAAGAGAAGATGACTGGGAGTGGTGGCTCACGCCTGTAATCCCAGCACTTTCAGAGGAGGGCAGATCATGAGGTCAGGAGATCGGGGCCATCCTGGCCAACATGGTGAAACCCTGTCTACTAAACATACAAAAATTAGCTGGGCATGGTAGTGTGTGCCTGTAATCCCAGCTACTCAGGAGGCTGAGGCAGGAGAATTGCTTGAACCAGGGAGTCAGAGGTTGCAGTGAGCCAAGATCATACCACTGCACTCCAGCCTGATGACAGAGTGGGACTCCATCACTCCATCTCAAAAAGAAAACAACAACAAAAAAAGACAAGAGATGAATTCTGGGAAAACATTGCCTGCATAGGTTATTTATTTGGTCATAAAATATCTTGGCTTTTTAAGTTAAACTTTATAGGCACTTTATATAGCATAACCTTAGCTCATTTCTTGCTTATCATATCATCCACAGTTGCCATTTACAATTATATATATATATAGCCTACATATTTGAAACTTAAAAACGCAGTTCATTCCATTCCTTTTCTAAATCATAGACTGCTTTATTCTTTGATAAATTTTTCCTGATTACTTTCATTTTGCATTTTTTGGATCTGAGTCAAAATCATGTGAAGGCTCCAGGGAATAGCTGCAACCTACATTATTACTTTAAAATTCAAAAAAATGTTTAAAGCATATGGTAAGAAAAATTGTTCTTTTGATCTTACCTGATTTGGGGAGTTAGTGTTCATAGAGTTGTGCTGAGCTTCAAACAAATACTAGGTGAACTGTTGAGGACAGACTCTTATTGATGTTACCAAGAGTTTTAAAATTAAAAACAACAACAAGGCAAGGCACTGTGGCTCATGCCTGTAATCTCAGCACTTCGGGAGGCCAGAGGCCAAAGCAGAAGGATTGCTTGAGTCCAGGAGTTTGAGCTCAGCCTGGGCAACAAAGTGAGACCCTGTCTCTGCAAAAAAATTCAAAGGAAAATTAGCTGGCTGTGGTGGTATGCACCTGTAGTTCCAGCTACTGTGAGGCTGAGGTGGGAGGATGGCTTGAGTCAGTCAAGGCTGCAGTGAACCATGTTTATGCCACTGCACTCAAGCCTGGGAGGCAAAGGGAGACTCTGTCTCAAAATAAAACAAAACAAAAACAACAATAAAAACAAACCCGAATGCCACGTTGCGTTTCTTTTGTATGTCATTTATCCTCCTTTGATTTCTTTCTTTTATTGTTTCACCTCTTCTCCCTTCTTCCCATAAATACAGGATTCCCCTGGTGAGTCACACCTTAAATATACCCACGGGCATACATTCTAGCAGGAACATAAAAAGCCGTTCCTTCATGAATATACATTAAAATGGACTGAAGGACCCTCTCCTACCTCTTTGACTATCAGTATTCATTGTCTAGTAGAATATTGAATTATTTTCTTCCAGGTTCCCCATTTAAAAATCAATGTTCTGCTAGACTGAGCGAACTGACAGTAGTATAAGGCTCGCTAGACCAACAACGGGATGCCCTGGAAAATGGAATCTAAGGCCGCCTCTGTCAATGATGAGAGAGATAAGAAAGAAAAAGCACAACGGTATATGTTTTATTTGCAGGCATGAGGATTTTTGCGAATTTTTTGAGGGAGAGGAGAAATATGGATTAAACTCAAGAGGATATTAAATCAAATAAAAGGATTAAAACTATCTATTAATTACTTTTAGGGATGGATGAACCTTGCCATATTTTGGGTTTATTGAGTATCTCTAATTTTCCAAATGTCTGGAGTTTTCTTTAAAAAAGCTTCTTCAGTTACCTTTGTTCTACAGATCTTGCATAATTTATGGTAAATCCAAATTAAAATATTTTAATTTGGTTTGCAACTAAGAAAACATTTTGCTTTATGCTTTTTCCTATTGATGTTTGAAGTTTCATTTTAAGCCAAGATTTAAGTCTTCTAGAAGTTTTATGTGTAATAAAACAGTGTTTATTTTTAGAAAATTGATGTAACATTTGCTGTATCAGTAATACTTTTATTATTAAGGAATGAGACAGAATTTTAAGGGAACACATTATGCATAGCTGTGTTGATACTGTTTTAGACATAATCTACTGGTTTTAATAAGATTGAAATGCAGCCTTTCCAAATATATGCTGAATGCACCAGCATTTGTAAAATAAAACCTTTTAAATAGAAGTTAATTAATTTTTATTTTATGTCAATACTTTTGGAAAACATCATTTTTGTCACATTTACCTACTTTGGAAAGCATAAACAAGAATACGATTTGTAAAAACTACATGTTTGACCTAAATTTTATGTCGATATTGAATTGAATGTAGTGGCAACTGTAAGTAAATTCATAATCAATCTTACTTTGTATATTTATGTATATGTGTATATATATGTATATATATGTGCATACACATATTTTAATTCTCAAAACACCATCAGCAAAAGAATGGTTTTCAGTGTGGTTGAAAATACTACTTGTTATCATATACTCAGCCTCTTGCTAAGACTAATTCTACTCAACCAACCCATTTTCATCGTTGCTTCTTTTTCTCCTTCTGGGACTGACTTGCAATTCTGTTAGACTACTCAGCATATACTCAGTGATCAAAATAGTCTCATTCTGTTGATGGCAATAATTTTTTTTTTTTTTTTTGTCTAAAAAGAGCCATCTTACCTGTGAATGTAGCAATTCAGAGCATCTTTTCTATTGCTGTGAATTTCCACCTGCAGAAACCATTTTGCAGATTTCTACAGAAGAGGTTTGTTACAGGCCATCAAAACAGCATCAAGGGCTCATTTTCATTTGTTTAACAGAGATGCCATTTTTCTAATTTTCTCACCAATGTACCCTGAAGTATTTTATCTTGTCTAATATTTTCTCAGAAGACAGATATTGTTTTATGTAAAAATACATTTTTATCTTTAGGGACAAGAAAAATCTAGAATCAAACTGTGGTAAGTAAATATATTTCTGAGATAAGAAAAAAATAATCATTAGTGATCATCAGACATTCAATCCCACCAGGGGGCATCCCTGGTACAGGGTAGTTTCATCTAAGCATTTGACTGAGTTTTCCTCAAACTGGCTATGCCTCTTAAAAATAGCGTATTCTCAGATCTGCTGTGAATGGGCTATGGTATGGGATTTCCAAAATCCATTTCTAAAGTATTCTTTCAATCCCTCTAGAAAGAATATACATGCAAGTACCAGTTAGCTTCTTTACCATTTGAATTTGAAGTAAAGAAGTCAAGATAGGCCAAGGTCTGAGGAAGTCAAAAGAAGTTAACAGGTTGCTTTTGGCTTCTCTTAAATGTGTGTGTGTGTGTATACACATATATGTGTGTGTGTGTATATGTATTCGTGTATATATGTATATACATGTATATGTATATACACACATATATACATATATACACACATATATATACACATGCATATATATATACATACACACATATATACATATATACACACACATATATATACACATGCATATATATATACATGCATATATATATATATATATACACACACACACACTGCAGTGAACCATGATCACATAATAAAATACATATATTTCATTCGATTTTGGGCACATAACCTTGTTATTTTACAAACATATTCTTCTTACTTATTTCACATCATTTCTATAGATGACTCTTAAGAAATTATATTTTAAGATTCTTTGGTTCTTTGGTAATGTTGCTGGAGTTTTTTTTGTTTTTTTTGCTCTGTTTTTAATTGAGGAATGGGAATGACCTCTAAAGCAAAAACAGAAGTTTCAAAATTACTAATGATTTGTTCACAATTGCTGAAGATACAGGAAACTTGAAGAAACAATGGTGATGTCCTCTGTTAGTGTGTGCCATTGCAAATAGAACCATTAAAATGCACTTGTGATATTCGTATTAGCTTTCCTTCTATTTTATAAAGACTGTTCTTCCCTAACATCTTTGTGCTAAGCAGAGTCTGTGATTCTTCTCATATATGGCAATTCCTTTTTACCTCTTCTACATTGTAATTTTTAGGTCTTTTCTGAGTTAGTTTTCAATTCATTAACTTTAAACACTAAGATGTCTCTTACTGCCTTTCCAGAAATGCATATTTTATTTGGCCACATACCTCTCAAGACAGATTCAATGAAACTTGGAACTGCTGAAAACATTTACTAATCTTTGATTGCTATTTGCAGTTGGAGGTAGCTGTCTCCTACATCCTTTTCCCACTTAACTCAGCAAAAATTAAAATTGACAGAAACAATTTCTAGAAAGAAAGTGGAAAAAAATGAACAAAGGAGTTGAAAACATATATCCTCTTTTTTTACATTAAGGCTTTTTCACATTGCTTTAAGTAACTTTCTGTTTTAACAGTAGTTCAAATGTATAATATGTACATATTCAAATTACACAAAGAAAATCATATAAAATCCCTTAATTTGACTGATAAGAAAAAAAGCTGTTTTGGGTACTCATTATGTACCCAATATATATGAGTCAATTGCTTTTTAAAACTATAGTGATCAGAGGTAAAATTAATGGATACAAATTAAAAAAGAGTTTTAAGATCAGAATACATTAAAACCTACAAAATGTCTTGTTTTGCCATGGATTTGTCAATAGGTCAAATGTGTAAACCATTATAATATAGCTGATAATGCAGCATCACATCTGTGCAGTGAACATTTTGTTTTAACTCTAAGTAAAAGCTACCTGAAAAAAAAATTCAGGGGGCATATCTCACACTTTAGGTTTCTATGTCCAGGTATTATTTTCTTCCGTTAAAAACTTAGAGACTGCAATGTGACACCCCCTGGATAGTCTATAATGTTTGTTTGTCACACCCAATGTATTAACATTTAGGAAATTGTACCACTTTATTTAGATATTCGACATTACTTGAAAACTAAGGGACAATAACACTGGATTCTCATTTCACCAAGGCAATATTTGTTGACACCAACTGGGTCTTGCCTTCCTTAGCTAGAATATACATTACTAAATTTACCATAAGCCTCTCCATTCCTTAATGTTTTTACAGCTGACTGACTTCATTCATTTAGTAACTGCCTGGCCCTCTAAGCATTCCATTTGCAATTCCTTGTATAAAAGATGTGGCTTTGATGAAATCCTCAAGCTGGAAGTGTATTGGGAATTCTGAGATATTCTGAGGTCTGTATAGGATTGGAGTCTATTCCCAGATAGGCTCAGGATGGTGTATTGAGAGCAATGGTTTTGAGCTCTGATTGCACCCAATGCCCTTTCCTATGACAAATGTTATATAATATTCGTTTTTTAAAAGTGAAATAAAATGTCAAGATAATAGACCCTACTTATGCACATAATTTATACACACTGCCCTCATTACTATGATGATGAATTGAAGAAGTGTGAGATAAATGCTTGGTCATGATTATATTGGAAGACACAATGAAGTAGACAGATGTACACCTATAAAGAGATGCACTACAAATATAAAAGTTGTGAATGTGAACTGATCCAAGTGTGTACCTATGATGATTCTAACGGCTATTAGCTTTGCACTCAGCAACATGATTTTCTGACACGGTTGGCATAGTAAAGAATTCCTGGTAAAGTTTCAAATGAAAGAAAAACACAATGTTTCTTCTATGTACATGGCAGTACATTTACAGGGCTAAATGTAATTAAAACCAGGCCAAAACTGCTTTGTGTAGGTATGAGAATATGTGAGTAAGATCCAACTTGGCTCAGCTCCGGTACACACACCTTTCACTATTATGCCGTCTGTTATCTGGTGAGAACTTAGTCAAATGGCATCTGGAAAAATGCTTTGTTCAGAAAGACTTTCTTTCTCATTAGAAAATATCTAACATCCTCAGACATAGACAAACCCTGGCCCAACTGAACAAGTGGCATTAGTGCCTTCACGTTGTTGTGCCAACCAAAACAAAATAAAACAACAGATATCTCTCAGAATGTCTCCTGCAGATAGTATTGGACTCTGAAGAGGAACAATTGTCTACTGTGAACAACTGTCCAGAATTCTTAAGCAAGTATAATCTGAAATGTAAATGGTTGGTCTTTTAAATTTAAATTGACAGAGAAGGAAAACTTTAATCGTTTATGTGGTTTGTAAAATCTTACTGTGTTAGCATGTCAATGCATTTGCAAAAAATTCCTTGCTTTAAATTAAATAAATTCTAGTATTTGTTTTCAGGTAATTTCAAATTACTTTTAGAAGTCTTATAACACTATATTTTATAAAATTTTTTTAGAAATTAAAAAAATTCCAACCTTTATATATGCTATATAATAAAGAAGTGAAAAGGAATAATTTACAAGCAAAATTTTTAGTTTTGGGAAAGACTATTATTATATATGTTTCATTTTACTTTTATTTTTAATAATAAACATATAGAAAAGTAACTTTGACTTTTCTCCAATAGCTGCTGCAAAATGCTTTGTTTATTTAAAGCCTCATCTGTAAACATAAATGTAAAAAATTATATTTTATCTCAGGTTTGATTTGGAGATTAAATGTAGATTAAAATTTGACTACTTGTTTCAGAACAAAATATAAACTGATTTTAATTCTAATACTCAAATATTTTGATCTAAAATAATTTCTATGGTTTTTAAATTTATGCTGTGTTTTTTTAAGTGAAAAATGAGAAATATTTAGTTGTATTTCTCAAATAATGCATTGTGAACGTGTGTAGTCAAATCTTATACATTAAAAAATTAGCTATAATCATAGGTCCTTTTTCTCTTTATGAAATATTACAGACTTTCTGATATGCCTGTAGAATTTTGATTACATAAATTTTATTTATAATCTAGGTAAGCATATCCTGAGACAAATTTGCAGAAATAATTCCTTTCATGATTCTATTAACTTGCTTCCTATCATCAGTATTCTTTATGTTAGAATGGTCTCTGGTGATATATATTAAACAACATATGGCAAAGAACCGTTGTAGGGTGGCTGGCAAGATGGCTGAATAGGAACAGTTCTGGTCTGCAGCTCCCAGCGAGATCAAGCAGAAGGTGGGCGATTTCTGCATTTCCAACTGAGGTACCTGGTTCATCTCATTTAGGCCAGTTACACAGTGGGTGAAGCCCACAGAGGATGAGCTGAAGCAGGGTGGGGCGTTGCCTCACCTGGGAAGCGCAAAGGTTTGGGGAACTCCCTCCACTAGCCAAGGGAAGCCTTAAGGGATTGTGCCCTGAGGAACAGTGCGTTCTGACCCAGATACTATGCTTTTCCCACTGTCTTCGCAAACCACAGACCAGGAGATTCCCTCAGGTGCCTGTACCTCCAGGACCCTGGGTTTCAAGCACAAAACTGGGCAGCCGTTTGGGCAGACACTGTATACATGACCTGCCCATTAGTCACTTAGTAGCTGTCTTGGTTGTCAGAACAACAGAGCACAAGAAGAAGGATAGGTACAGTATAAGACACATTGGGGCCGGGCACGGTGGCTCAAGCCTGTAATCCCAGCACTTTGGGAGGCCGAGACGGGCGGATCACGAGGTCAGAAGATCGAGACCATCCTGGCTAACCCGGTGAAACCCCGTCTCTACTAAAAAAATACAAAAAAAAAAAAACTAGCCGGGCGAGGCGGCGGGCGCCTGTAGTCCCAGCTGCTAGGGAGGCTGAGGCAGGAGAATGGCTTAAAGCCGGGAGGCGGAGCTTGCAGTGAGCTGAGATCTGGCCACTGCACTCCAGCCTGGGCGGCAGAGGGAGACTCCGTCTCAAAAAAAAAAAAAAAAAAAAAGACACATTGGGAGAGAGAGAGGCCGCATTCATATGACTTTTATTACAGTATATTTTTATAATTGTTTTATTGTATTATTAGTTATTGTTAACCTCTTACTGTGCCTAATTTATCAATTAAAGTTTATTATAGGTATATATGTTTAGAAAAAACAAAGTTTATAGAGAGTTTAGTACTATCTATGGTTTCAGGCATCCACTGGAGTCTTGGAATGTATCCCTCAAGAACAAGGGGGGAACTACATTTGACCCTTGAACAACATAGGTCTGAGCTGTGTGAGACCACCTATATGCTGATGTTTTTCAACCAAATGCAGACTGAAAACACAATATTCACAGGATATGAGACCCACATATACAGGAGGCTGACTTTTCATACATGCAGGTTTCTTGGGGCTGACCGCAGGACTTGAGTATGCATGGATATATACAGGAGGTCCAGGAACAAATCCTCCGCATACATCAAGGACAACTGTACTATATTACAGAGTGGGACCTTTTAGGAGGTATTAGGCCATGAGGACTCCCCGTTATGAATGGGATAATGCCTTATAAAAGGACTTGAGGGAGTGAGTTTGCCTGTCACACTCATTCTGCATGTGAGGACACAGAGTTCATCCCCTCCAGAGGAAGCAGCATTCAAGGCATCATCTTGGAAGCAGAGACCAGGCCCTCACCAGGCACCAAACTTGACAGTACCTTGATAGTGGACTTCACAGTCTCCAGAACTGGGAGAAATAAGTTTCTGTTGAGAAATTCCCCAGCGTCTGGTACTTTGTTAGAGTAGCATGAATGAACTAAGACACCCTGCTTTAAATTTTTTTACCTATGTGATAAAATCCTTGCTAATGATCTTTCTTCATTCAATCACATATTTGCATCACTGTATAACCTAGATCTCAGATACTACCCAGAGGAAGACATAATCAACTACAGATCATCATCATCTATCATGAAATGCTTGTACAAACATAATTTTACTATATTTAAAATATTTAAGCCCACTAACAGTCTGTTTCTAAAATATCTTTTTAGCGAAAGCATTTTATGAATAACAAGCTCAAGATACATGTTTCTGACAATTTTTTAATGTATCAAACTATATAAAATAAATAACTCAAGTCTATGGAAGATAGTTCTACATGCTGCATTTATTTTGGTCCCTCCTCCTAGAATGGTACCTGTTTGTTCAAATGAATAGATATATGAGCTTTATAAAAACTGAATTTTAGTTATTGTTTGCTCAGAGTGGGACACTTTCTTCCTTTTATATTTAAAAGGAGAATTATAGAATAATAATGCCCTACAATAATTATTTTATTATTATTTTTAACTTGAAGGATATTTACCACCTATCTCTCATAAATATTGTAAAAATCATTCACTTTTTAACATCTTTAAATCCTTCTGCGAAAAGTGTCATAAAAAATACTACACCATTGTGGTTCTTTTATCTCTTTCCAAGCTGTATCTTAGTTGTCAATTTTCCTCTGGGAAGGTGTTCTAAAGATGTTTCTGCAGAGTATCACAGTAGGGCTTTAAACTAAGCATCTAAACCACTATGAACACAGGGTAAATTGGGTTACATTGGAGTGACAGTACATTCATTTGCAAGTCCCCTGACACAGTTATTTCAACAACTTAGCTTTTGCATTTATAGTCAGCTCCCAGCTGCAGAGGGAAATTCAATGGCCTCATTATTGTGTCTGAACTGAACTGTGTCATGAAGGAGGAAAGGCAGAGTCAGAGGCAGATTGGGCCTTCCGGTTCATCTGCAGTTTGAGCTGGTTCAGCAGCAGCCCTGAAGTCCGGAGTTATGATAGCATCAGCTCTCGCGTGATGAAGCTCTGGTTCCTCTTTAAACCCTAAAGGAATAGCAATTTCTGCTCTTTGAGACGTGCAGAATTCTTTTGAACTCCTGTTGGATTCAGGGATCACAGGGATCAGCTTGACTCTTGGAAGCAGGATGTATTCATTCAGAGGCAGCAGCTTTGGCAGCCAAAGAGGATTGCCAGAGCCTATTTTCCTTTTAGCAGCAGGAGTAAGTACTGTAAAGAAACAGGGCTCAGGGAGGCTGCATGATGCATAAACAGTATGTAATCCACTGAATGTGCTGGGAATTAGAGAATAAGGGAACAGGAACACAATTCTGCTGCTACTACACTGTATGGGGGACACTGTTCCACTGTGTAGACTATTGCTTGCTAAACAGGTTTTGCTTTTTGGAGGAAGTAAAGTATCCCATACATACTGAGTTTCTCTCTCTCTCTTCATTATATATTTAACCTCCATGATTTACACACTCCCATCTTCCACAAAAATTCAGATTTTATCACTGAATTCTGAACTCATGGCATACATATCTCTTTCTTTACACTACTGAATCATGCCACTTATTAAAATCTATTAAAACAAAATAAAAGTGACAGGGAAGATTGCAGTTTAATAGCAAGAAATCAACTCAAGCATCAAAATAAGCATAGGGCAATGCTGAGCATGGCCAGGATGATACTGTTTTATGCATACTAGAGAAAAAATATACCTCAGAGAAATGACTTAACTAGTAAGTGGAATAGAAAATGTTTTCCTGGTGATTTGTATTATAGACAGGATTTGACTCTTTGAATAGACTTGCAAACACTCTGGGCAGGAATAAATAAAGAAGACTGCTATCAATCATTGGATATTTATGCTAAGAAGGACTGTCTTCTTCTTCTTCTTCTTTTTTTTTTTTTGGTCATTTGTTTAATGGGCCACACAGCATGGCTCCTGAAGACTATGGCTCCAAGCCCTGAAGGCACATGCTCCAAACTCAGCACATGCTCTCTCCCTGCTAATTTTCCAGCACTATTCAGAAGAAGGAAACTGAATGTAGGAAACAGCAATAGAAAGAAGAGAGGCTTGGCCAAGCATAATACTTGCAGCTGCGTTTCTGTTTCTGGGAGAGCTCTGATTTGCTATTTCTTCGCAGCAGCGTGTTCAGAAGAGTGAGATTTGGCATAGGCTTCCACATGGCTTTCTTCTTGCAGTGGAGAAGAAATGGCAGGAACTCCATTAGTACATTTTTAAATTGCCCACTTATTTCCCATTGAAAGGGAAAGATTTTAGGCTGTTTCACAGGATAATAGAATAATGAACAGCAATTAGTCAAAGGTCGTAAAAAGAATACTTCTTAGTGTGATAACATTTGTCAGCACAATTGTGTCATTTAGATAGAACGGTGCCTTTCATTTTTTGCTGTCACTGTGTTTTTCAATTTCTAAACATTTTACATTCAAGAAAATAGTATCAGTGTAAACCCTGCACTGCTACCTTAGTCTTGGAAGCAAAAGAGGATGTTTAAGAAAAATACATTTTAATGTGTGAGCTTATCAATAAATTTTGACTTTTTAAGCTATCATACTTATTATTTTCTACAATCTGTCAAATTGATTTTGACACAGTGTCTATGCTATGCATGGTGAATGTAAATTAGGTCTGGGTAGCCAACATTTTAAATGTTTTAGTCATCTTGTAAATATTCAAATGCATGACTTCCAAAAGAATGTGAGCTACTGGGCATTGGCAACATGTTTTCCAGTAACTGAATTAGCAGAATTGGGCTTTATGGGAAGCCTCTACCATTTGGTTACTTTACAGTTCTCAAGACAAAGGAAAGGAGAAGGAACACGAAAGACACAAATGCTTCAGATTCCTCTCCCTTGACATCAAGGCAGCCAATGTGTGAATGGAAATGACATGCTCCTGAATTGCAGAATATAGAATGGTGGTTGCCTTTAGAAGAATCTAACATTGCTATAGTATTCCATTTAGGGCCCATAAGTCTGCATTGTGTATTGAATAATAAAAAGTCACCTAATATTTCTATCTGAAATATGCTTTTTCTTTTGTGTAACTGCTTGTAAATAAAATTGTTTAACATTTGTTCAATAGGAATTTATTGAGCATATATTATGTCAAAAAATATTTGTTAGACACTAGAAGAATGAAGATCTGATCTCTTCCAAGCATGTAATAAATAGTGTATTGAAAGGTAGACTGCATTTTGTTCAATAAATCGTGGCAAAGGTAGAATGCAATGGAAAGTTACTAACCAAAGGAAAGAACATTAATTTCAACTAGTTTAATTTTAGAAAGCTTTATGAAGAAATTGGCATTTGAGTTAAGCCTGAAACAGTGATCAAAATGTCCATAAAGTGAAAGAAATCATGAGGAAAGGCACCTAGTTATTAAAGCTCACACTACAGCCTAGAAAGGCTGAATTATAGAATGTATGGAAATAAGAACATGATAGTTTTGAAAACATTCAGCTTGAGTTTATTAGAAAATAGAAGTCAATAAATTCCAAATTAAAGCGAACTACACCTAGTGGTTAAAATGCATTTTGGGAGACAATGTGACATAAACTTTGATTCGTATCTTGCCTATTCCTCTCACCCACAGGAGCATTTCTTAGCATCCCCAAGCTTCAACTAAAATATATCAAATGTAAAACCTATATAATAGGTTTGTTGTAAAGACTTTATTGAGATGCTCTATATGATATATATAAAATATACAAATACTGTGCCTAATACTCATTTATGGTAGCTTCAATTATATCAGCAGCTTTGTTATTATTATTATGTTGTTTAAGATCCAGTTGGAGCCATAGTTTGTGGCCAAATGTTATGGAAAGAATTGAAAGTTTTGCTAACCTCACTGTAAATTGATTGTTAATTGGAAAATCTATTTTTGAAGAAGGCAGTTGTGATATTATAAAAGCAGCTTTACAAGAGTGACCCCAGAATGTGACGGTTGTGGTGAAGGCATGATCATCTGTCAGGAGGTTCCATTAGTAGGATGAGGATGAGTAAATGAGAAAGGCAGATATAGCCCAGTAATATAAATTGTTATCCATTACACAAGATTATGAAAAGTATGAAGAGTGTAAGATATTGATCACATTCGTATTATGAAAAATTACCTCAAAGTAAGAGAAAATACTTTCAAGAATATACAATGTAATCAGTTTACTTTTAGTGTTTGAGCTTCAGATGACTTGAAATCAAAGTCTTGAATGAAAGAGTGATATCAGTACGATTGATATAGGATTTATAATTAGTGCAAATGTAATCATGAAATAGGTGTCATTTCCCAGGGAGAGAAAATATTGTAATAAGAGGCCAAGGTTAGGCCAGGCGCGGTGGCTCAAGCCTGTAATCCCAGGACTTTGGGAGGCCGAGACGGGCGGATCACGAGGTCAGGAGATCGAGACCATCCTGGCTAACACGGTGAAACCCCGTCTCTACTAAAAACTACAAAAAAAAAAAACTAGCCGGGCAAGGTGGCGGCGCCTGTAGTCCCAGCTACCCGGGAGGCTGAGGCAGGAGAATGGCGTAAACCCGGGAGGCGGAGCTTGCAGTGAGCTGAGATCCGGCCACAGCACTCCAGCCTGGGTGACAGAGCGAGACTCCGTCTCAAAAAAAAAAAAAAAAAAAGAGACCAAGGTTAGACTCTTGAAGAATTCCAACATTAAAAAAAGAGAGAGAGATATATAATAAGAACAAAACTGCAGGCATCACATTACCTGACCTCAAATTATACTACAAGGCTATAATAATTAAAAGAGCATGGTACTGGTATAAAAAATAGACAAATAGTTCAGTGGAACTGAATTTTAAAAACTCCAAAATAAAGCTACATATCTACAGCCAACTGATCTTTGACAAAATCAACAAAAACATATACTGGGGAAGGATATCCTCTACAATAAATGGTGCTGGGAAAATTGAATTGCCATATGCAGAAGAATGAAACTGGAGCCCTATCTCTTACCACATACAAAAATCAACTCAAACTGAGTAAAATACTTAAATGTAAGACCTGAAACCATTAAAAAAAAAAAAAAAAAACTAAAAGAAATCCTAGGAAAAACTCCTCTGGACGATTGGTCTAGTCAAAGAATTTTTGACTAAGACCTCAACATCACAGGCAACAAAACCAAAAATAGAAAAATCGGACATAATTAAACTGAAAAACTTCCACATAGCCAGGTAAATAATTAACCGAGTGAACAAACAACCTGAAGACTGGGAGAAAATATTTGCAAACTATGACTCCAACACAGTACTAATATCTAGAATTTACGAGGAACTTAAACAACTAAACAACAACAGCAATAAAAACAAACAAACCCATTAAAAAGTAGCCAAGGCTGAGCATGGTGGCCCATCCCTGTATTCTCAGCACTTTGTGGGGCTAAGGCAGAAAGATTCCTTGAGCTGGAGACAAGACTGCCTGAGCAACATTGGGATATCTCATTTCTACAAAAATGAAAACATTAGCTGGGCATTGTGGCATGTGCCTGTGGTCCCAGCTAGCCTGAAAAACAAAGTGAGACCCTGTTTCTAAAAGAAAAAAGAAAAGGAAAAAAAAGATAACGTGGGCAAAGGACATGAACGGACATTTTTCCAAAGAAGATATGTGAATGGCCAAGAAGCATATGAAAAAATGCTCAGTATCACTAATCATCAAATAAATGCAAATTAAAACCTCAATGAGATATCGTCTGACACCAGATATTGGCAAGGATTCAGAAAAAAAGGAAATGTTTATACACCATTAGTAGGAATGTAAATTAGTACAACCTCTGTGGAAAACAGTATGGAGATTTCCCAAAGAACTAAAAATAGAACTACCATTTGATCCAACAATCCCACTACTAGGTATCTAACAAAGGAACAGAAATCATTATATAAAAATGATACTTGCGCTTGTATGTTTATTGTAGCACCATTCAAAATAGCAAAAATACAGACTCAACCTGAGTGTCCAATAATGACTGAGTAAAGAAAATGTGACACACACAAATACAGTCACCATGGAATACTACCCAACCACAAAAAAAAAAAAAAAAAAGAAAGAAAGAAAGAAAGAAATCATATCTTTTGCAGCAACATGGATAGAACTGGAGGCCATTGTCTTCAGTGAAACAACTCAGAAACAGAAACTCACATACCACATGTTCTCACTTAGAAGTGACAGCATGGACATAGACACTGGAGACTCAGAAGGGTGGGAGAGTAAGAGAGGGGTGAGGGATGAAAAATTATTTAATGAGTACAATGTACATTATTCTGGTGATGGTTACATTAAAATCCCAGACTTCTCCACTGCACACTATATCCATGTAACAAAAGTGCACTTGCATGCCTTAATTTATAGAAGAAACATATGTGGAGACAATAAAGAAGATTCAAAAGTTTTAAAGAGATAGATTCATTCCTCAAATGTTTGGTTACAGTAATCACACTTTTGATAGATCAGATTTTCTTCTGCCTGTTTAAA
>NW_012111364.1:6490793-6594546 GCF_000951035.1 Colobus angolensis palliatus
AAAAAAAAAAGACTCAAGAGGCTATAAAGTCTTACAGATCTGCTATAAGGAAGAAGTACATGTCCTTCCTCTTCTCCTCTTTGTTTTATTTCCTCTCCTCCTTTCTTTGCATATTTTTTCTTCTACTTTTTCATGTAGACAGAGGAAAATAATGTTCTAACTTAGGATTCAGCAAAGAAAACTGAGATATAGATATAATACAATCTATTTATGCTACAAGTACCTAGCATCATCCTTGATTATACATTTTACATTATACATTATACATTTACTACCACTCATGTTCCTTTTGCTTGCTGTGACTTCAGGGATTGTTTGTAAAGGAAACACAACTTCCACAAAAATTTTTAATGAGGCCAGTCGCGGTAGCTAATGCCTGTAATCCCAACACTTTGGGAGGCTGAGGCAGGCATATCATCTGTGGTCGGGAGTTCCAGACCAGCCTGACCAACATGGAGAAACCCTGCCTCTACTTAAAATATGAAATTAGCTGGGCATGGTGACTTGGAGGTTGCGGTGAGCCAAGATCATGCCATTGCACTCCAGCCTGGGCAATAAGAGTGAAACTCCATCTCAAATAAATAAATAAATAAATAAAGTGCAAAATCATCCTATTTTAAAATCATTCAGTTTTACATTTTTTTCTCCAAAAGCTATTAAATACATGCCAGCATAGTCATATAAGCAGATTATATAGCTGTATCTGTGTCTGTTTGGTATAGAACAATTTGATTGCAAAACATGGATATTTACTCAATTGAGATGTGATAGATATAATTCAATAACTTAATAGCTTACTAATGTAGGATTTGACTATATTTTGATTTGAAAAATTTTGCTATTTGGGTATGAGCAATTTGAAGAAAGTTTCCAGGAAAGTGTTACGATATAGTCTTGCTTTTGCTTAATTCTCATAGAAAAAGAGTAAAAAGCAGAGAAGATTGATTAAAATCATTAAAATATTTAATGAATATTTTATTAACTATCATGTAGTGTTATATTAATGAAGCTGCAATTGGGTGAGTTGCATCTACCATATCAAAGATGGGAAGTCTAAGTTACAGACAGGCTCAACATCTTTCAATGTGATAGGTGTATTTTATTGACATTTATTTTCAATAACTATTACTGCAAGGTCGATCATTGTCTTTCTGTCTGACTCTTCTCTCTAAATTACAATGTTAAATGTGCCCCAATAAGAACTTTCTCTTTAATGCTGTGTTCTAATGCAATTTCTTAGTTGTGGTTGTGTCTCTATAGCCCAAAACTAATTCTTTTTATTATACTCTAGAGTTAAACCAAATGTAGTTCCATTTTTTTCTCCTCAGACTGTACCCAAAAGTAAAAATATTGAGACATTTTTAGGGAATTGAGTTAAGGGATGTATATTTTGTGGTCCACAATATTTTGACCAAAAATTCGTAATTTAGTAACCCTAAGTAAAAGAAAGTTATTTGACTGCTTTACTTTTCTATTTACCGCTCCGTATATATTGAACAGAATGATGAAACAGATTTATCAAATTCAGAAAAAGGGTAACTAACCTATGGAGATATAATTCCTCAGAGCACATATGCTTAAACATTTGGATCCATAATTTTACCTTGCCCCCTCAGACTCCACACTGACTTTACTCAGGGAACAACAAATATTAATGAAATAATTATGAGATTCAATCTACTAGAGAAAAAATAAAAGAGACAATACCTACACACCTGTTCAGAGACACCTATACAAAACTACTTTTTTTAAAAAGAGCCTGGCTGATCTATGGAAGCCATTAAAATAATCATATAAATAAAAATAAAGTGATAACTGCTACATTATGTACCTGCACAGCATTTCATGAAGATCTTAAGGAAAGACGAATTCATTCATTTAAAATTTAAGGAAGACTTCACCAAATCTCTGTAAAGCCAGGGAAATGTATCTATTGATTTACTACTGTGTTTCCAATGTTACCTTATATTCCTGTTAAGAGTTCAATATGAGGACTGAGTAGTTGAGTAATGAAATGTAATAATGAATTAATTGAATAGTGAATAAGTGACAGAGTTAGATCTTGAAGGGTCTTTAGGAGTTCTACATTTTGAGGGTCCAAATTAAAAAAAAAACACGTAATTCAAAACAGTGGCTAACAAAATTGTATTCAAGAGGCAAATTCAAGAAAGAGCAACAAAATTTTACTTTGTTACACTGTAAATTGCATATACTCACAGCACTTCTAATAAAGATAGTAAGTAGAGTATTGTAATTTATATTTACACCTTCAAGAGATTAAAGCCATTTATATATTTTGTAACTGAAGCTATGGGGAAAAATGAATGAGCCCTGAGAGAGAGAAAAGAGACTGAAGTGGATAATGAGCTACTGTTAAAAGTGACACAATCTCAGCTTGGCATGGTGGCTCAGGCCTGTAAACTCAGCAATTTGGGAGGCGGAGGTGGGTGGATCATCTGAGGTCAGGAGTTTGAGACTAGCTTAACCAACATGCTGAAACCCCATCTCTATTAAAAATACAAAAATTATCCAGGCACGGTGGCAGGCACCTGTAATCCCAGCTACTTGCGAGACTGAGGCAGGAGAATTGCTTGAACCCGAGAGGCGGAGGTTACAGTGAGCCAAGATTGCACCATTACACTCCAGCCTGGGTGACAAGAGCAAAACTGTCTCAAAAAAAAAAAAAAAAATTAGTGACACGGTCTCTATAGATGACCCCCCAAATTTTAATGCAGTAAAAAGAGGAGAATCCAGTAACTTCATGGGAGACAGAGTTGAGCTAATGTTTACTTGAGTTTTTTTTTTTTTTTTTGGCTAAGAGAATGAAGTCAGTGAGAAGTTAGAGACACAAGAACAGGGAAAATGACAGGCCAAGAAAATAGAATGAAGAAATGACTGTCATAATGAACATCATTGACAGGCTGACACTTGAAAGAGGATGCTATGTCCAACTCAAAGCAGTACAGAGGAATCTAAGAACTTTTTTTGAAAGTGGGAAAGGAGTAAATTGAAGTGTTTTTATTCGGTTGCCTCCATCTTCATGAGAAACTAGGTCAATTAATTCAAGGAAATATGTTGGTCTATGTGAAAGGGGGCTTAAGAGAATGGTAGAAGCTTGAAATAACCTCTATGCCGAATGTATGTGATGTCTAACAGCAATGAGCCAGCTGGGCGTGGTGGCTCACACCTGTAATCCCAGTACTTTGAGAGGCTGAGGCAGGTGGATCATTTGAGGTCAGGAGTTTGAGACCAGTCTGGCCAACATGGCAAAACCCTGTCTTTACTAAAAATACAGAAATTAGCAGGGCGTAGTGGTGTGTGCCTGTAATCCCAGCTACTCGGAAGGCTAAGGCAGGAGAAGCACTTGAACCTGGGAGGTGGAGGTTGCAGAGTGGAGGTTGCACCACTTCACTCTAGCCCGGCCGATAATAGTGAAACTCTGTCTTTAAAAAAAAAAAAAAAAATTATTATTAAAAAAAAAAAATGAGCCAAATAATTACTGTCAAACAACTCCAAAGACACAAGTAAGTCTAGTAAACCTAAATTTGTAACACAGCCAATCAGTACTTTTGAACAATTTGCCTAGCAGTGTTTAGCAATGGGAATGGGGAAAACTAGAAGTTGATTTGGCTTAGGAAGAGGGACTGACTGAGGAAACAGTGACAGGTAAAGGGAGTGAGGTAGCATTTTTCACAGATGCAGGTGCTAATAAATCCAAAGAACAGTACTATGAAATAGGATAATTAGAAACCCAAGGCATCACAGATTTTAAAGAGATTCAACAACAAATTTTGTGAGAGTAAGGATAAAGGAGATAAAACTGGTTAGATATCAGGGATTTTCAAATGGGAAATTGGAGAGAAGGGGTGGATAGTATCCTGGAAATTAGCATACCATCAAAGTAGGAGGAATCATTGATGGCAATGTTTTTCATTTTTAGATTAATTCAATCAAACCTGTTGGTATGTTCTGCCATTATTTTTTCTGTCAAGAAATTAACATGAAAAATAGCAACAATCACAACAACAAGAAAACATTTTTAGACAGGAGCCTGTCTAGGCAATGACAATATAACAAACCATTATCATTATCATTCTTGTCATAACTAGTATCACTCTTATCTTTTTAAAAATCTTCACTTAATTATAATATTTCTGCTATGTTGGCAATCTCATATTCCTGCTTTACAGATGAAAACAGTGAAGAAAATGAGATTATTGGATGTAGAACTGATATGCAGAACTTGAATACCAATACCAACTTGATAAAGACTTTTGGATAAAATTGTAGTGTTCTTCACCATATTTGTATTTACACCATAGTTTTCTGTTAAAGTTACAGTGCGGTTTCACTCATCTTGAATCCGAAGAAGTTATTTGACACAAATCAACCTTTTCAAAGTACGAAGATATACTCTCAGAAAATTTAGAGCTAAATTTATTACATATATATCTTATTGATTACAAGCACTATAATTTAACATGTTTGATGATATATTGATATATATTCTGATGTATATTAATATATTTATACTGATATTTATATTTAGAATATTTTGATATATTTGTACATTTTTACAGAGGAAGTGAAATAATAGCATAAACCTCTAGGTGTTCAGACAAAATGTGTAGTCCAAACACTGAGGAAATGAGATTGTTAATCCTTACAGAAGAGATATTTGATACTTTTGGGGTAACTTTATTTATGCCATTTTATTCCAGGATTCATTCATTGTATTTGATCTACAGTAAGAAACAGCTAACCAGTACAATCACAAAAGCAAAAAAATTATTGTAACAAAATGTGTCCTTTGAATAAAGCAATGGACAGAAGACATCAACTTTTAATCACCTGCTATTGAGACAGAAAGTGTACAATAGATTTGAAGCTAGTGCCAATGTAAAAGTCTTTACAAGGCTCGATTTCTAAAAATGGACAAGAGTGTCTCAGTCACAAAACGTCTTACAACTTCAGCTGTCTTTTAAATGACAGTAATAACATAGGAACCCATCTGTATCTATGCACATCCTAAGAAGACTCAATTTATCAAGGGTATTTTTCATCCTAAAACCTTGTTTGCTTACTGTTCACAGGGAATTATTACTATTTTTTAATTTTATCTTTGAGTCTTCTCCAGACCCAATTGCTACAATGTTGTTAAGCATTTGGAAGGACAGCTTTCATTTCCTAGAGGCAGACATCACAGATGATGATCTAAGTAGGATGCAAAGTTTAGAGAGCTCTAGGAGCAAAAGCATGAGTTTAGCCCGCTTGACTGTAGTGGCTTAGGGCTCTTGGTAGGATGACACATTTGCTTATCATGAAACGAATATACAGTTCATCCTTCAACAACACAGGTTTGAACCGCATAGGTTCACTTATATGTGGATTTACTCTTACCTCTGCCACCCCTGAGACAGCAAGACCGACTTCTCTGCTTCCTCCTCCTCAGCTTACTCAATGTGAAGATGATGAGGATAAAACCTTTATGAGTATCCACTTTCACTTAGTAAATGTATTTTCTCTTATGATTTTCTTAAGAACTTTTTTCTACCTTTTCTGTAGAAATGCAGTATCTAATATATATAATATACAAAACATGTTAATAAGCTGTTTATGTTATTAGTAAGACTTCTGGTCAACAGTAGGCTGTTAACAGTGAAGCTTTTGGAAACAGTCTAAACTTATATTCAGATTCCAATTGTGTGGGGGTGGGTGCCCAACCCTTGCTTTGTTCAGCAGCCAATTGTACATGCAAAATGTGCTTGCAGGTATTTGAAGGAGATTATCAGTGTTACTGGGTTAGCATTTATCTACAGGAAGGGTAAGATTGCTTCCAAGTTACATAAAATATAGTAATGAAATGGGGAATGCATGCTTCTGTGATCCCTCCCCTGGTTCTTAAGTATCCTCTTTCTCCTCTCCCAACCAATAGGCTTGTAGGCAAAATTCATTAATGTTATAGTGTGCAATTATGCTTTTTATTGTTTTTTGTATGCCTCCTAAGAAGACAATCGCCCTTGATATCATGGTGATATTTCAGCAATTCTTTATAGCGTCTTTCCAGTCCCCTATTATTAAACATTTCAACTTCATTAATAATTGATGTCCACGTTTAAGTCACTGGTTAGAAAATACCTCTAAGATTTTACTTTATTAGCTTTTGAGTAAATGTTCCCCAAATCTCCTCTGCATTTTGTTAAAAATGAATGTTATATATCTTTTGATAAAACCTACAGAGTTAGGTGCCTAACAAAATACTGCATGACTAAAATGACAATTAATATTTTAACATTTTGCTGAAGTATGAAGATTCGCCTGCAAAGGTATGAATCACTGGTTTTTCATTTCTTTAATTCTGTATTAATTGGTACTTGAGGCAATAAACCATAACATATAACTCTGGCTTCAGATAAGCTTTAATGAGAGCCTGACCTTTGCTTGGATACTTTTCTGACAGTGAAAGAGTTCGTGATAACCCTTTGAAGCTCAAATTTATGAGATAAATGTTCTTAGCATGTCTGTATCTTGGCCTGAGCTGATTACTGGGGATATTCAGGGATTTATAGTTAAGATTTAGAAGAAAATTATATTCTATTATGTCCAGTTCAGTAGAAGTCTAAATA
Source organism: Colobus angolensis palliatus (assembly GCF_000951035.1). Lineage (NCBI taxonomy): Eukaryota > Metazoa > Chordata > Mammalia > Primates > Cercopithecidae > Colobus > Colobus angolensis. Next base: position 6,497,420 of record NW_012111364.1, read on the forward strand.
GCATTAGGGTAATTTCTTTACTGTATTGTCATAAAATCTTGTTTAGAAGAAGCCAGTTCTTATCCTTCTTTTTATGCCTTATAGTACAGTGAAATCAGTTGTAAAGTGTGTTGTGTTATTGAATGATTGAGTTTAAATCAAAGAAATAGTTTAAAGCGCAAGCATTTTAAAGCAAGTGCAACTAAATATGTGAAATACAGATTAGAAGTATTTGGACATACAATTGTAAACAAATACTTTCAATTTGAAAGGGTTCAGATAGTCTTTTTTTAAAGTTCTAAGGCAAAACTAGAACTGTAGCATCATATTGAGAAAGATTAAATTTGAGTTGACAGAGAAGAGGTAGTGGATTGTAAATCTGGACAAGCTTGGATCCCTGCAGACTAGTGACATCCCTCAGATTAAAACACCAGGAAGAAAATCACGTTAGGGTCCTTTCCCTGCTTATAAAATATTTCACAGCAATAGATAGCTTTAACCATTAGTAACTCCTGAAACTACCCCTGCCTTGACATAACTGACTTTGCTTTCTCCTGTTTCTTTTTATAATCTGGCAGTTCTTTCTCAACCAGGTTTTCTATAAGATGCTCAGTATTTGCTGAATGAAGAAATGGATCTCCCATGAGATTTTCCTTTTCATTCCTTCCCATATTTCAAGCTAACACAACTGCATACTAACCAACCACTGAGGAAGGGTTAAAACTACATGATTCATGTGTCATCTAGTTCAAGATGAAAGATTAGGTTTATGGATTTGTTTCATGTCCTTCTAGAGTTAAAACTGAACTAGAAATAAAAAGTATAAGAAATACGATAATAAGACCACGGCAGAAAAACAGAGGAAACTTACAACAGAATAAAAGATTTCTAAAGTTTCTTGAAGATAGGAAGTGTTAATGTATGGGTTGAAAATGAGAGAGGTGAAGAGATAATAGCATTTATTAAGGAATCTGCAGAAAAGTCTTGGAGCAATTTGCCCAGCAAAATTTCAAAGAGATTCTGGGCTTAGGGGCACTGATTTAGTGAAGGTTTGGAGTAAGAAAACCTTCTATATATGAGATTTTCAGAAGTTAGTGAGGCCAAACTCACTCCTCTGTGCACCCTGATACACACATACAAACACAGGTTTGGGCTTGTACCCTGACAGAGAATTCCAGGCCTGTTCACCCCGAAGTGAAGCTTGTTATTAAGAAAGCCTCATCTTACCTAATATAGAAATCGTAGTGAGAATATCCCCTCGAGAGAGATCCAGTTGTGAATATACATACTAACCCAAAAGCATAAGAAATGCAAAATAGATGCCTGGGTCTTTTGTTTTAATATAAATGAAGAACCAAGGATCTGCAACCACATAAGGAAAATCAGCAGCACTAGTCAAAAGAATATCCAGGCTGGCCATGGTGGCTTATGCCCATAATCCCTGCACTTTGGGAGGCCCAGGAGGGAGGATCACTTGAGTCCAGGAGTTTGAGACCAGCATGGGCAACATGGTGAAACCCTGTCTCTACAAAAAATACCAAAAGTATTAGCCAGGCATGGTGGTGCAAGCCTGTTGTCCCAGCTACTCGGGAAGCGAGGAAGGAGATACACTTTAGCTTGGGAAGTGGAGGATTCGGTTAGCTGTCATTGTGCCACTGCACTCCAGCCTTGTGACAGGTGACAGAGCAAGACTCCATCTCAAAAAAAAAAAAAAAAAAGAAATACAGGCAATCTGAAAATTGTATTTTCATTAAAAGACACAATATATAATATGAAAGGCAAGCCTAAAGTGAGGTAAGACACTGGACACTATAATTAAATAGAATTGAATTCGCATCAGTAGTATAACAAACTTTCTTACAAACCAATATGTAAATAGCACTACTAGAAATCACATTAAAAACTCAAATAGTATTTTGAATAAGAGGAAATGATGTTCAACTTATTATTAATCAGAGGGATTAAAATAAAAATGACAACTAGATGTAGTTTTTTGTGATTTGCATTGATTATTTTAAAAAACTAAAAGTCTGATAAAACTATTGGTGGAATGTGGAGAGGCATGAATTGTTTTATGGTAGTAGTTGAAATTTGATTCGACTCAATCATATTTTGAAAATAATTGTTATTGTCTTACAAAATTGAGAAAGTAAATATTTGAAACAGCATTTTTCTATCAGGTGTATAACTGATAGAAAGCTGTATTTTTAAACTATGAATCTCAGGTTCAATGATCTTACAAGCATTTAAAAAAATTAAATAATACAATATAGACTACAAAACAATACATATAACTAATACATGTAATAAAGCAAAATATGGAAATAGAAAATGGTTGAGTGCCATTTAAATAGGTAAAGATTAAAGGAATTTGTTTCAGTTTTATTTGTATGTGTGCCTGTGTCTGTTACCTGTGTTAAAATGTGTAACTCACCGTCGATTGTGGCCTAAAGATTTGAAATCTACTGCCTACTAAAGTCATTACATGTGTTAACAAAGTGCAGCAGCAGGAATGTTCATGATAGCTTTGCTATTAAAAGCAAAACAAACAAATTACCTACAAATAAAAATATCTGTTGAAAGGAAGAATAGCTAAATAAACTGACAGAATGAAATAACAGCTAAATAAATTGTGGTACACTGACACAATGAAATACTATTCAGCAGTGAAACAACGATCAGCTGCTTCACATAGTAACAAGAGTGAATATTAGAAACCTAATGGCTCAGTGAAAAACCTCACCCTGTAAAAGGATATACATAGTGTGATTCCACTTCATAATACTTAAAAACAATCAAACCAAACAATTTCATCCTGAGTCTTTGTATACCACATAAATACATTTGTTTTAATGAAAATAAAAACTAGACAGCCTTTTTTTGGCTTAAGATTTTTTTCAGGGCTAGAATTATATCACAAATTAAAATAGTTTTCACGATTTCAGGTGATTTGAGCCAAGTACCTTTTCCAATTTATGGATCTTGAAGAAGGAGGATCATGGAATCTATTTCTTGAAAAGGTGATAAGGTGTCCCTTCAGTCCCCTAGATAATAGAAAAATAGCACGCCCGAAGGAGATGAAATGCTTTTTGATGGAAATACTAGCTCACCCAAATGAGACCATCAGTGACTTTTCTTTAATACAGGAGGGTAAAGAAATTATAAGAACTTCTTAAAATGAGAAATAAAATGCTCCTTAGGAAACAGAGGAATTTAAAGGTCTAGAGCAGGTTAACAGCTTAGAAGCGAGAAAAAGTGAAGGTTTTCCCCGTGAAGCAAGAAAAGCAAACTTTAATGCGCCAAAGATTGATAGTTGACTTTATTGAGACTAGATTGCTTAACTTATCTTTGGCTCTTTTTGTTTCTTTAAATATTGCTCCAAGTTGTGTGTTGACTTAATTTTATAAAGACAAAAAAATTGCTAATGATTTAGACACCTCAGTTATATGCTTATGGGAAAATAACAAATGGCCAAATAAAGCTTTTGTCTTAATTCAATTACTTATGTTTGAGAAAAATCTCCAGCCCACACTGGGCCTAAGTAGTCCTAAAAGGATATTTTCATTCACTTCTTCATAGCTTTGAAAATTTGGGTACATTGTGCCTGTCTCATTGGACTGGCCTTGAATTTTACCAATCTTGTAAATGTTAGAAAATTAAGACATTTTTATGAATCCCATCAGTTAAAAAATTTTGAGCCTGTTTTTTAAAATATGCATATTTGTTTATAAATATATACACATATATTTATGTATACTATTATATACATATGTCTCCCTATGTGTTAAATCTAAATTCTAATTTTGTTCTAATTTTAGATTTTTAAAAATCCAAGTTCTGATGTTTGTTTGTTTCCCCTGAAGAATTGCCTTACACTTTCCCTGGACAATGTAGCCTATACCTTGAAGACTGATGCTCTAACTTCAAATTATCTCCTAAACCCATAGAGTCAGTTTGTGTTTCTTTGTCAACAGCTGTGTTTTTCATACAATTAGCATAGTTTCTCAAGGGATGGAGCAATATCCAAGGTGAATTATAGTGCTGTCATACCTTCACCTTCCAAAATAAAGTATTAGGAGGAAGTCTTAAATTCCCAACCAGCCCTACTGTGCAATAAAACCCAGCAAGATCAATCTGAAATCTACCTGTTTCTTCAGAGTTTGCTAGCATTGCCTGTTTTGTTTTGTTTTGTTTTGTTTTGTGTTGTGTTGTGTTGTGTTGTTTATTGAGACGGAGTCTTGCTCTGTTGCCCAGGCTGGAGTGCAGTGACGCGATCTCGGTTCACTGCAAGCTCCGCCTCCTGGATTCACGCCATTCTCCTGCCTCAGCCTCCCGAGTATCTGGGACTACAAGCGCCCACCACAGCGCCCGGCTAGTTTTTTTCTATTTTTAGTAGAGACGGGGTTTCACCGTGTTAGCCAAGATGGTCTCCATCTCCTGACCTCGTGATCTGCCTGCCTCAGCCTCCCAAAGTGCTGGGATATTGACTGGTTTTAAAGACCTGTCTTAAGATTCTTAGGTTGTCCCAGAGAAAGTGGGACTGGGTACCCAGCCTGCGGAAACAGCAATAGCAAACAACTGTTTGTTTGTTTGTTTTAACTAGACCACTGCTTCTCTGTCGTTTTGATGTTAAGAGCAGAGCTGAAGGAAGTGGTAACAGCTAGGTATGGTGGTGCTTGTGTACAGTCCCAGCTACTTGAGAGACTAAGGAAGGAAGATTGGATCACTTGAGCCCAGGAATTAGAGTCCAGTCTGGGCAACATAGCGAGACCCTGTCTACATAAAAAAGAAGTAATATTATAATAAAAAGCAAGACATTAAATAAAGTGAAGAGATGAAGTAAGAAACATCAGCGAGGCTTCTATAAGACTAGTTAGCTTCATAGCTGAGATGCTGTTCCCTACTGCTAAAACTGATTTATTCTGAACACAAATTTATAAAAGGGATGACAACAACTCAGTTACAGTTTTTTATAAAAATATTTTATTTCTGCCCACATGAATAACTGCTTTTAAGTTGGATACTCAAAACAACAAAACCATACTTAGAACAGTTCATGTGATAGAGTATAAATTAATATTGTAAACAGCACAGTAGTGGGCAAATTGGTGAAGCATATTAACTCTACAGTTCTGACTACAGAAAAAGATTTTTTAAAAAAGGCCAGAAAAATAGGTGAGGACAAAGGCAGAAAGATATGTGGCAAGTAGTATATAGAGACATTCTAATATTGGTTGAAATTAAAATGTTATAAAAAGGACTTATTTCCTGTAAGAGTGGTGGAAAAATTTACTTTTATAAGTAAGGTCAAGGAGAGAAGGCTAAGAGGGCTGGTACTGAGAATCCCCTTGGGTAATTTTGCCAAAATGAAATTTACCCTGTGGCCTTGTCATTATCCCCTATCCCTTCTACTGAGCAGTTCTCTTAAACCCTACCTCAACCAAGTCAACTGACCACAAATATACATTCCGATGTGGAACAAGCCATCGCTCTCTAACTCCATCCTCCAGATTTAGCTGAATCTATTTGTGTGATCTCGAACTTCTTCATATGCTTCTGATACGGTTTGGCTGTTTCCTCATCCAAATTTCATCTTGAATTGCAGTTCCTATAGCCTCCACATGTCCCGATATGAACCCAGTGGGAGATAATTTAATCACGGTGGCAGTGATCCACATGCTTTACTCTGATAATGAGTGAGTTGTCATGAGAGTTGATGGTTTTATAAGGGGCTTTTTCCCCTTTTGCTTGGCACTTGTCCTTTCTGCTGCCATGTGAAGAAGGATGGGTTTGCTTTCCCTTCTGCCATGATTGTAAGTTTCCTGAGGCCTTCCCAGCCATGCTGAACTGTGAGTCAATTAATTATCTTTCCTTTAAAAATTACCTAGTTTCAGGAATGTCTTTATTAGCAGCGTGAGAATGAACTAATACAACCTCACTGAACAAAGAAGCATCTACTTGAGATTTTATTTTTATGTCTCCCTAATAAGATTTCCTAAGGGGTGGACTTGGTATAAAGATTTATTTACCTTTATTTACCTTCTAATGTGCATTATGTAACTTACTTTAAAAAACTGAGTGTGTACATTTAAGGCATACAACATGATATTATGGCATACATAAAGATAAAAAAGGCTATGATAGTGTAGCAAATTAACATATTCATCATTTCTCATAGTTACTCATTTAGTTGTGTTTTTTTTTGCGACAAGAGCAGCTAAAATCTACTTTTTTAGCAGGAATCTCAAATTCAGTCCAATTTTATTGCCTATAGACCTCATATTGTACATTAGATCTCTAGACTTGTTTATCCTACATATCTGTTACTTTTTTTTTTTTTTTTTGAGACGGAGTCTTGCTCTGTCATCCGGGCTGGAGTGCAGTGGCCGGATCTCAGCTCACTGCAAGCTCCGCCTCCCGGGTTCACGCCATTCTCCTGCCTCAGCCTCCCGAGTAGCTGGGACTACAGGCGCCCGCCACCTCGCCCAGCTAGTTCTTTTGTATTTTTTAGTAGAGACGGCGTTTCACTGTGTTAGCCAGGATGGTCTCGATCTCCTGACCTCGTGATCCGCCCGTCTCGGCCTCCCAAAGTGCTGGGATTACAGGCTTGAGCCACCGCGCCCGGCCTTCTGTTACTTTTTAACATTGTTTGTTTGTTTGTTTGAGACAGGACCTTGTTCTGTCACCCAGGCTGGAATTTAATGGTGTGGTCATGCTCACTGAAGGCTCAACCTCTTGGCCTCAAGCAATTCTTCTGCCTCAGTCTCCCATGTAGCTGGGACCACAGGCATGTGCTACCACACTTGGCTAATGTTTTATGTTTTGTAGAGAGGAAGGTCTAGCCTCATTGCCCAGCCTAGTTTCAAATTCCTGGGCTCAAGTGATCCTCCTATCTTAGCCTCTTGGGAGCAAAGTGCTGGGATTATAGGCATGAGCCACAGTGCCCTATATCTGCCACTTTGTATCCTCTGTTCTACCTCCCCATTTTCTCTCCACCCCTACCACCAGTAACCACTGTTTAGTTCTCTATGTCTGTATATTTGATTTTTTCCAGATTATATATATAAGTAAGATTCTGCAATATTTTTTTCTGTGTCTGGCTTATTTCACTTAGCATAATATCCTCTAGCCTCATACATGTTGTAGCAAATGACAAGCTCTCATTATTTTTTAAGACCAAATAATATTCCATATTATTTCTTTATTCATTTGTTCACTTACAGACACAGATTATTTCCATATTTTGGCTATTGTGAATAATGTTGTAATGAACATGAGAGTGCAGATATATTTATTAGATAGTAACTTCATTTCCTTTGGAGCACAGAGGGATTAATGGATCATATCATAGTTCTATTTTTAATTACTTTAGAAACCTCCATACTGTTTTTGCCTCATGGCTGTGCCAATCTACGTTCCCACTAACAATGTGCAAGAGTTCCCTTTTCTCTACATCGTTGCCAACATTTGCTTGCTTTTGACTTTCTGTCAATAGTTATTTTAACAGGTGTGAGATGGTATCTCATAGTGGTTTTGATTCACATTTCCCTGATGATTAACAATGTGGAATACATTTTCCTATACCTTTTGGTGATTTTTATGTTTTCTTTGGAGAAATTCCTATTCAGGTCTCTCACCCACTTTTTAATCAGATTGTTCTTCTACTCTTGAGTTATATGAGTTATTTACACGTCAGATATTAACCTGTCATCAGATATATGGTTTGTAAATATTTTTGCCAATCCATAGGCTACTGTTTCATTTTATTGTTTCTTTTGCTATGAAGAAGCTTTTCAGTTTGATGTAGTCCCATGTATTTATTTTTGCTTTTGTGGCCTCAACTTTGAAAGTAAAAATTGCTACTATGAGTTTAGTTCTAAGTAAACTTTTATTTTCTCTCTCTTACATGTGTCATGCTTTCTACTTTAGGAATTGCTTTGATATAGCAGAAGAAAATGGGTCTGATTTGCAAGTCAACTACAATTCTGTGTATTAGAGTGCTTAGCAAACTATTAACTGCCATAAAAATGTTAACTATTGCTCTTTTTAATTTTAAAAATTTGTTCCATCCTATTACAGAGAGAATTTAAAGTTATACACACACACACACACAAACACACACACAGTGTAACATGGCAGCTATTGGCCACATGTGGCTATTGAGTACTTAAAATGTGGCAAGTCTGAATTGACACGTGCTGTAAGTGTAAAATATGCATCATATTTCAAATACTTTATGTAAACATTGTTAGCTATGTCATTAACAATTTTTATATTGATTATATGTTGAAATGTTAGTGTTTTGGATATATTGATTTAAATAAAATATATTATTAAAATTAAGTTCCCCTTTTTCCTTTTACTATTTTTAATGTGACTACTAGAAAATAAAAAATTATGTGGCAGCTCAGGTTATATATTTCTACTGCATAGCACTGATAGATAAAATGCAGTGAATCAAATTTAACACTTCATTTGTAACATCATTACACATTTCTTTGGCAAGAGTAGCTTAGGTACTTTATTCTAAACACAATGTTCAGTGCAGTATTGGATAGGACTAAAACAAGGACTGAGTAACCATACTCCTAAGTTTTGAGATTTTTCTGCTACCCAGCCAGAGGGAATAGAAGAATCTCTATGACTGGGAACTGTCGCAAGATTAGGTGGTGGTGCTGAATACAATTGATGAATGTTTCTCTAATTGATTTATTTTGGCAATAGTAGATCGTCTAAATGATTAAATAGATCAGAGCCTCTGTACCATTTGCTTTAGTTAAGAGTGGGAAAAAAATGTTCCCACCCTACAGTTTTTGGACTGAATTGCAGAAATGGGAATTAATGAGACTCATTTTCACACTGAACTGCCCTGGATCTTGCAGGAGTCAGAGGGCAATGGAAGTGTATAATTACTGAGGTTAAAGAGAAATCACCATGGGATCTAGCTTGGTTTCAGTGTGATTTAAAAGGGTAGACTTTGAGCATATTTAATTAGATTAAGTGACTTTTGGGAGGAGTGGGAGCTGGGAGACACAATGTTCTCTGTGATAAGGTACTTACTGAATATAAATGGAAACACATATTCAGATACCTCATTGCAAAATACCAGAACATCTAGTTTCCGCCTCAACTCCCTGCTGCACACTGTAAGTCCAGCAGCTAAATTATGAGCTATCATTTACTCCTTGCTAATGGTTATGATGAAGACTGAAGTATGAAATGAAAATCACAAATTATAAACCATTTTTTAAAAATTTAAAAGATGCAACAAATTTTTCTTTTATCTCATTATGCTTGATAACCATTTTTCATTTTTATCTGCTCAGTATATCAGTATAATAAAATTCACTGAAATGTTTCAGATAATTTGTTATCTTGACTAGAAAAAGATGGTGGATGACCCCATCTATCAATTTCTTAGCCCATCTTTGAGACTTCAGTTCTCAAATTCTTCCTATAAATGTATATAATAAATATATTTATTTATTTATAAAAATTATATTTATTACATAATTTCATTTTTTAAATGTATTAAGTTACTTATTCTTATTTGTTCTGAACATGCTGCTTTGTTTCACGATCCATCTTTTCAATCTGTTATGGAATACTGACATCATTTCAGTTGGACATCTCTCCGATGTTCAATTAGATATTTAAAATCAGTCTTCTCCAAAGAGTGTGAGTTCCATGAACAGAGACAAGATGTCTCTAGTTCTTAACAAACTATTTGAAACATAATAACTGGCAAATAAATTTTGTTGAATTAGTGGACAAACAAATGAATAAATCTAGTAACAGTGAGCACATGAGGAAATTAACATTACCTACAGGAAGTAACGTAAGTTGGTGTCAGTGTTTCAGTGGGTACCAAACATTATCTACACGTTTTAAATATTCATGGTTGTTGATTCAGAAATTACACTTGAAAAACGTATACAACTGTAAAACCATATATATTTACTCAACTGTAAAACTATGTTTATTTATTCAACTGTAAAACTATACATATTTACACACACCCCCACAATTGTAAGACTTATTTTGAGAATTTCTTTACACTTTCCTGTGTGGCTCTGTTTAGTTATAATACTGTATCAGTTTGTAATTTTAAAAAAAAACTAAAAAGTCAAACAGAAGGGGATGGAGAAAATAAAAACAGATACTATACAACTTTTTTGAAAGATGGGATAGGCCAGGCGCCATGGCTCACACCCATAATCTCAGCACTTTGGGAGGCCGAGGCAGGCGGATCACGAGGTCAGGAGATCGAGACCATCCTGGCTGACACGGTGAAACCCCGTCTCTACTAAAAATACAGAAAAATTAGCCAGGCGTGGTGGTGGGCGCTTGTAGTCCCAGCTACTTGGGGGGCTGAGGCAGGAGAATTGCGGGAGGTGGAGCTGGCAGTGAGCCCGGATCCACCACTGCACTCCAGCCTGGGCGAGAGAGGGAGACTCCGTCTCAAAAAAACAAAACAAAACAAAAAAACACAAAAACAAAAAAGAAAGATGGGATAGCTCTGTATATACTCACAAAGAAATAGATAACACTGAGGAACCAATAGATATCAATAGATAAATGAAATGTTTATTAACATTTATGGAGACTTTTCTGTGTTTCAGACAACCTTCTAAGCATCTTAAATTCATTGAAATATTTAATCTTCACGTATGTCTGTAAGGTAGGTACTATTATTACTCTCATTTTACAGAAGAAGAAACTGAGGTAAAAACGGATTAGGTAATTTGCCAGGATCATACATTTAGTAACTAGTGGAAACACTATTGAAACTCCGGTTGCCTTGCTGTATGAACTAAAGTTTTGTTTTGTTTCGTTTTGTTTTGTTTTGTTTTGTTTTTGAAACGAAGTCTCCCTCTGTCGCCCAGGCTGGAGTGCAGTGGCACGATCGGGTCTCACGTCAACCTCCTCCTCCCAGGTTCAAGAGATTCTCCTGCCTCAGACTCCCGAGTAGCTGGGATTACAGGCACCTGCCACCACGCCTAGCTAATTTTTGTGTTTTTAGTAGAGACGGGGTTTCACCATGTTGGCCAGACTGGTCGCGAACTCCTAACCTCAGGTGATCCACCCGCCTTGGCCTCACAAAGTGCTGGGATTACAGGTGTGAACTACCACGCCCGGCATGAACTAAAGTTTTAATAACCTCTCATTCTCTTTTAAAAAATTAATAATTCCATATATGTGTTTGTAAAATGTGGAAAGTAATATTTCCAAACTCATAGGGTTTTTTGGTTCTTCCGAAAGTTAAAATAGATAATAAATGTTAACTTTTAATTCAATATCTGCGATATCCTTATAAAACAAATGTCTTTATATTTATATTATATATGGAAATAAACACATATACAAATAATAGTATAAAAGTGGGTTTATTTTGGCCTTAAGATACTAACAAGTTTTATATTCTATGTTAATACATGTTTGACTTATTTACAAAAAGAATTTATTGCTTTACTATCTAAAAAATAGTTAAAGGTTACATGTAAAAATGACCATGATTAGCCAAAAGTAGTAATTATTTCTGGCTGTTATAAATACCTTCTAAAAACGTACTGATTGTTGTTAAGTCATTTCTACCAAACAACTCATTTGTAAATATTCATTGAATAAAAACATAAGACTCAGTTCAAGAGGACAAAAATTTTATTTAGTTTATCTCATCTTTATCATAGTTATTTGTGAAGTATCTTGTTTTATAGTATGATGCATATTAAATTTGATTATAGAATTGTAATTACTGATTTTTTTCTCCAATAAAATTGATATCAAAGTCCAAATTGTGCCCTTTTCTACCCAAACTATCATATATTCCCACAAGTAAAACTCTCAGCTATGACTTTGACACAGAGTGCCTGTTATTTGTTGAAAAATAGAACATTCTCTTGTAAGACTTATTTTGAGAATTTCTTTACACTTTCCTGTGTGGCTCTGTTTAGTTATAATACATTTATTCCATATTGTATTTAGAATTCAAATGTAGGGTTTGTATTGTTTTAATTCTGGGGCAGACAATTTCCAAAATTAACTCAATTTAGGCTAGTTAACTGCAGCAATATTTTTCAAGGGAAGGACTCTACTTTATTCCCATTGCTTCCTTTCTGCAGGTGATATCTTATTAAAAATAACATGTCTTGTTTCTTTTAATGAATGCCCTAAAGAAAAATGTGGACAGAAGTAAAAGACAGAAACAATATGTGTCAGTCATGAAGGAGAACTGAAATCCAGCTTATAGAGCAAAAATTAAATGACTAAAAATATCAAATCAACAGTGACATTTTCAAGTACCAGCTGTGCAACGTGGCAGGATTTGTCTTAGTCTGCAAGAGATCTTGTATAGCTCGTCAGAGTCTAGTGAGTAAAGTATAGAATCAGGATTCAGGAAATACATTGATGGTCCCAATTTTGGCACTCAAGGCAGGAATAAATCCAAGAATATTTATCTGTTTTAAGGGGATGTTGATAACTGAAAGTAAATCATTCATGAAGTAATAAAAACTAACATTTTTAGAAGTATGAGCTCTGAAAGCTGAATATCTCCAATGTATCATAGATATTTATTTCAGGAACCAGTTTTGTGACTCTGTCTAAGTTACCTAATTTTTCTATGGCTTAGTATCCTCATTGACAAGATGGGGATTATAATAGCATCCATCTCTTATGGTTGTATGCAGATTCGATGAGTGAATAAATGGAAGGAATTTAGTGCAATAGTTTCAACACACTTTAAGTATTAATATTATTTATAAATTATGATATGTGTACCTAGATACTTCCTCACTAAGTTGAAATTAACATGATTTTGTCATGTGGGACCAGTTTCTAGTTTATAGAAACGAAAGCAGTTTCCTCTTATATGTAACTGAAAGACCTCTTGGATAGAATGTACGGTAGACTTGCCATATACCCAGTTTGAGTACATAGTGATCAAAAATATATTAATTTCTATGCCAAGAAGAAGAAATTCCTCTCATTCTTTTGGGAATTTGTATAAATAAAAATAAAATTGTATCTAATATTCTAATCCAATGCAAAGACTAGAAATTGTGGCATACTGAAACAATGCATTGTGTAAAGATGTTTATGTGTCTGGTGGTTTAGTGATGATGGCTTAAATAGATTAAATCATTTAATGAAAACATTTTCCATCCTGCCTTTTGCATTTTAAATAAACGTAGAAATTTTTGTAAGTTATTGCTTGAAGATAAACATTAAATTTCTGTTTTATAATACATATTTATTATATAAACATGTCATAATAAAGTTTCTTATTGTTGAGTATGTGAATCATTTCTAAATTTGTTATTTTAAATGCCACTTTGAATAACAAATGCAGGCATAAATATATTTCAGTATACGATATAGTTCAGGAGGGTTTCCAAACTGAAACTATTGAATCAAAAAGAGTGTATATTTTAAGACTTTCGATACCAAAACAAATGGCTTTTCAAATAATAGTCCTGTATTAGAATCCCTGTTTTACCATATGTCCATCAACATTGGACATTTTAAATATTTTTAACTTTATGAGCAAAAAGTATTAAATTTATTGTTTTTTGAAAAGCTTTTATTTATTATTTTAAATACATTTCAATATACTTAATAGGTCTTTTTAAAATTAAGATTCAGATTTTTTTCACCTTATGTATTGAAAGGATTTTTCTCTCCATTCTTAGGGTAAAATTAACATTTTATTATTTAAAGACAGGAAATATGTATTATATATGCTACAGTTTTCCTGTTTGTTATTTTTATATTAGGTCTTTTTTTTTCAAACACCCGTAATGTAAAATTTTATGTGGCTTAACTTTCTGGATATTATTTTGTGATGCAAGGTATTATTTGTTTTTCAAAGAGATAAGTTTATTTTACTGTCTGATTGCTTTCTTAAAATTGTTTCATGTTTGATTAAATAAAGTAAACTTTTAGTACTACAGAAACCTTTCAACATGTGCAAGGACATATTATAACTATATACAACTTCAAAGACAAATTGTTCCAGCTCCAAGTAAAGTAATGTTGAATATCCTGACTACAGTTCAGTTATAGGAAATTTCCTGGATGGCCAATGTTTTCCTTGGCTTAGAAAAATAACAACTGAAAAATATAAATAAGACCTTCAGTGAGTTGGGAATCATAAAAATGCTATCTGAAGTTCAGTCATCTGCATCTTGGGGAGTTTACAATAGCTATAAGAATTCAACAAGCAAAAAGAAAGCTTTGCATATTTAAACTTCAGTCATCCAGGAGGAGTACTGTAGGGCCACAGTTGGTCTATCAAAAATAAAAGCTATTCCTATGGTGGTAGAACTTGGTATCTTGTTTCTTAATATTTAAGAAAATATGTAACTGACATTATATTTGGTTAGATATTATATAATTTAACCAAAGTCAATTTATATAAAATATTTTGAAATTTAATCCTAAATTCATCTATGTGAGTTAAGTATTACAATTCTCTCTTTTAAAAATCAGGAAATTGAGGCTCTCAGTTTTGTAAGCAAGTGATGTCTTTGTGTTTCTGATCTGGCAGGCCTGTTAGAAGCTTAGAAATCAGCTCCTAACAATAAAAAGGGAAACAAAATGAAAAATCAACAAATCTTTTTAAATTCATCCCAGAATTGAAGTCACAGGGTAAACCACTGCCCCCAGATGGGAGAGACAGGCAGGCAAATACAGAGAATCACGATTTACCAGAGCAGAAACTCATAGGCAGAAACTTCTGCAGGAACCAGTGTAAGGGGCAGGAAATCTGAACTGTTATTGAAAAATTGCTGGAGGTTAAATGTAGACAAGTCTGGAAATAAAAAATACTCCAAGGAGACCCAGTCATCAGCACACCCACACAGCTTTATTAATGGTACCCTAAGGAGCCCTACCAGATTCTCATAGTTAATATCAGATAAAAATTTTCTCTTACTTAAGGGGAGCAACTATTTCAAAACACACTGAAGCATTCTGTTCTTCTTAATAAGGCCTGCTTTCAGGAGAAATTATTTTATCAGAGTCTAGTCTGCTGGGGTTTTATCAAAGCCTAACCTATCTACAGGAAAATAAATACCTAACTCCAGCCTCCTCTAGCCATCCTGTTCCATCTATGAGGGATACAGGGAACTCAGAAGCACTGATAAGGTTCACAGTCCAGGGACACAGCCTCACCAAACACTGAGACTTAATCATAGGAATATATAACTCTTCTTTTTTCTTACATTTTACTACTCCATTACTGAAGGCCACTTTACTAATGGAACTTCAAGGAGAAATAGATGAATCTACTCTTATAGTAGGAGATGTTAAATCTTCTCTATCAGAAATGGAGAGATCCAGCAGGCAGATAATCAGTAAGAACTTAGTTGAACTGAAAGGCAGCATTGATCAATTGAACATAATTGACATTTATGGACTACTTAATCTAACAAGAGCAGTTTAAATATTCTTCTCAAGCTTACATGAAACATTCAAGAGAGGCCACATTCTGGGACATAAAATACACCTCAATGAACTCAACAAATGTAAAGGAATTGAACTTATACTATTTTGCTCTTACTCTGCAATGGAATTAAACTAAGACTCAATAACAGAAAGATAGCTGGAAAATTCCAAAATACTAGGAGAATATAACACACTTCTAAATAACACATGGGTTAAAGAAAAATCTTGAAATTAAAAGATATATTGAAGCAAATGAAATGAATACAACTTCCAAAATTTCTGGGATTTTGATACATTAGAAGAAAGAAAAAAAATAGACTGTTATCTCTCTTGAACATAATTGCAAAAATCCTCAACAAAATATTAGCCAACTATACCCAACAATACATAAAGATAATTATGCACCATGACCAAATGGAATCTGTGCCAAGTATGCAAAGTTGTTTCAACTTCTGAAAATTAAGTAATGTCATCCATCGCAGCATGCTAAAGAAGAAAAATCACATGATTATATTAATGCATGCAAAAATAATTCATCAAATGCAATACTCATTCATGATAAAAACTCTCAATAAATTAAAAATAGAAAAAAACTTCCTCAACTTAATAAAGAATATCTATGAAAAATCTCCAGCTAACATCATATATAAAGGTGAGAAACTCAAAATTTTCTTGTGAAGATCGAGAACAAGACAAGGATGTCTCCTGTCAGCACTGCTTTTCAATATTGTGCTAGATACATTAGCCATGTAATAACACAATAAAAAGAAATACAAGGTATACGCATTATGAAAGAATGAATCAAAGTTCTTGTTCTCAGATGACAAAATTGTCTGTGTAAAAAAATCAAAAATTGCCAAAAAAACTCTTGAAACTAATAAGCAATTACTACAAGGTTACATGATATCAGGTTAATATATAAAGTCAATTTCTTTCCTATGTAACAGTAATAAAAAATTGGAATTTGAAATTCAAAATACATTTTTATTTACATTAGCACCCCAAAATTAAGTACTTATGCATACATCTAACCAAATATCTATAAGATTTATATGAGGAAAATTACAAAACTGATGAATGTTATCAAAGAAAAAATAATAGAGATATTCCATGCTCATATGAATAGAGTCAATATTTTCACGATGTCATTTCTTCCCAACTTGATCTATAGAGTCCGTGCAATATCAAATAAAATTCCAATAAGTTCATTTGCGGATATTGACAAATTGATTATAAAATTTACATAGAGTGGATGAAGACCCAGGATTGCCAACCCGGTACTAAAAGAGAAGAACAAAGTTAAAGGAATGACACTAACAGACATCATAGTTCTAAAGCCATCGTAATCAAAACAATGTGGTATTGGCAAAAGAACAGACACATGAATCAGTGGAAAAGAACTGAGAACCTAGAAAGAAACCCATGTAAATATTATCAACTGATATTAGACCAAGGAATAAAAACAATACAGTAGAGCAAAGATAATATTTTCAACTAATGGTGGTGAAACAATTGGACATCCATATGCAAAACATCTAGATACACACCTTACACCCTTCACAAAATTAACTCAAAATGAATTATAGACCCAAATGTTAAACCCCATACTCTGAAATTCCTAGGAGATAACTGGAGAAAACCTGATTCATCTTGTATATGGTGGTGATTTTTTAGATGCAACATCAAAGGCAAGATCCATGAAAGAAATAAGAGTTAAGCTGACTTTCTTAACATTAAAAACTTCTGCTCTGGAAAGTACAGTGTCAAGAGAATAAGACAAGACACAGACTGGGAGAAAGTATTTGCAAAAGATACATTTGATAAATGACTGTTACCCAAAATATACAAAGACCACTTAAAACTGAACAACAAGAAAATGAACAATCCTGATAAAATAAATGAACCTGACATCTCACCAAAGATCTATAGATAGTGATCAAGTATATGAAAGATGTTTAACATTATACATCACTAGGAAATTGCAAATTAAATCAAAATGACATACCACTACACATCTATTAAAATGGCCATTCTAAAGCACTGTCAATACCAAATGCTGGTGAGGATGTGGAGTAACAGGAATTCTCATTCCTTGATGGTGGACATGCACAATGGTACAGCCATTTTGGAAGATGGTTTAGCATTTTCTTATAAAACAAAATATTCTCTTACCTACAGTCCAGCAATTGCATTTCATGTTATTTACCAAATGAATTGAAAACTTATATTTACACAAAAATCTGCACACAGATGTCTTAGGAGCTTTAGTGATCAATGCCAAAAGTTGGAAGCAACTAAAATGTCTTTTGGTAGCCAAATAAACTGTGGAACGTCCAGAGTTTGGAATATTACTTAGCATTAAACAGAAATGAGTTATCAAGCCCTGAAATGAAACAGGAAATATAAATGCATATTACTAAGTGAAAGACACCAATCTGAAAAAGCTACATATTGTATGATTCCAACTGTATAACATTCTAAAAACAACAAAACCATAGAGACATTAAAAGGATTGGTGGTAGCTAGCGGTTTGGGATGCATAGGTAGAGAACAGAGTATTTTTAGGCTAATAAAACTATCCAGTATGATTAGTGCCATAGTGGGTACGTGTCATTATACATTTCCCCAAATCCCTCAGATGTACTCAAAGTAAACACTAATGTAAATGATGGACTTTGAGTGATAAGGATGTGTCAATCTAGATTCTTTGTAGCAAATGCACTCATATGTTGGAGAATGTCAATGGTGGGAAACTCTATGTGTATCTAGGAACAAGAAGTGCATGGAAATTGTTTACTTTTTGCTAAATTATTCTTTGAACCTAAAACCCCTCTAAAAATAAAGTTTATTAATGATTTTTAATAGCAAACAACTTGTCTAAGTGACACCATCAGGAATTAAAAGTAGGTCTATCTTACTCCAAATATTTCTGCTATGCCATTATGGCTGTGGATCTTAACAATCCTTTTCAGACTGCTTAATAAATGTTTAATGTTTTAATAATTATGTATTTTTCAAAATTGTGTCATCAAAAATTTATTTTGACTTATGCAGTGAGATGTTTAATACTTTTGAAACATCTACCAAACAAATTTTAAAATAAAAAGAGATGAGAACCCATCTCTTTTTATTGAAAAAATTATTTGGTAGATGTTTCAAAAGTATTGAATAGAATTTCCTTTCTTACTCTAATATAGCTTTCTCATCAGATATTAAATTATTTTCTTCATATCTATTTCACTCCAATGGTATATTCACCCATTTTTGTGTCAGTAATGCAATGTTTTAGTATTTATACACATAAAATTTACTTCAATAGCTTTTTTTCCCCACAAATGTATTTGCCATTCACTCACATTCACTATAAAACTGCCTCTTCCACATTTCACATCCTGTGTTAAAGGTTGCGGATGAAATGGTTAGCAAAAATAGGCATGGGTATTCTAATGCTGGAATCTTATAGTCTTGTGAAGAAGATATCAATCAAACAATTAAACATAATTTCAAATCATGATAATTGCTGTGAAGTTACTAATTTATAATTTTATAGGAACAATTAGGCAATGGACAAAATCTACACTTTATAATCATGGAAATATTTCTGATGTGGTAATAATTGAGTTTATGAATAAGCAAAATGCAAAGTCAATTATGCAAAAGTGGTGGAAGAGAACAGTCAAATACTTAAGGCAGAGCAGAGTACATGCAATGGCTACGCAATGGAAGGGAATGTGAGTTGTTCAAAGGACTGATTCAAGGCCAGCGTGGCTAAAACAGATAGCATGGGCATGCAGTTTAAGACAAAATATTAGAGCGTGGCAGGAAGTGGACCATGTAAAACTATACATGCCAATGTAAGAATTTTTTGTATTTCTCCTACAAGTAATGTGAGGATATTAGAGACTGATCTCACTCTGGACTGTGGCATAGAGAATTCTTTGGAAGAGGAAGAAAACCGATAAGAGACTGAACCATCAGAATTACAGGTGAAAGATTATAGTGACTTCATCTAAGTTGTTTTTTGAGGAAATTAAGAAAATTGAATAGATTTGAAATATATTAAGGAGGTGAAGCCAAATGTTTTGAAGATGAATTTCTGAACACTGTTGAATGTGATGGAGGTATCGTGGGTGATTCAGGATCTCTTGTGAAACTGGATGGAATTATGGCAAGCTTTATGGAGAAAAGGGACTATAGAGAAGAACCTGTTCAGAAAATAGACGAGTTTAATTTTGGATCCATTGCTTTAAGGGGCCTTTGTGATTTATTCTTCAGTCTATGTAGATGTTGAGCAGACTGGGGAATATAGTGAGAGCACAGACAAGAGTTCTAGCCCAAGAATGCAGTAGCAAATCATAGAATTTTGTTTAAAATGTTGAATAATGATTTGGATATTTTCTAGGAACTGCATATTGAGTCTTGAAAGTATCTGGTACATGTACTGGAAGAACTCCAATATTTAAAACGAAAGAAGAAAATCTGATGAAGGAGACTAAAAGGAAGCCTCTAGATGAAGAAGAAAAATGAGAAGAACATTATTATGTGGGAGCTAAGAAAAGAGACTGTTGCAAAAAATAGGAGTTTGATCTTCCTGATGAACATTATAATCATTTTGTCAGGATTTGGTCCAAAATTGGATTACTTTTATAAATACTGCCAAGACGATGATAACTTATATTTGGCTTAATGTAAGGATATCACAGAAATGTCTGACAAATGTCTGTATGCATTCATGTTTATTATGCACTTCCTCATGGATTCTTCTGGATGATTATGATTATTTAAATTATTGAGCTGGATGCTTAGTTTAGTATTCATTTTCTCTTTACCCTAACAGGCAAAATGCAATATACTTTGGTCATGTTTGATGTTTACCGATCATTTAATATTTTGTTAGCAGTATATTAATATAATCTTTTATTGCATTTCTTCCAACTTAGTATTTACTAAAAATACTTTTTATATTTATAATATGGCCCCAAATTCTCTAATTATGTTTTCTTTTAATTATTTGTTCAGTTCAGCTCTCTGGGGCTGGTTTAAATACATCGAAGAGCTAATCTAGAAAAGGATGCCCTGAAGAATGTAAGGAAAAAGTGAAATTTTTCCAGAGAAAGGAGGGAACATACCAATAATATCTAACAACCTGCATATGGACTTTATCACTACTCTGTGCTTGTTTGGTGGATTTCATTTCAATTTGTGTTGTAACAAGAGTATGGCATGATAAATTTCTGCCTAAAGAATTTATTGATTGTTTTCTTTTAAAAGTAGTCTATAGACCCTGGATGATAAAGTATATTCCCTGTAGGATGTAAGTATTGATAAGTTACTGCATAATGCTATTTGGAGCTTGAGTAGATTAGCAAAGACATAATTAATTTTGTCAGGAAACATAACAGGCAGTCACAGTATCTTAAAAAGACTTGTTTATTTGTATAAAGCATTATTTTATGTTAACTGGAATATGAGATTTAAAAACCAGAAGCAGAAACATAACTATAGATATGAAAAGAGAAAAAATATATTTTTATAGTTGTAGCATAAAAGTCGAGGTATCCTATATTGTCTTTGCTTGATTGTGAATACTACACAAAGTGCAAAGACATGTCACGTGTAGAAACTTCTAAATTCCTACTGGCACATGCACTTTAGCAGATACATAAATTCCATCTCATTTTATCTGCAGTGTCTATTCCATCTCTGTAGACAGGCAGAGCAAAGCTTACTATAGTTCACCCTTGTTAACATGTTTTACCTTTCTTAATTTTTAAATAGCATGCTGACAAAGACTCTTTCACTGATAGTCTCTCACTGAAAAGACCCTCGAGCCCTCATTTTGAATTGGCCTTGGTCTTGGCTTTTCATGTTTATCCTGTCTTTGCCAGGCCTGCGTATCCCAAATTTAGAAAGAATTCTGCCGAATCAGCTTAGTGATAGTCCCTCTACCCTTGATATCTGATCACCCTTGACATTTGAACAAGTTCCTCATCTCCATCATTGATTTATAAGTACTTGGCTTATCTTTAGCAAGAATCCTACTGGGTCACTTTAGCAAGAATCCCCCTACCCTTGATGTCTCTTCTTAGTAATTTTCCATCCATAGATCCCTCACTTTACACGTTGGTCATAAATTCCCACTTGTACTTATTGCATTCCGAGTTGAGCTTGATCTCTCTGCCTTGTTGCAATAGTCTCTAATGAAGTCATCATTACTGTTTCAACAAGTATTAGAGTAATTTTTTCTTTAACAGTGCCTGATCATCAAAATGACAGTAAAAAGAATTTAAAAATAAACATCTTAAAATAGGTCTTTGAAGGTAATAATCAAACTAAATAGTTGTTCAAAGGATAAGTAACGAGTAAGCTGCATTTTTTTCACCCAGCAGTACTCAATATCCTGTACTGTGAACTGTCATGGTCTGTTTCTTTACTAATATAGCTTATCATGTTTTGGATGTGTGTGAAGATATATACATATATGTGAAGTTCTGTTCATGTGGATGTTTGAAAGGAAGCAACTCTTCTCATTTCAGTAAAGAAAAAACGTAAATGGAAACCACTGAGTTGTGAATGTTGGAAAACTGCAAGGAGGAAACGTATAATTTCCTCTTCCCATGTTAGTTTCATGAGTGAGGCCCCTGTAAGAAAAGACAAGTTAACAAAAGCATCCAGATTTATTGAATATGTTTTACATGCATGAGAGCCTATGTAAGGAAATAAAGTCCTGAAGAAACAGTGAAATCTGAGTATTTCTTTTGCTAAATTTGATGAAGAATCTCAGAGACTCTTGGAAAAATGTAACAGGACAAAAATGGGTATTTCTCCCTATACCCATTTATCCAGGTTTGGAGAGTTCACCTCTCAAATGAGGGTCTTATAAACTGTTTCAGGAGAAGCTCAGAAAATCCTCCCTAGTTTCTATGACCAGCTGCGGGGAAGGTGAAAAAGAAAAGATCTGAATCACCTTCCTATTTCTGTGATTTCCTCAAATTCCTTCACCTATTCAGTATGTCAAGGTGCCATATTTTAGTATAGTGTGTCCTGAGCCTCATCAAGATACTTTCTTCTTCTACATGTATTGGCAGGAGGGCATTGCTCAAGATTCTCTCTCCTGTTTGTGGTCATAGGTTTAGCCCATGATCCAGAACTCATTTTGTTTCATTATTATGTCTGTTTTTGAAGAATCGAAGTCCAGACTGTGAAGCACAGTGCACAAAGCCTTTAGTACTCTATTCTTATTTGACTTTTTCTCATCTTCTGATAGTTTGATGCTTGTGTTATATGCTCAAAGGTTGCATAATCACTCTATGAAATTTAACTTTGTGGAGTCTTTCACACATTCATTCTTACTTATGTCTTTCTCATTTTTTGGAACCTTTCTACATGCACCATATCCATTTCTCTATCTTTGTTTCTTTAACTCATCTGGTCTACAGTTCTCTTATGAGTGAACTTATTCTGACCTTGAAAGGGTACAGAATATGCCACAGTGCCGTAAGGATTATCTTGAGCTGAAGACATGTGAGAATCAACAAATGCATGAAGAGCCTTTCTGTGAACTCCTTGTATCTGCCTGCCTGAAAATAGATCCTCCAAAAAAAAAAAAAAAAAAATTAAAATGTCCAAATGCCCTCTCTGGAAGTTTCTTTGGCCAGGGAAAATTGACTCTTGTCATAGGAAAAGAGATGAGAAGTTTGCACCAAACCCAGACAGTCACTGCCGTAAACTGTGTCTCCCATTTATCCTTATAAGGGCCCATTTATATTTCCCAAAATTCATTTTTCTCTCCCATCAGTGACCTTTATCCTCCACCCTTTCCCCTGTTAAGGTGGCATATAAGTTTTCAAATCTTGCTTCTCGTTTTGGTATTCACTTTTTTTAATGATGCCATAGTGCATGTAAAATTAAAAATTAATACATATGTGAGCCTTTTCTTTTGTAATCTGTTTGTCAGTTTAACTCACAGATCCCCCCAGCCATTAATAAACGCAGAGAGGAAAATTTGTTCCTCCCCTACAATCTTCTATGATATTTTCCTGACCACCTCAGAAAGTCTGAGTTGCTTTTTTTCTGTCTTTCCAGAACTTTGTATATCTGTCTATCTTCAAAACTAGGTGAGTTTATGATGATATAAAGGAGGAAATTTACCCAGATAAAATATTTTAGGTTCATGACTGAGGCCCCTAGAACAAAAGACAGGTTAATAAGAGAAAAGCACACAGATTTATAGTTCACCCTCCATATCTGTGGGTTTCATGCCCATAGATTGAATCAATCATGAATCAAAAATATTCAAAATACATAAATAGCAAGGCAATGATAAAAGTAATGTATATAAAAACAATACAGTATAACAACTATTCATATAGCATTTATGTTATATTAGAAACTATAAGTAATCTAGAGATTATTTAAGGTATATGAGAGGATGTGCATAGGTTATGTGCCATTTTATAACAGGAATTTGAGCACCCTTAAATTTTGGTATTCTTAGGTGGTCTGGAACCAATCTCCCATGGACATTAAGGGATGATTGTATTTATTATAAGTTTTAGGTGACATTGGAGCTTTTGTAAGGAAAGACCAAAAGAAAGAGTCAAACTTGCATATTTTTATGCTACATTTGATGTAAAATGCAGAGTCATGGAGAAATATGATAAAATGGAATATGAACTAGTGGGAGTAAACTGAGGGAAACATATCAGAGTCTGTTTACTCAGATTCTTCTCTATGTTCTTGAGTCTTCAAAGACAAAAATGCTCATTTCTCTGGATTTAGGGAGGGCACCTCTCACACAAAGATTTTATAACCTATTTTAAGAGAATGCCAGGAAATCCTTCCCAGCTTTATGACCTGCTTCAGGAAGGAATGGCAGGGGCAAGGTTAGAGAGACATCTCTTCTTTCATGGTTTGCTCAAATTCCTTCAGCTTAAAATATTTGGAGGTCGTGTATCCTAAACTCCCTCTATTATATTCTGCCTGTTATTCATATAAAGGTAGGGAGGGACTACCTATGTAATTGTAAAACCTGTCTTTGTCTGCCAGTAGTGTTTAATAATATTTCATGAATCGATCAGAGCATTAATTATGGCTAATGTAAACATTTTACATTGAGTCTCCCTGGGAATAGTCTACTTTCTTCTGTATTCATATTGAGGGCAGGCTCAGGGTTTAATTTCCAGCATTCTTCCAAAACGAAGACCTAGAAGTAGTGACACACTGCGCAATCATTGCATTAAATCCCCATTGTAGGCATCTGATTCCTATTTCAATAATTATTTTCCACTCTTCATTCTCTTTCATCCTCTATATTATTCTCTCCCAAAGACTCTCTAATCCCTCATATTGTGTTAAGTAATCTGGCTCTGCTTTTGTTCATACCTACCTCAGGCTGCAGAGCAAAGACTTCAGAAGATGAAGCTTTTAAGAGCGGTTATTCAAATAGTCTTTAATTAGAGTATGTAACTAGTCTGACATGATCAGAGCAGAAGAGGGCTTCACTCCAAGAATATCAGGCAAGCATCAGATCATGGTCAGGCAGTTGTAATAAGGGAGGAGACCGCCCCTCATATTGTCTTATGCCCAATTTCTGCCTCCAAAGAAAGAAAAAGTAAAAACTAAAAGGCAGAAATGAAATCCACAAGCAGACAGCCCGGCGCCACACCCTGGGCCTGGTAGTTAAAGATCAACCTCTGACCTAATAGGTTATGTTATCTCTAGATCACAGACATTGTATAGAAAAGCACTGTGAATATCCCTATCCTATTTTGTTCCGATCTAATTACCGGTGCATGCAGCCCCCAGTCACGTACCCCCTGCTTGCTCAAATGATCATGACCCTCTCACGCGCACCCCCTTAGAATTGTGAGCCCTTAAAAGGACAGGAATTTCTCACTCAGGGAGCTCGGCTCTTGAGACAGGAGTCTTGCCAAGGCCCCCGGCAGAATAGAACCCTTCCTTCTTTAACTTGGTGTCTGAGGAGTTTTGTCTGTGGCTCACCCTGCTACAGTTAAACTGCCTCTCTAAGATAATAATTAGTTGCAGCCAGTACCAGGAAAAGTCAGTCTCCCCATAGATAGAAAACACCTGAAGCTGGTAATGAGCAGTTCCCCAGTAAGATCTCAGGTGTTGGACGGGTGCGTTTAAGCATGCGCACTGAGAGGCAAAATGGCAGTTTAACTGGTTTTTTACTTTCCTCTGGAGCAGTCCACTGATAAGAGAAAAACGCCTCAAATGAGCGTGTGCACCACTCCAGCAGACACAATGGATATGCGGCCTCTTCCAAGTGCTGGCAGGCCACTGCACATGCGGACCCAAAGGAAGAATCAGGAGAGAAGAAATGCAAACCCCAGACTCATGCCAAGGTATGAAAAATCTTAAGTCAAGGGTCGGGGGAGGCATTTGGATCTTTCAAGTCGCCTGTTTGGCCCTCTTCCAAGTGTACTTTTGGTCCTGCTCTAAAACTTTTTAAACAAACGTTCACTCCTGTTCTAAAACTTGCCTAGGTCTCTACATCTGCCCTATGCCCCTCAAATTCTTTCTTCCAGAGAGGCAAGAATTGAGTCGATGTAGACTCGTATGGATTTGCTGCTGCTATTAATAATAGTCTGGTAAGAGTGGGTAAATTTTGTTGACCAGTCCCATTTAAGTATTAACTTAGCAAAATGGATCTTTTTTGGAAACGGATTAGGGAAATTACGCCACAAAGAAAAGAATTTTTTTCCATTTTATATAAATTCTTGTTATTTAACATAGACAAGCAGTTCACCATTACAATGATTTCTATGGGAAACCATTTGTATAATGAAGAGTTAATTTCTAGCATAAGTAATCACCATTTATTTATTCTTAT
Organism: Colobus angolensis palliatus; assembly: GCF_000951035.1. Taxonomy (NCBI): domain Eukaryota; kingdom Metazoa; phylum Chordata; class Mammalia; order Primates; family Cercopithecidae; genus Colobus; species Colobus angolensis. Next base: position 6,523,701 of record NW_012111364.1, read on the forward strand.
TAACATTTGGATTTTTATATATTGTATTTGCTTAAAATAATTTTTATTCTTCTATTTCAAATTTCACTGTGGCTGCAGTGAAGTCTAGGAAGTGACTCCCTAGAGATGTCTCTTTGAAGCATTTATCTTTCATTAATTTAATGGTTCAAGAACTAGGAGTGTCTACTAAGTTTCCTCCCAAATAACTGCAGTTTACTGAATGAACAAATAGAATAAATAATGAATGAAAATGGGGATAAAGCTGGTTTTCCTTAAAGTTTCTTGAGTTGATTTCAATTATTGTATAAAGTTCACAAGCCATTGTCTTTGAAAGAAAGGGTTTTACATTTCTGAGGACAGTATTAAGCCAAATTAGGTGTTTATTAGCAATACAATTTGCTACATTTTCAGGATATTAGTAGGCATAGTTATTTTAAGTGGAACATAATTGGCATGTGGATGCAGAACTTCCTCTTTCACTTTTGATGTTTTTGTGCCTTTTTTCCCCCCTTTTATGTTTCTTTGAAGTACCTTCAAGTGCAATTTAAAGAGGGGGTTCTCTGGAGTCTCCTTGTTTTTTGTTAAGTGACTCAGTAAGTCCTTGACCTCTTTGTTTCTGAACTTTATTGCCAATAAAACTCAATCATTTGCCTAACATTATACTGCAAACAATTAGAATATGTGAGTTTGAAGTTACGAAATAACAGTAGCAGTACTGAAAGAATTTGCAACCACCCAATTTACATATGGAAATTTTCAACTGCAGCTCAAGGAATGCCTACTCTGTAATCACTCAAGCAGCAGCTGCTTAAAGTCAATGAAAAGCAGCATGTTTTTTTCCCCTCCTTTTTGTGTGACTCCCCTCCCCCATATCCCTCACAAAGATTTAAATTGATTTTTCCCATAGATTTCTTTGTTTTTATGTAGGTTTGTCTGGCTTTCCATTGTTTAAAAATTTTGTGATAATCACTTCATGTAATGTGTTACGATATAATGGATAACTCTTCAATTGAATGCCATTTGAAATATTTTAAATAGTTTATCAAAGGAAAAGATCAGAGCACCCATATTCTTTTCTTTTCTTTTTTGATTTTGAAAATACTAGCCAATCCTCTTCTTATAAACTGATTTATATATCATTTATGTAAAAATAATACAAATTTATACTAGATTGAATAAATCAAATGCTAGTCATAGAAAAACTGTTAACATTTGTAATGATTGGGGCAAAAATCACTTTTTAAAATATAAACTATGTTTAATGTTTATGCTTAAGCAAAACAGAATCGTGAAGACTTACTACAATAATAGTTTTTGGCCTTTTTGAATCATGTCTTCAGGTTTAAGATTTCAGTCCTTTAGGAAAAAGAGTAAGACTTTCATGGGGCACCTTGTAAAGTTTAAGTGAAAAAAAAAAAACAATACTCTTAAACTAGAGAAATAAGCAGAGTTTAAAACACTGGAAATTAGAAAACAATTGTAGGTATCCTTCTTCATCATGGGTATGGTGTTTCAGACACTGGATTTTTATCTTACTTTTTCTAGTAGCTTTCTTTTGGCCATCTCAGCAACAGTAACATTTTTATGGTTTTCACGAATATTTTCTTTGTTTGTGGATGAGGAGAATATCTGTAGGTGGTCCAGGCTTGGAGCAAGTATATTTCAACTGGTATTTTAGGTTGTCTGTAAGCTGTGGGTGGCAGGACCATGCTTCTATCATGTGTTGCTCTCCAGCATCTCCGACTACACTTGGCACACCACCAGAAGCCAACGAATACAGTTTTTTGGATCAAATATATATACTTGGCTATATTTGTGTATTTGCCCTTGGGCACACAAGAAGAAACTGATAATTTCTGACAACTCCGTTGTAAATCTGAATCATAAACCAAAGGAAGAAATAAAACAAAATTATGTTTGTTTCTCATTTCCAAAATTTACTACTTCTATAAAATTGGCTCAGTTATTTCATCCCCCAAAATCACCATTTTATCATCTGTCAAAAAGGAAAAATAATAATCATTTTAAGGTATTATAAGAATAGAGAAATGATATTGAAAAAACAGCACATGGTAGGTAATCAATGTAATTGCGGTTGTTTCCTATGTCATTCTTATGGGGCACTGAAATTCTCATCAAGGTAGAACTACTTACTCTAGTTCAGTCAATTATTATTGAATGCATGTGAATCAATGATGAGTCAAAAAAATTAGAAGTAGAAATGGTAATTGGCACTGTGGTGGGCTATACAAATTCGGTTTCCCAAGGAGAATAGCACTTTGTGCCTCCTTGTTGCAATGTGTGTTTTACCACTGAAACCCTATAGCATATGGAAGCAACTGATAGACCCAAGCAGTTTAAAGGCAAAGCAGTAAATAGCACAACTGGGGACCAGTTCACACACAAGAAAAGAACTAAAGGAACATAACATCCTAATCTCTTCTGCTCATTCACTGTGAGAGAACTGAAGCTAGCCCAGCATTGATTTAGAAATACAAAAAATGCTGTTTTTCTTTTGGACTTAGGTTTGAGGAGTCTATCATAGTACAGGCATTGAAAGACTAAAGATAGATGAGTAAGAAAAAAAATAGAACAAACAGACATTTTTGCAAGTGTAGAGTTACAAAATTATAGGATAGGTGTCAGGCAAAGTGCCAGCTCTATATGTGGTAGATGTAGTTTGCTGTCAAAATTACTACCTGTAAAGTAAAATCAGCACAAGCAGATTCAGGTTAGGTGGGGAGAGTTTGAGGAATTTGGCACAATTGTGAACAATATTTTCATTTTTTTTAAAAGAAGAGAATATCTTACTCTTTCAATTGCCATTTTGCTGTGTAGTCAAATATATGAAATAGATAAAAGTAAAAGTACTTTGGATTAAGGCACTACAGAGATGTTGAAATGATGATCTTCTAATTTTTTTCTCCCTTTATCAGCACTTTTTGTCATAGAACTCTGCAATGTCCTCCCACCTTACATGGTGTGAGCTGCACAAACCTTTTGTGTGCGACTCAGTCATATGATTTGTATTGACCAACTGCATGACAGCAGATGATTGAAACGGGCTTATGCAGTGAAGCTTGGTGTTCTACCTACACTTACGTCATCACAGTTAGCAGGATATATCTGAAACAGCTTGCTAAATACTAGAGGAGGATGAGGAATATACACAAAAGTAGAGACAAGGCCAGCTGAGATCAGCCGACAACCAGTAATTCTGCACACACATGAACCGACACAGCCCTAATGAATAGATCTACCTAACTGACTATAACTGACTCTAGACACATGTGCAGTAAACAATATTTTATGCCACTGAGCTTTGTAGCTGGTTTGTATGCAGTGTTATTGTAGCAACAAATAATTGACAGAGGGACCTCAAGTGCTACATATTCATTCCCCCAGTAGGCCTATGGGCCTCCTAAAGGAACCCCTAGAGCCTTAGAAAGCATAATTTGAAAATTACTAGCCTAGAATAAGCTCATGTGTGTGATCTAGATTTTCATATACCAACAGTGGAAGAGCATGTGGGTTAGTTATGAGATGATACATCCAGTTTTGATCAAATATAATAAAATAGTTCATAGCTCAATGGTACTTCAGAGGCCCTATAGGTCATCTTTTATTTAAGTCTTATCTAGAAGTGATAAGATGTAGGCTCAGCAAAGTTACAACTTATGTGAATTGAGATTTCTAGAAACTAAAAGTATTCTCTTTAAAAAAAAATCTGGCAAAAAATAGATTTATATATTTAAAGTTAAGTTTTGACAAAATAATAAAATATTGTCACTTAAGTGTTTTCTAATAATCTCAAAATATGTAGTAAATTGTTATGTCTATATTTCCTACTTTCAAGTAAAAATATAACCAGGAATGGGTTCATACTTGCATTATTTTATTCTACTATCACTTGAGTTCTATTATTTATGGCTGAATTGCAGCATTAGTATGCTAATTCACTCAAACTTTAATAAATAGGTTTTCAGGAACTCTCTTGTATTCCTCTCCATCTCTTCTCAGCCCTGTAATAATTAAAGAAAGAGGAAAGAAACACAAAAAGTGATTCAACAGTCAAAGACATTTGTTTTGGAGAATAAACCTGAGAGGGGCTTCTGGCCGAGTTAGGTCAGAGACACTCTGTCTTACAGACTAAGAGTTTTTAAGGGTTCAGGGCAGGAGAGCTTATCACAGGATCAGAATGTTTCTGTGTCTCTTTGTCTTGCTTATCTGGGAGGGAGAGTTTTGTCTCTTTCTGTACATTTTCCTGCAGCTGCAGGCATATACCCTAAGTCTGCTTTCAGCTTCGCTATCTTACTGCACCTGAAGGGAAAGGAATGTGCTTATTAGGGCCCACTGTTTTACTGGGGCCCATTGTACTAGTGTGAAGTTTGGTGGTTACCCAAGAGGCTTTCCCCCCTCCCTCTGTGCCCGAGCTATCTTACCTGTTTTATTGTCTGTTTTTTCTGGCTGTTTGTTGCTAGAAGAGAAGTGATTTTCTTGAAATACATGAGGTTAGACAGGGAGCTAGAACCTTAAGTGGCGGTGTTTGTCCAAGATGATGGTTCTTCTGCTCTGTCAAGCACATCCTACTGATTGAGGCATAGTAATATTTTAAAACTATACTTATATACTTACATGTTTATATATAGATATATATATATAGAAAAATATATGAGAAAACTAACATATAATTAAGTATAGTATATATTTGCATATGTGTGTGTGTGTGTGTGTGTGTGTATTTAATATTTACTGTGTTGAAGATGAGGAAAGACTTGGTATTTTATATGATTTAAAGATTCCTTTCATTACAGGATATTTGAGGTGTTGTTTTTCTGTGGCCTCTGTGGCCAGTGCCGTCATTGCCGAGTTTTTCTCAGGCTCACTCAGCCTGACAGGCTGTGCACAGCTTGTACTACCAGCCTGGATCCCATGCCTCCAAGGGAGAGCAGAGTGGTGAAGGGTGTGTTAGTGAGTGAGTGTGGGGTCCAACCACTGTGTACAGCCAGGCCCACTGCCTGTGGTGAGGCAGGCAGTTACAAGTGCCAGCATGGGCACCAGCACCCTGTGAGTCTTTGTCTGGGCCAGGTATACCACAAGCAGCTTCCACGACTGGCACTGGGGAATGAGGTAGCACCTGGAAGCTTGGAGATGCCAGGAACCACAGAGCCCCAAAGAGGGTGTCACAGTCCTGGCTTGGGGAACTCCTAGGTCTGGGCTCCCCAGAGGGCCACAGCTCTTTTCTCCTTCTCTCTTCTCTCCTTCTTGTCACCCACACCATGGTGAGCATGGGGCATGTTTCAGCCCTGTTTGTGTTATGGCTTTTTCAGCCTTGCCATTTGGTGGGTCCCTAGTTCTTTTCCTGTGTCCAGGAAGAATGAGGTGAGTGCACAAGTGGAGGGTGAGCAAGGTAAAGAGGAGCTTTATTGAGCAATAGAACAGCTCAGAGGAGACCTGCAGATGGTAGCTCCTCTCTGCAGGCAGGGTGTCCTGATGGGTGTTCAGCTCTCAGCATAGAAGAGATCCTGGGGTGAGTAGGTCCTCTCTGCAGCTAGTCAATTCATCGTCTTCTCAGCTCTCAGCAGAGAGGGGACCCTGTGGATACTCCTCTCCACAGACAGGTTGTCCCATTGCCTCTTCAAGTCTGACTGAGTCTAGGGTTTTTATAGGCTTTGGAGGGGAGAAAGCTCATGCTGATTGGTCCATGGGTGGCTATGGGTAGGCACCATAGGTTTCCACTTTAGTCGTGGGGGCTGGAAGACTGGCCCCAGGCTTCAGGCCTTCCCTGGGCCTGAGTGGGGCTTTACTGGGGACCCACTCCTTATGTCCAGGAGTCTGTCTGCATCTTGCCACTGTTCATGGTGTCCAGGCTGTTCATGTTGAGGGCACCTGCAGGCCAGGGCTGAGCTGCCCTCAGCCCCCCTTAGCCTCCCTTCCATGTTCATTGGTGGCCAAAGTCTGGAGGTGGCTGAGGAAGCAGAGGGGTGGCATGTTACTGCTGCCCCGAGTGTGCACACTTCCAGCCAGGTTGCAACGGTGCCTAGGCTTGGCCTCAACTCTGCTCCAAGATTGGAGCAGGTGCCAAGAGTTGGGAGAGGCCAGGCAGTGGAAGCAGGCACTTCTGAGCCTGCATGGGGAGGGGGCCTTCCTGGACCCCCAAGAGTGCAGGGATGCTTGGATCCACAGCTGCAGCTGGGTGGCTACAACTGCACCCAGAAAGATGGGTCTCCTGCCTGCTCCCAGCCCCCAAGATCACAGGGATGCCCTGGTCTGTAGCCATGACTGGGTAGCCACAGCTGTAGCTAGGGGCAAGGCTCCCACCCTGCTAATTCAGAAGGGGTGTCATGGCAGCAGCCACTCTAGATGGGTCGCCACTGCCATCATTTTGATGGTAGAATACAACACAATTATACTGGAAGAGATGAAAGGCAGAACCCTTTGCTATTTATAGCTACAAAGGGGAGAAAGCTGCTATGCAGGGCCACAAAGGGAGTTGAGTGCAGGGACAGGGTAAAGCTGCAGTTATACATTCATACATGCTGTAGCATATATAGAGCAAGTAAGGTAGTGTAGCTAGGATTTGGGAGCTTTGTATGCATTTGAAGCTTTCAACTGTGGTTCCAGAGCAGAAATAAGCCATCTCTGTTGTATGTTGTCCAAATATCTGACCCATGGATTCTGTGAGAATAATAAATTGTAATTGTTTTATGCTACTAAGTTTGGATTGGCTGTTATTCAACAACTGATAGTGGAACACTATTTACCTACAGTAATTACGTTCAGGAAATTTCAAATCCTGGATTAACTTCTTGGCTATATATACCGAACCCAACTAATTCCCTTGTTTCCTCATTAGTCATGTAAGGGTGTGTTCTAGCCAAAAAGTAGCATGTGCAAATAAGTGTGTGGTTCATCCAAAACAACTAAATGTAATTCATTATAGCTGGATCATAAAATTTGAGAGGACAAGTAGCTAGGAATGAAGGTAGGAATGTAAGCACCCAATCATGAAAGTTCATATGAGTCACATAGGAAGTTTATGCTAAGGGCAAGAAAAAACTGCTTCTTGTATGCTATTTCCTGATAGCATTTATATTTCAGAAAGATCTGAACCAAAGTGATTTCTATGTAAAAGATAGATTTTGGGGGTCACGTTTGGGGATGACATGACCAATTAGAGTATTGAGGTGAAAGATGGGAACTCACCATAGCAGCAGTATATGTGGAAGAAATTTGAGAAAGCAGTGGATGTCTGTGAGGCAGAATCAACAGAATTTTGTGACTTATTAAATGTAGCCAATTAATCCAGTTGGAAAATAACATAGGCAGTCCAGAGTGGAAGAAGAGGTAAAGCAACAAATAGTAGGTAATAATACTGACATGTTGAGTTGCGTCGATAGATTACATTAGTGTCCTCGGTGCCTTTGGGCTTGGTGATGTGATTCATTTTGGGATAGTGGAAAAAGCAGAGGCTTGACAATGTATTTGTACAATCTGCTTCCTTTCTTGGATCCCCACTGCTACCATCGCAATAAACCTGGGCTAGCCTGCTAAAGAGATTTGAGAGAAAAGTAGATCAATTTGACCTATTTCATGTGAGCCTATCCTAGACTGGCCAGGCCCCATCCCAGCTCATATGCTGACAAATGAGGAAATCCACTTGTGATAAGGTGAGGCTGATATAAATCTGCATAATTGCCCACAGACTCATAAGTGTTTGCTTCAAACCACAGAGTCTTGGAGTGGTTTGTAACACTGCAATAGATCACTGATACCCTTAGTTTGAAGGTTCTGTTCTTGAGATGTATAAAATCAGGGTTGGAGCTCAGAAGAAAGGTCTGGTTTGCAGACAAGACTGCTTGTCAGTACTCAATAGTCTAGCCTTGCCTATCGTTTATGGTGAGTTTTCACTCTGAAGAGTTGGGCTTGCCTTCTCCTTGGATGGTATGCATGCCTTTTGCAGTTCTGCGTGTAAATATAGATTCCAGAATCATCTGTGTATAAATGGTTATGAAGCCATGGGAGAGGGCAAGACTAACCACTAGAGTTAAAGGGGAAGACGGCTAATAGCAGAACTATTAGAAAAATAATATTCAAGAAATGGGTAAATGAAAGAATCCCAAAAATATTTGGGGAAGGTAGACACAGCAAGGTGAGAAGAAACTATACCAAGAAAGTATACATTGAAACCAAGGTAAAAGAATTTTCAAAAAGGGAGATATGATATAGAACACTGCAAAAAAGTCAGAAAAATTTTGGTTGAGAACTAACATTGGATTCAGCAACACTGAGGTCATTAGTGACTTTGAAGAGGGCAATTTCGTGTAGGTGTAAAATGATAGTACTGGGTTATAGTTCTTGAGAAAATCATCAATGGTATTTTCTTTTCTTTCTTTTTTTTTTAATTGAAAATACTTGCCTCTATGAGCAGGCTGAATTAATTACAAAGTTGTCTCCTGTGATCAGTCAGATGCTCTAAATGTGAATTAATTAGAAAGAGTGAACTGATACATGAAAAAAAGAAAAACTAATATGCATGACAACATCTAGTGATGAAATGCATAGTAAATCTTGCCAAGTCAACCACATTAAAAAAGCTTCATGTTTAGAATACAACCACATTCTCTCAACTCTAACCTGATTACAAGGGGATTTTGTTGTGAAGAATAATGAATGTACCATAGTTTACTAGCACTATGACAAATTTGAGTTAAGTAGCTTCTCTGTTGTTACAGAGGGCAATAGCAACGTTGCATACTCACCAATTACTCCCTCCAACCTTTGTCTTTTCTTTTAATTTGCTGCTGACATAGGACAGTGAGGAAGAGTTTTTTTGTAAAAGGAAGTAGTCATTCGACTATACAGTCACACATTTGTAAGAATAGGTGATACCAAAGGTTTATATTATGTTTTGCAGGTTATAATAGTCTTTTTGCATAGTAGCAGATGAGCTATTTCCAGTCAGAGAAAATGTTTTTTTCACACGTGAAAATGACTAAAAGTGAATTTTAAAATATATAAGTAAAATAGTATTTCGGAGTACATTTTTGAATGCAATGGAAATTTTGAAATCACTTCATTATTTAAATCATTTTTAAAATGGTGCTTTAAAATGGACTCTAATTTATTGAGAACATACAATAAATAAAATATATGTGTTTGGCTGGAGACATGAAGTGCCTATAAATAGCAGCTCCTTGCATTCTAGACTATAGTGGTCTGTGAGCAAAATGGTCATATTAAAATATAAAGTGTAGTAAAACAAATATTGTTGCATTGAAAATAAAATTCAATGAGAACACACATAACATAAAGCTAATTCAATTCCATAAACATTTATCAAGTTTCATTCAAATGTGGGACATTCTTTTATGCACTGTATTTCAAAAATGCATCTTACTGAATTTCTGTCTTCAGTGAACTGGAATTCCTCTATAGCAGTTAAATTTGTGGAATTCTCACAAGAAATTTTGTAACAGATTGGGTTGGCAAAATGAATAATTTTTCATAATATAAAATTTAAAAGTAAACACATTTTAAAAGGACATGTAAAACCACTCAGATGAAATAAATAGCCATCATCAGGACTTTTATAGTATGCTTACTTTTTTGAGCAGAAATAGTTTCACTTAATATAAACATGCAAGTAAAATTTTGTATCTTGAGATATTTACACTTGATATCATAATTTTTCTATGACATTGCCATTTCTTTAAAACTTCAGTGTTTTCTTGCTGCTTGTCTTAAATAACTGTGTAATAATTGATTATAAATTCCTCTTGTTATTCAGTTCAATTGCTTTTTTCAATTTTGAGGAGCACATGTATATAGACAGAAGGTCTTGGTTAGGTGCTGTGGCTCACGCCTGTAATTCCAGCACTGTGGGAGGCTGAGGTGGGGTGGGTTACTTGAGGTCAGGAGTTTAAGACCATCCTGGCCAACATGGTGAAACCCCGTCTTTACTAAAAACACAAAAATTTAGCCGGGTGTGATGGCACACACCTGTAAGCCTAGCTACTGGGGAGGCTGAGGCAGGAGAATCACATGAACTTGGGAGGCAGACGTGGCAGTGAGCCAAGATTGCACCACTGCACTGCAGCCTGGGAGACAGAGAAAGATAAGAAAATGAAAAAACAAGTTACAAAACAGAAGAAACTATGTGAAAAATCTCATATCTCACAAGGACTTGTATATAGAACATAAGAACCCTTAATATTCCACAGCAAGAAAATAAACCCACTAAAAATTGTGAAAAATTTGAGCAGACACTCGACCAAAGACAATATACAAACGGCAAATAAGTAGTGAGACTGCTGGGGTTCCCGAGTTCATCCTTTCTTTTCCTATAAAAATATAATAAAATATTTTTCTTTCAAAACTGTAGTCAAAAAAGTAAAAAACTTGGAGTCTGCAGTTTTACCTGTATTCCTGGCTCAGTTCTATGTTAAAGTAGCCTTGGAAAAATCCTATTTCTGATAGTCCATTTTTTTTTTGGTGTAAATGATAATCAAATCTCCATCATTGCTGTGTGTGTTGTGTGTGTGAGAAAGAGGAAAAGAGAGAGATGGGGAGAGAGAAAGAAGATGAAGAGAGAGAGAGCAAGAGAGAGAAAGAGGAAGAGATAGACACAGAGACAGAGAGAAATGCTATATCTAAAATACCTTGTTCTTAAAACCTGAGAACTGGGCCAGGCGCGGTGGCTCAAGCCTGTAATCCCAGCACTTTGGGAGGCCGAGACGGGCGGATCACGAGGTCAGGAGATCGAGACCATCCTGGCTAACATGGTGAAACCCCGTCTCTACCAAAAGCAACAAAAACTAGCCGGGCGAGGTGGCGGCGCCTGTAGTCCCAGCTACCCGGGAGGCTGAGGCAGGAGAATGGCGTAAACCCGGGAGGCGGAGCTTGCAGTGAGCTGAGATCCGGCCACAGCACTCCAGCCTGGGTGACAGAGCGAGACTCCGTCTCAAAAAACAAAAACAAACCTGAGAACTGGAAGTACTCCATAGGTGCCAACTATCTGAAATTGGTGAGGATTAACTACATATCATGTGCTATTTTGAGTATTTTACATGTATTAATTACTTGAATGCTAAAATCACCTGCGAAACAGATACAATTATCTTTATTTTACTGATAAGGAGAATGCAGTATAGAATAGTTAATGAAATTTTACTTAGTCTGTTAGAATACTTAGGATATTCTGGGCATCAGATTTAGTCTTTATATGTCAATTTTGTCATGAATTATTTAGTTTGTATTGATGTTTCATACACGTTCAGGAGATTCAGAGAAAAACACAGGGGGAAGAATCTTGTTGAGATGGTGTCATTTTGTTCCTCTGAAGGGTTCGTTATTATCAATTTATTCTTTCTTGACTCTCCCTATATAAACAAGCAAAAAATCTTACCTTTTTAACATTTGGAAATTATTAATGTGATTTACTAAATAAATGCAGTTAATGGCCACGTGTGGTGGCTCAGCACTTTAGAAGGCTGGCAGGCGGGTCGCTTGAGCACAGAATTTCAAGGCTTAACATGGCAAAAACCTGTCTCTACAAAAAATAAAAAAATTAGCCAGAGGTGGTGGTGCACACCTGTGGTCCAAGCTATTTGAGAGGCTCAGGTGAGAGGATTGCTTGAGTCTGTGGAGATCAAGGCTGCAGTGAGTCGTGATCATGCCACTGCACTCCAGGTGACAGACTCCGATACTGAAAAGATATTTCATAATATTTAAAATTTATTTTTCATCTAAAATATAGTACTAGCAAAGTAAGAGTTGAAGAAAATTTTCTTAGTTGTCTAAAAGGCACCTAATAGAAACGGATTATCTTTTTGAAATTTGTTGTAAACAAAGCTTTGAAAACTAAGTATTTGTGCAACTGAGTTTATATCTAAATGAAGGCACTCATATTAATTTTAAAAATATGTATTGTTAATTTTATCCCATGCTCTGGGAGAAGGGATAGCTGGTTAAATCCTGATTGTCATCTAAATTACCTATCTTTAAAAAGAAACCAAAGAGCTGTGTTGAGATACATTAACAATTAACTGAAGTTACTTAAAGGGTACAATTTGATAAGTTTTAACATATGTATGTACCTGTGAAATTATTGTCACAATCAAGATAATGAAATTATTCATCACTGAAAAAATTTTCTGTTGTTCTCTGATAATCTTTCCCTTCAAGTCTCTGAGTATTCTTACTCCCACTTGTCAATCACTCTTCTGCTTTATGTTACTATAGATTAGTATAAAAATGTATAGGGTTTCATATAACCTGAAGCAGACAGTATATACTATTTTTTGCCTGTGTTCTTTGCCTCAGTATTTTTCCTTTGCTATTCATTCATGTCCTAGCAATTATCAATAGTTTACTCTTTTTTTTTTTTTTTTGAGACAGAGTCTCGCTCTGCCGCCCGGGCTGGAGTGCAGTGGCCGGATCTCAGCTCACTGCAAGCTCCGCCTCCCGGGTTCATGCCATTCTCCTGCCTCAGGCTCCGGAGTAGCTGGGACTACAGGCGCCTGCCACCACGCCCGGCTAGATTTTGTATTTTTTAGTAGAGACGGGGTTTCACCATGTTAGCCAGGATGGTCTCGATCTCCTGACCTCGTGATCCGCCCGTCTCGGCCTCCCAAAGTGCTGGGATTACAGGCTTGAGCCACCGCGCCCGGCCTAGTTTACTCTTTTGATGTAAGTATTCTATGGTTATAGCTTTATTACAATGTTTTTTTTTTTTCATTCATTTATTAATGGACATCTGAACTGTTTCCAGTTTGTGGCTCTTACAAATAAAGCTTCTACAAACATTCACATAATTCTCTTTCTATAGACATATGTTATATTAGCTAAGATTTGAATGACTGGATCATATAGTAGGTCTATCTCTGACTTCTTAAGAAACATCAAATAATCTTTTAAGTGATTTCCCAATTTACTATTTCCACCAGAACTATTTGAGAGCTCCAGCTACTCCACATCCTTACCAACACTTGCTATGGGTTATGTGCTTGGTTTTGCTGAATTTCAGTATGTCAATTTTTTTTTGACAGAGTGTATTTCCATAAAATAAGTTCACAAGGATTTGCTCCCAAGTTTTCTTCTAGAAATTTGAGAGTTTTAGATTTTATACTTAGCTCTATGATCCATTTTGAGTTAATCTTTATGGCACAAGATATGAATCAAATATTTTTTTTAAAAAAATATGAATATGGAATTGCTTCAGTATCATTTGATGGGAAGACTAACATTTCCCCAATGAATTGTCTTGGCATCTTTGTTGAAAATAAGTTCATCTATGTGAGGATCTCTTTCTGAACTCTTCATGCCACTCCATTGGTCTAATAGTCTATATTAACACTACATTGTCTTAATTTCTGTGGCTTTATAATAAGTCTTTAATCAGGTAGAATTAGTTCTCCATCTCTATTTTTAAATTCAAAGCTGGTTAGCTAATATATGAAATTTGCATTTCCATATGAATTATAGACTCTATTTATCAATTTCAATAAAAAGACATATGATTTTTATTGGGATTCTAGTAGACTATAGATAATTTGAGAAGAATTGATATCTTATTCAATATTGAGTATTCTGGCCTTTGACCTTGGTAGGACATAATACATTCTCCATTTACTTAAGTCTTTTATTTTTGTTGAGATATTTTATGATTTTTAGTGTAAAGGACTTGTACCTCTTTTGTCACATTTATCACTAATTTTTCATATTTTTATATTGATATTTCACAAATTTCAATGTTTAATTATTCCTTATTAATCTATAGAAACACAGTTTGTGTTTTACATTGATTTTATATCCTAATACTTGTTAAACTCATTTATTAGTTCAAGTAGAATCCATCTGATTTTATACATACATGATCATATTATTTGGGAATAAAAAGACTTGATTTGTTCCTTTTCAATTGAGAAGTCTTTTATTTCTCTTTCTTGCTTTATTTCCCTGTCTAGAACCTCCACTAAAATGCTGAACAGTGGTGAAAGCAGACATCCTTGTCTTATTCCTGATTTTAGCATGAAATTATTCAGTATTTCAACATTAAGTATGATATTATCTGCATGTTTTTCATATATGCTGTTTATCAAATTGAGGATGCTTTTTAACTTCCTCAGTGTTTATTTTAAATCAGTAATGGATTCTGAATTTTGTAGATGAGATTATCTGCTTCTACTGAAATGATTATATGCTTTATTAACATTTTTAATATGGTCAGTTACATTGTGTTTTGAATGATAAGCCCCACTTTGAATTTGTGGAGTAAATTCTAGTTGGTCTAATGAATTATTCTCTTTCTTAAAAATATACCTTGTTTTCTGGAGAAGTTTTCTTGTTACAAAAAAATTGAGCAATATGTACAGAAAGTCCTTATATGCTGGCTCTCCCCCAGCACACAGTTTGCCCTATTATAACATCTTTCACTAGTGGGGTACATTTGTGCAGACTAGTTTCACTGCACTGAAAATTCCCTGTGTTCCACCAATTTATTTATCCTTTTATCTTTCCCTTCATTCCCCTGACAAACATTGAGCTGCTTACTTTCTCTATAGTTTTGCCTTTTCCAGACTGTCATAAAGTTGAAATCATACAGTATATAGTTTTTTCCAGATTGGCCTCTTTCACTTAAAAATATATATTTAAGTTTCCTCCACATTTTTTTTTGGCTTGATAGCTGATTTCTTTTCTTTCTTTCTTTCTTTCTTTTTTTTTTTGCAAAGTAATATTTCATTGTATGGATGAATCAGAGTTTACTTATATATTTACCTATTGAAGGACATCTTGGTTGCTTCCATGGTTTGGCAATTATTAACAAAGTTACTATAAACATTTATTTGCAGGTACTTGTGTGGGCATAGTTTTCAACTTACTTGTGTAAGTTGTTAGTGGTACAATTGCTGAATTATTTGGCAAGGCTATTTTTGGCTTTGATAAAAACTGGGCCAGGTACAGTGGGTGGCTCATGCCTGTAATCCCAGCACTTTGGGAGGCCAAGGCGGGTGGATCACGAGGTCAGGAATTTGAGACCAGCCTGGCCAATATAGTGAAACCCTGTCTCTACTAAAAATACAAAAATTAGCTGGGCGTGGTGGTGGGTGCCTGTAGTCCCAGCTACTTGGGAGTCTGAGGAAGAAGAATCGCTTGAACCCGGGAGGCGGAGCTTGCAGTGAGTCGAGATCATGCCACTGCACTCCAGCCTGGCGACAGAGTGAGACTCCGTCTCAAAAAAAAAAAAAAACTCAAAAAAACAAAAAGCCAGAAACAAACAGACAAAAAACTGAACAGACTACTAATGTCCAAAGTGGCTATATCACTGTCTAGTCACACCAGCAATGAAAAGGGTGCCTTTGACCCACATAATTGCTCTCATTTGGTATTTGTGTTTTGGATTTTAGCCATTCTAATACGTATGTAATAGTACCTCACTGTTTTAATTTGTAATTCCCTAAGGAAATATGATGTTGATCATTATTTCATGTGCTTATTTACCATCTATATATAGTGAATATATATATTTGAGAGTTCTTCATGTATTTTGGAGAATAGCCATGATCAGAAATATCTTTTGCAAATATTTTCTCCCAGTTGATGTCTTGTCTCTGTGTTCTCTTAACAATACTTTTACAGAGTAGGAATTTTTAATGTTAATAAAGTCTGGCTTATTTTTTTTTTTTCATGAATTGTGGTTTTGGTATTGTATATAGAAAGTCGTTGCCAAACACAAGGTCACCTAGATTTTTTCCTAAGCCATATTTTAGAAGCTTTCCAGTTTCCTGTCTTAAAGTCTATGATCTCTTTAAATTATTTTTGTTAAAAGATTTAAAGTGTATGTCTAGGTTAATTTTATTGCATGTGGTTGTCCAGTTACTTAGTCTTTTTAAGAAATTGTGCCTAAGTAACTGGACTTTGCTCCTTTCATCAGTTGATCATCTTTGTAAGAATCAATTTCTGGGCTTTCCATTACGTTTCATTCATCTATTTGTCTATTCTCTCAACAATACTACATTGTTTTGATTACTGTAGCTTCATAATAAAACCTAAAGTTCGATGATATCAGCCCCTGATTTTGTTCTCCTTCAGTATTGTGTTGCCTATTGTGAGTCCATTGCTTTTCTATGTAAACTTTAGAGTCAGTTTTTGATACCAACAAAATAATTCAATGAGATATTTGTTGGAATTGTATCAAATCTGTAGACCATATTGGGAAGAACTAACATCATAATGAATTGAGTATTTGTATCTATGTACAAAAATATATCTCCATTTATTTAGTTTTTTCGCTTTCATGAGAGCTTTGTAGTTTTTCTCATGTAAATCTTGTAGATATTTTATAAGATTATACGTATTTCTTTTTTTGTGGGTTAACGTAAATAGCAGTGTAGTTTAATTCAAATTTCAGTTGTTTGTTGCTGACATACAAGAACACAATTGACTTTTCTATGTTACCTTGTAACTTGCAACTTTGCTATAATTGATTACTAGTTCCCGGATTGCTGTTGTATAGTCTTTCAACATTTCTATGTAGATAATCATGTCATCTACAGGCAAAAACAGTGTTATTTCTTCCTTTTCCAATCTGTATTTTTTTTTCTTTCCTTCTCTTGTCTTACTGCATAAACTAAACTTTCAGTAAGATGTTGAATAAGAGTGGAAACAGGGGCATCTCTACTTTGTTCTTGATAGAGTATCTATTTCTCAACATTAAATATAATTTTTTTTTCAGATTTTCTCTGTTAAGTTGCAGGAGTTTCTCTTTATTCCTACTTTGCTAATGATTGTTGTAAAAAATGTCAAACCTTTTCTACATCTATTGATATTACCGTATTACTTTTGTACTTTATCTTATTGATGTGATTAATTACATTCATTGATGAATGTTGATCTAGCTTTGAATACCTGGAATAAATCCAACTAAGCTGTGATTATAATTTTTTACTATATTATTAGGTTGGATTTATTAATATTTTGTTGAGGATACTTACATTTATTTTCAAGAAAGATATTGGTCTGTAATTTTTCTTTCTTTTAACGTCTTTGCCTGGTTTTGGTATTAGGATAATACTAGCCTCAAAATGAACTAAGAAGTCTTCCCTCTGCTTTCCTGGAACCGATTGTGTAGAATTGGAATAATTTCTTCCTAAATGTTTAGTAGAATTTAAGAGGGAAATCTTCTAGGCCTGGTGTTATCCCCTTTGGAAGGTTATTTGCAATCGATTCACTTTCTTTAATATATTTAGACCTATTCAGGTGGTCTATTTGTCTATTTCTCCTTGTGTGAGTGTGGTTAGATTGTATCTTTCAATAAATTTGTTTGTTTCAGCTAAGATAGCAAAAAGGTGAGCATACAGTTTTTCATACTTCTTCATTCTTCTTTTAATGTTCATTGAATAAGTGGTGATGGCCCCCCTTTCATTAGTGATATTACTATTCTGTGTCCTTTTTTCTTTCTTTTTCTGTTAGTCGGACTAGAAGTTCATCAATTTATTTGCCTCTTAAAGTACCAGCTTTTGGTTTCATTGATTTTTCACTGTTAATTTTCTGTTTCCAATTTTATTGATTTGTGCTCTAAGTTTTGTTATGGTTCTTTTTTTTTTTTTCCGGTAACTTTAGACCTAATTTGTTCTCCTTTTTCTAGTTGCCTAAGGCAAGACTTAGATGACTGATTTTATTCATGTTTTAGTATATGCATTCTATGATATAAATTTCACTCTACTCACAATTTTTGCTGAATCCAACACATTTTAATAAGTTGTATTTGTATTTTACTTAGTTCAACATAATTTTATATTTCTCTTGAGAGTTTTTCTTTGACTCATGTATTATTTAGAAGTGTGTTGTGTACTCTCCAAGTATTTTGGGACTTTTAATCTACTGTTATTGATTTCTAATTGAATTGCATTGTTGTATATGAACAGATATTTTATAATTTATATATTTTTTAATTTACTAAGGTGTGCTTTGTGGCCCAGAATATATTTTGGTGAATGTTTGTGTTATCTATTCTTTGTTCCTATCTTTCTCTATTTTGTCTTTTCAATAAAGTTAGTAAATTTTATAATTCCACTTTATGTCTATATTTTACTTATATGCTATAGTTCTTTGTTTTGTCATTTTAGTGGTTACTTTACACCTGGCTTTTTTTTTTTTTTTTTTTTTTTTTTGTAGAGATGGGGTCTTGCCATGTTCTCTAAGCTGGTCTTGACTCCTGGGCTCAAGTGATCTACAGGCCTCAGACTCCCAAATTACCAAGATTATAGCTTGTTAATAATTTTTAAAGAAATTAAAATAAAAAATGTACATACATAAGTATACATGAATACACCAATGTGTTTGCCATTTCTAGTGCTCATTTTGTGTGTGTGTGTGTGTAGATCTTTATTACTGTGTCCGGAATTGGTGGGTTCTTGGTCTCGCTGACTTCAAGAATGAAGCCACGGACCCTCGGGGTGAGTGTTACAGTTCTTAAAGATGGTGTGTCTAGAGTTTGTTCCTTAAGATGTTCAGATGTGTCCACAGTTTCTTCCTTCTGGTGGGTTTGTGGTCTCACTGACTTCAGGAGTGAAGCTGCAGACCTTTGCCGTGAGTGTTACAGCTCTTAATGGCAGCACATCTGGAGTTGTTCCTTCTTCCTGGTGGGTTCATGGTCTCGCTGGCTTCAGGAGTGAAGCTGCAGACTTTCGTAGTGAGTGTTACACCTCTTAAGGTGGCGTGAACGCAAAGAGTGAGCAGCAGCAAAGAGCGAAGAAACAAAGCTTCCAGAGTGTGGAGGGTGACCCCACTGGATTGCTGCAGGCTGGCTAGGGCAACCTGCTTTTATTCCCTTATCTGGCCGCACCCACATCTTGCTGATTGGTCCATTTTACAGAGAGCTGATAGGTCAGTTTTGACAGGGTGCTGATTGGTGCATTTACAATCCTTTAGCTAGACACAGAGTGCTAGATAGAAAAGTTCTCCAAGTCACCACTACATTTGTTAGATAGGGAGCACTGATTGGTGCATTTACAAACCTTGAGCTAGACACAGGGTGCTGATTGGTGTGTTTACAAACCTTAATCTAGACACAGAGTGCTGATTGGTGTATTTACAATCCCTTAGCTAGACATAAAGTTTCTCTTAAGTCCCCACTAGACTCAGGAGCCCAACTTTCTTCACCTGGTAGATCCCGCATGGGGCATAGGTGGAGCTGCCCACCAGTCCCGCACCGTGTGCCCACCCTCCTCAGCCCTTGGGTGGTTGATGGGACCCGGTACCAGGGAGTGAGAGGGTGGGGCGCTCGTGGTGGAGCGGGGAGGCTTGGGCTGTGTGGGGGCTTGGGCATGGTGGGCTGCAGGTCCCGAGCTCCGCCCCGCAGGGAGGCGGCTGAGGCCCAGCCAGAGTTCAAGCACGCACGGTGCAGGTGGGCTGGCAGTGCTGGGGAACCCCTGCAGCTGCCAGCCAGGGTGTTAAACCCCTCACTGCCTGGGGCCAGGGGTGCCCGCTAGCTGCTCAAAGTGCAGGACTGGCTGAGCCCACGCCCACCCAGAACTCGGGCTGGCCTGCCAGCACTGCCGGCAGCTCTAGTTCCCCACCCCGCTTCTCCCTCCAAACCTCCCTGCAAACAGAGGGAGGGCCTGGGCCAGCCCAGAGAGGGGCTCCCACAGTGCAACGGTGGGCTGAAGGGCTCCTTAAGAATGGCCTGAGCAGACACGAAGGACGAAGAGGCTCTGATAGCAAGTGAGGGCCACCAGGACGTTGTCACCGCTCATTACCATGTGATATCATTTTCTGTGTAAACATTTTTAGCATTGATTTTTTGAAGTGTGAGTATGCTGGTGGTAAATCCCTTCAGCATACATATTTCTGAATTTTTTTTTATTTCACCAGCCGTTTTGAAATATTATTTTGCTGAGAGTAGAAATATAGGTTAACAGTTTTTAAAAATTATTTTTAAGATATTGCTTCACTGTCTTCTCAATTGCATCATTTTCCATGGCAAATCTGCTGTGATCATTATTTAAGTTCCTTTGTATACAATGTGTCTTTTCTAAATGCTTACAAGAGTGTCACTTGATCACTTGTTTTGAGAAACTTAATTACTATGTGCATAGGTATAGTTTTATTTATAGTTCTTTGTCTTGGAATCTTGGATCATTTCCAGTTTCACCAAATTCAGAAAAATTTTAATTATTATACCTTAAAAAATGTTTCTGGTGCTTCCTGCTGATTTATTGAACTCCAATTACACATATATTAGTAATTTGTTCAACAGATTCCTGATGTTGAATTTGTTTTTTGTTTTATCACTTCATGTTCCATTGTGGATAGTTTTCATTGTTAGGTCTTCAGGGTTACTATTTTTTTTTTTTTTTCTTTTGCAAATTCTAATTGACCTTTAAGCCCATGCAGTGTATTTTTCATTTCAGGTATTGTTTTATCCCCAGAAGATTGATTTGGGTCTTTTTAATATTTTCCGTGTCTATACTTATCTTTTTGAACACATACAGTGCAGTTTAAATAAATGTTTTAATGTTATTGATTATAATTTCTAACATCTGTG
Organism: Colobus angolensis palliatus; assembly: GCF_000951035.1. Taxonomy (NCBI): domain Eukaryota; kingdom Metazoa; phylum Chordata; class Mammalia; order Primates; family Cercopithecidae; genus Colobus; species Colobus angolensis. The sequence goes on from NW_012111364.1 coordinate 6,544,228, forward strand.
TCCATTTGGATCCGTTTCCATTGATTGATTTTTTTTTCTTTTTTCTTTTTCACCTTTTGTACTCCTAATTTTGTTCATTACTTGGGCAAAACACTTCTGAGAAAACTACCCATTTTCCCATGAATTAAGAGGTTTTAAAATCTGACCATTAAAGTGACACAAGCACTATTCCCAATCCTGTGTAAGTGTCACATGGTGTTAATCCTTTAGCAAGATCCTGTCCCCAGCCTCAGTTAGTTTTCTCATAGGCTTGTTCTGATTGGTACTCTGCAGAATACCCGAGGAGAAACAGTTCTAAAATCATCTGATATTCTGCTTTTTGGGGACACTGAAAACATTTTTTATTAAATGTAATCACTGATATCATTTGACTTACATCTGTCATCTTATTTGCTTCTATTTGTCTCATCTATTTTTTGTTCCTATTTTTCTCATTTTAAAATTTTGTCTTCTTTTAGATAAATTGAGTAATACTGATTCTCTTGTTTTAGGATTCTGGAATTTTCTCCCTGTGTAGTTCTCTCCTTTCTGTTACTCCTGTGAACAATAGCTTCCTTGCTCTCCCAACTTTGTCTCCTTGCCTCAGAGGAATCCTACATGCTTCACCTGGTTTCCCCATCCCTGCACTATGACCTGGAAACTTTTTCAAGGTATAAACTTTGTGTGATCATAGGACTCAATTTTTGTCTTTCCATTTCTCAGGAAATCACCCTCCTTTGATGCCTGATGTCCATTTGTAATTAAAAGCAGCAGTGCAGAGTACTTTTATACAACGTTTCACACTTGTGACAATATTTTAACTCAATAATGCACTATATTCTCTAATTACAAAATAAGGGCAATAAAAATGTGTGCATTTCAATTTCCTTTCCTTTCTCTCTGACGCCAACTGTTAACTGGTTACATTGTTTTTCTTAATGTTGACCTGGTACCTGTGTACTTAGTTATATCTGTATTAGTCAATTTATCAGGTATAAATATCATCTTTTGAACCCTTGCTATGAAAGATTAAGTTATCAAAATTGATCGATGCATGTTACCCCTGTTTCTCTCTTTCATTCATTTCAAAATTTAGTCGTTATGTTACTTCTACATTTTCAGGGTATAAAACAAATACATTATATGTGATAATGACAGCTCAATGTTTATGGTCTATATCTTTTCTTTAATTTAATTTATCTCTTGCTTGCCAAAAGATTTTGTTATAGAAGTTTCTTCAAGAAGAGTTCTTGGGAACTCTTTTATAAATTATAGTGTGTTAAGAAAATGTTTGCTTCTTTTTTACTAGAATGAGAATTTATCTATGTTTAAAATTATTTGGGTCACGCAGGTTGGCTCATGCCTGTAATTCCAGCACTTTGGGAGGCTGAGACAGTACTTGAGCACAAGAGTTCAAGACCAGCCTGGGCAACATGGCAAAACCTCATCTCTATAAAAAAAAAATTAAAGAAATTAGTTGGGCATGGTGGTGTGCACTTGTGGTCCCAGCTACTTGGGAGACTGAGGTAGGAGGATCTCTTGAGCCCAGGTGGTCAAGGCTGAAGGGAGCTGTGTTCACATCACTGCAATGCAGCCTGGGCAACAGAGGAAGACCCTGTCTCAAAGAAGGGGGGAAATGGAATAGACATTCTTTTTCAAAAATTTTTTCAATATTGAATAATTTTGGTATTACTGTTCATTTTCCCACTTTAATTTCAACACTGTGTCCAGTCCACATATAGTTTTAGGTTGTTTTATATTTCTGAAAAAATTTTCTTGAGATAGTTTACTTAAATATGTTTTATATTCATCTAACGTCTACCATCTGCCTTTTTATCATCTATGTATCTCCCTATTCTTTCTGTTCAGTACTTTCTTCAGTGACACTATCATTTCATTGATTTCCATTATCTGATTTTAATATCTGTCATTTTCTTTCTAAATATTATTTTAATTTTATGCTATTTTCTGTTTGATTTTGCTTTGGTTAATTCACCTGCAGATTATCAATGTTTACCATCATAGTTTCATCAATGATTACTTTCCCTTGTACAGTTCAAATTGTGATCTTTATTTTAATTTTCTCATTATTTTTATCTTCTGGCCCTGCCAACTCAAATTTGGACACCTTGGGTGTAATATCCTTTCATAATCTCTCATATATTCTTTAAATTTTACCTCTGAAATACAAATCCTAGACTTTTAAAAATTTTAACTTAGTGTTACAATTCATCATCATAATTTTGAATAATAGTTTAATGATTATTTAAAATATTTGAATAATTAATAATAATTTTTGATAATTTCTTAAATTCATGATAATTTTGATTATAATTTTTATCTGGCTGATGGCAAATTTTTCTAGTGAGGATTTTTAATCTGTCACTTTCTTTTTCTATTTTCATCTTCTCTTTCTGTTCTTTTTCTTCTAGTACTTCTATGTAAACTCCTTAGCATTTATGGTACAAAGACTGGATAAGGCCTTTGAAAGAAATTACTAGGCAGTTGAGGACACACATGATTTTCACAGCAGCAGCAATTCTCCGTTGCTTACAATACAGTTTTTAATAACAGAAATTTTTCTCTGTGTATTGTCTAATCTTTACTTCCTTCAATGAACAGATTGACAGCCATAGAGTTATTCATAGTGAATAATGTTTGTCCTTCTCACTTCTTCACCAAGAGACTGCATTCTGAAAACCATGCAAAAGTATGCAGTTTCTTGTTAATTCTTGTGCCTTTATCTTGGCTTATTATTTAGAACAAACTTGACCCAGGAAAGATTCTACCAATATCCCATGTACTCTTTTTCTGTCATTCTAAAATAACATATTGGGCTTCTGTCCCTGAGCATGACACCTACATTTGGAAAACAGTGTTCTGCTAGTGTTCTCTCTCAACATCTGTCTAAATGCAACATTACTTTTATTGAATTTGGCAGCCCTTCCTTGAATATTACCATTTGAGATTATAGGTGTCTTAGAGGATAGAGTTCTCATTTCTGTTTTATTTTCTTTGCTATCCTAAGGAAATTTTGGTGAAGGTGGCAACATGATATTTACTGGTGCCATAGTCTTTCTTATTTATTTATTTCAGATGAGTGTTTTTCAGGTCAGGGATCTGCTGAAGGCTGATTCCATTACTGGAGAGTAATTAATTAATTGATTGATTTCCCTAGAGGGGAAAACACCGCTTGATAAGGATAAATTGTAGGAACCTCTCAACCCTTTATGTATAAGAAGTAATTAAAACTCTTAAATAAAAACTTACACTTAATGGCAGTTTAATATAATGCCTACAGTTCAAACATTATTCTAATCTCTAGCGAATTATGCTTTTTATAGAGAGTAAACTATTCAATGAAGAATACAAGTGAAAATTTAGAATTAAGTTATTGTTTTAGGCAATTTAGAGAAGATAAAAATAACAAAGTTATTTATTGAGAACTTACTATGTGCAATGACCTATTTTATGTTCTTTACAAATATGAATTTACATTCATCTTAACTTATGGGGTAAGAATGATAATTACCCTCAAATTGCTCATTACAAAATTAGTATTTAGTAAGATTGTATAATTTGTCAAAAAGAATATGTTTACAAAGTGGAAAAACATCTTCAAACATCAGTGAAACATTGCTAAAAACTGTATTGTAACAAAGACAAAAGCAAAAATATAAATGTGTTTATTAATTCACTCTTTTACCCATATATATATCCAACAAATACATAATGGCACATCAGTAAAACAAAATCAAAACCGTTTCAGCAGTTTCAGTCCTTAATGAATTTATAGTTGAGTTGAGAAAATAAACATTGGATAAACAATAGCTCTTATACATGAAAAGTAACAACTGTAATGACATTTGTAAAAGAAAAGTATATGGTCTGCAGAAGCATGGAACATAGAATCCAGTGCATTCTGGTAGGTTGTGGCTAATGTGAATAATTCTCCTTTGGAATGAAATATGGAGGGTAAATATGGATTAGCTAAGTAAAGACGTTGAAGATGAAATTCCAGTATAAGGAACAGGACAGCACGTTCAAAAGCCCTACTGTAGGAGCACATCATCTGAGGAACTAAAAGAAAGTTAGCTTGTCTAGAACACAGGACAAGGAAAAGGCAATTGTGGCTGGTGTGGCCAGAAGGCTGTAGTAATCAGATAGTATGTTTTGTATTCCATATTAAGCATTTAGAATTTTGTCAAAAGAGCATGGAGGCTATTAAGGTATTTTTAAATTTTTTAAATTTTAAAATATTTAGATCTGGGTGGGGTGGCTCACATCTGTAATCTCAGCACTTTGGGAGGTCGAGGCAGGTGGATCACGAGGTCAACAGTTCAAGCCCAGCCTGACCAACATGGTGAAACGTCGTCTCTACTAAAAATACAAAAAAATAGCTGGGCATGGTGGTGGGTTCCTGTAATCCCAGCTACTTGGGAGGCTGAGGCAGAATTGCTTGAATCTCGAAGGTAGAGGTTGCAGTGAGCTGAGAGTGCACCACTGCACTCTAGCCTGGCAATAAGAGCAAAACTCCATCTCAAAAAAAAAAAAAAAAAAAAGAAAGAAAAGAAAAAATTTAATTGACCAATTAAAATTGTCTATATCCAAAGGAAAATTTTAAAACATAGGATGAAATCTATAATTAACCTGACTACAATGTAAATAATTTTTTAAATAAAGGAAGTATTTGAACAATGTTTCATTATTCCAATGAGAGAATATAGTTTCTTTGATTAGAAAAGAGAAGAATGGAGACATTGTTAAGATGTTAACTTAAAAAAACCTGGTGATTGATGGGCTATAGTATGATAAAAGAATGAATTATTGATGATAGCTATCAAATTTTTTGGCTGGGAAAATCTAAGGAAAGTTAGTGCCATTCAGTAAGCTAAAGAACACTAAAAGGAAGACCATTTTTCTTGTAGAAAATCAAGAGTAGATTTTTGGACATAATGAGTATAAGGTATCTTTGAGATATCCAAAATGTGACTCAAGTTGACTGTTTGATATGCAAGTAATTAATGCAAAGAATAGGTTTTAACTAGAGATACCTATATTGATGACCATTGATATCATATTTTCAGATAAAGTATCAAGAGGGGAATTTTACAAAGAGAAGAAAAGAAAGCAAAGCACCATTTTTGAAAGCATTCCAACATTTATATATTGGAAAAAGAAGAAGCCTGCAAGAAAACATATGACAGAGTTAAGAGAAGAACAAGGAATATGTCGTGGTACCAGATAGAATGTTCAGCAATCTCTGATTTTGAGCATTAAAATTACGGCAGTGAAGCCTTTTCTTAACATTCTTTTAAAATATGGATTTCACATTGCAAACTCACCACAGGCAATTCTTTATTTCTCTGCTCTGCTCTTTTTTTTCTTTTTTAATCTAATATACTACTTACTTATTTTCTATTATCTGTCTCCTTTCCTCCTTAAGTTATGGTGTTCACTGCAGTAGCCCCTCTATCTAGTTTAAGGCCTGGCACATAGTATACCCTCCAGGAATCAAAACATAATGATGAGTAAATGAATGAATGTATGGACAGTAACAAACACCGCTGAGAGGGGAAGCATGTAATGCAAGGACTGACAGGTGTTAAATGAACTCAAGGTGGTAGCAGCAGCAGCCAGGTAGAAGTGGGTTGGAGAATGAGTGATAGGCAAGAAAGGAAAAATCGTGAATATACACAACTGTTTTTACAAGTATTTCAACAGAGAAGAAGAAAAATAAATATGGCAGTAACTGGGTAAGATGGAAATATTGAATAGAGGGAGAACTTTTTATTCTTTCCTTTTAAAATATTTTTGAAAATGGACAAAGAGTAGAACATGTTTAAAATGCCCCTGGGCAGATATGGTTGAGAGGGAGCAGTTGAATCCAAGGTTTGCAGTTGTACACAGAAAACACAGCTGAAGACCAATGAAGAGGGGTCATTAATAGATTTAGATTTTGGAGAAGGTTGATGGGATCTGAAGACTCCCAGGGAGGGAGTGGTCTTCCAAGGTGGAGGGTGCCTCTGTTCCTTCTATTGTGGAGGGAGAGGTACAGACAAGTTGTTAAAGGACTTGGAAGGCAAGTTGGTATTTTCGGTAGTAGAAGTTAGTGATTTCCTTGTGAGGTAGTAAACGAAGATTCTCTGGGGTTAGGCTTGTTCAAGGTGGAATATTTGAAAAGAATACTTAGAAGTTTCAAAATGTCACAGAGAGTTGAACAGAGAAATAAAATATATATTTTTTGGCAGTGTGTAATGTGCATAAGCAACTTGTACTAACTAAAAGTAGATTATCAGTTGGTTTTGGAGAAAACTTTTTAATCAATAAAATAAAAATAGCTAGTAATTGGGAAATCTTTAAAAATGAGACAACTGATAATTTCAAACTCAAATACAAATAATATCATTCTAAGAAATGAGTTATTTAAAATAAGTCCCTCAATTCAAATTTAAATAATAAAATTTTATTTATTGATAAACATTCTTTCCTCCAAGAGTCTGGAGGAAAGCAATCTGGAAGTCCAGATTGCTGAGTATGAAAGTATATATACTTGTGATACACATTTAAAATATTGAAGTTTTATCAGTATTTATCAACATATATATACTCATACATATATATATACACACTCATAAAGGCAGATTATGCATTGTTAATATTGGATTTTAGTTTGTGTTGCATTTCAACAAAATAAAACAAAATACTGTGGTTTGATATGTTTCCCTGATTGTTTTGGGTACACAATTTAAATAAGCTACTCCAGCATTTCAACTGACATAACTTTCTCTGGAATTTGATCTGTCATCCTTTTAATTAGCAAAGCCCTGCAGCTGTGCTATAGAATGGCTTTGTAACATATCTTGAGCTTTAACAAGGAACTTTTTGATGTATTTCAATTATGATGTACAAAGCAACATCTTCTTAATTAAAGATGAATTTCCATTTTGAGGCCGTTTAAAGTGCTATTAAAGTTTATGGTTGAAAGCCTGTTAAGCCGAATCTGCCCTCTGTGTTTAGAGAAAGGGATATGGAGCACTTGGGCTGGAGGAGTGAGAAAAACAGCCAAAAAATAATGCTGAGTACTACTGAGATTAGAGAGTAAAATTTAGTTATAAGGTCATGATTTCTAAGAGGGCAGATTATGTATCAATAGATATTTAAGCATAGCTCTGTCTGCAGTAATTTTTTTCATCATAAAAATCCAAAAAGAACAAAAAATTCCATTTGAAACTGAGAGAATTAAATTATGAAAATTAGATGTGACGAGTGATTTCTGATGTGATAATCCTGGGAGTATACACAGGAGAAATCTCATTTTATATGTGTCTTTTTTTAAAAAAAAAAACCTTAGAGAAATAAAAATAAATTGGTATATGATCCTCTTGAGAGACATACACAGGTACACACATATATTAAATTCCCAAACAAAAATTGAACCACAAATAACATATGTGTATCTAGCTTAAATGAAATAAATATCATGTCTTCACTTTTTTCCAAATTAATTCTGCATATTTCAAATAAAGCTTTAAATGAGTGCCCTGGCAGTGTGTATTTTTAGACTTAAAGTATTACTAATGCAGACCAGATGATGAGGCTGACGATGCTCATGGTTTGATTTAAAAAATGTTTGGATTGCTACTAAGAGTGAACAAGAAAAAGAAAGATTTGTGCTACATACACAGGGAAAACCCTATATACAAAACACTAAAAACAGTTGCTCCTTACATACACACACACACGCACATACACATATACATTTTATATATGTAAATATATATTATAAATATATAATATATACATATAAATATATATAAAAGTATATATATCACACACATGAGTGCTCTTCACTGAATATAAACACAAATTTATGGCATTCATCAGCTATCCAGCATTGCAAACACATTAATATATGCTGGTGCACATTTTTCTTATTGTCTAATGATTTACTGATTAGCACACTGCTAATATATTCTAACCAGCCTAAAGAGTTAATATACCTAGCATCATTTAGCCTCCAAAGAGTAACTGCTTATCAGTGAAATTTACATTCATTAAAAAAAATTATGACTAATGTAACTCTTGGTCTTTTCTGATAGCCTAAGAACATGTAGAATGCATATAGTCCTCTAAAAAAATTGCATATTACTGTGATTGTAGTTTTTAATCTCTCTTTATACATACTTTTTTGTTTACTATTACTTGTATAAATTTCCCCAAATTTGTAGAAATATTTAAAAATTACACTAAGGATTCTTTATTACCTTATACCTTAAGAAGAGTAATGAAAAACTCAGCCACATAAAATATAGTATCTCTGATGTACATGTCCTTGGGTACCAATATTAAATGTAAGGCTGTCATAGAAGGCAAAGTAATAGTTAAACTATAAAATTTGTACAAAGTTACTTTGCTATTCACAATTTATTGTATTTTTTAGTTTAACAGATTAAAATGAGATAACAAAAGAAAGTATTTGCTGTTGCTATGTTAAAATATCTACTCCTTTAGAACTAGCCTTAAGTTTTATTTTCTCATGTGAGTTATTGTTATTGTTCACATTCTGTTCATATTTTATTTTATATATCTTCCAAATTATACCACAATAGCTACATAGGTTATAGAATAAAGTCCTTCTTTTATTGAATGAGATTAATTTATTGCTATTGTGATAAGCACCCTTAGAAATTGATAATGGAGAATGGCTGCATGTGAACACACTGTATTTCTGGATGTATCGAAGGTGATATATCAGGGACTAACACAATGTATATTTTTAAAACTTGTTTTAGAATATTCAGTTCTTCAGAAAAAAAGAAATGAGATGGTTGAAACTCATAAGATGTACTAAGTATAAATACGCTGTTAGGTGTATTGTATTACTCTGTTCTCATGCTGCTAATAAAGACATACATGAGACTGAGTAATTTACAAAGAAAAAGAGATTTAAGGGACTCACAGTTCCGCATGGCTGGGGAGGCCTCACAATCCTGATGGAAAGCAAAAGGCATGTCTTATATGGCAGCAGGCAAGAGAGAATGAGAGCCAAGTGAAATGGGAAACTCCTTAAAACCATCAGATTTCACGAGACTTATTCACTATCATGAGAACAGTATGGGGGAAACTGCCCCCATGATTCAGTTATCTACCACTGGGTCCCTCTCACAACATGTGGGAATTATGAGAGCTTCAATTCAAAATAAGATTTGGCACTTTGGGAGGCTGAGGTGGGCGGATCACAAGGTCAGGAGTTCAAGACTAGCTTGGCCAACATGGTGAAACCCCGTCTCTACTAAAAATACAAAAATTAGCTGGGCGTGGTGGCAGGTGCCTGTAGTCCCAGCTACTCGGAAGGGTGAGTCAGGAGAATCACTTGAACCCTGGAGGTGGAGGTTGCAGTGAGCTGAGATCACACCACTTCACTCCAGCATGGCGACAGAGTGAAACTCTGCCTCTAAATAAATAAATAAATACATAAATACATAAATATAAAAAGATTTGGGTGGGGACAGAGCCAAATGATATCATTCCACCCCTGACCTCCCCAAATCTCATGTCCTAACATTTCACAACCAATCATGCTTTCCCAACAGTCCCCCAGTCTTAACTCATTTCAACATTAACTCAAAAGTCCACAGTCCAAAGTCTTACCTGAAACAAATCCCTTTTGTCTATGAGCCTGTAAAATCAAAAGCAAGTTAATTACTTCCTAGATACAATGAGAGTACAGACATTGGGTAAGTACATCCATCCCAAATAGAAGAAATTGGCCAAAACACAGGGTCTACAGGCCCATGCAAGTCCGAAATCCAGTGGGGCAGCCAAATATTAAAGCTCTGAAATGATCTCCTTTGACCTCATGTCTCACATCCAGGACACGCTGATGCAAGATGTGGGTTCCTATGGTCTTAGGCAGTTCCACTCCTGTGGGTTTGCAGGATACAGACTCCATCCCGACTGCTCTCCTGAACTGTCATTGAGTGTCTGTAGCTTTCCAATCACATGATGCAAACTGTCAATGGACCTACCATTCTGGGATCTGGAGGACAGAAGCCCTCTTCTCACAGCTCCACTAGGCAGTGCCCCAGTGAGGACTGTGTGTGGGGGCTTCAACCTCACATTTCTCTTCCACACTGCCCCAGTAGAGGTTCTTCATGAGAGGCCCACCCCTGCAGCAAACTTCTGCCTGGACATCCAGGCATTTCCATACATCCTCTCATGAGAATGTATGGTCTGTGAGCCCTTCTGTTTCACATACTAATATTCAACACCGTGTGGAAGCTGCCAAGGTTTGGGGCTTGCTTCCCTCTGAAGCCATGGTATAAACTGTACCTTGGCCCCTTTAGCCATGGCTACAGCAGCTGGGACACAGGGTACCTAGTCCCTAGGCTGCACACAGCAGAAGGGCTTTGGGCCTAGCCCACAAAACCAGTTTTTCATCCTAGGCCTCTGGGCCTGCGATGGGAAGGGCCTCCCCAAAATTCTCTGACATGCCTTGGAGACATTTTCCCCATTGTCTTGGCTGTCAATATTTGGCTCCTCATTACTTATGTAAATTTCTTCAGCCAGCTAATTTCTCCTCAGAAAATGGGTTTTTCTTTTCTATTGCATCATCAAGCTGCAAATTTTCCGAACTTTTATGCTCTGTTTCCCTTTTAAAACGGATTGCTTTTAACAGCACCCAAGATGATGCTTGAATGCTTTGCTGCTTAGAAATTCCTTGCACCACATACCCTAAATCATCTCCCTCAAGTTCAAAGTTTCACAAATCTCGAAATCAGGGGCAAAATGCTGCCAGTCTCTCTGCAAAAACATAGCAGCAGTCACCTTTACTCCAGTTTCCAACAATTTCCTCATCTCCATCTGAGACCACCTCAGCCTGGATTTCATTGTCCATATCATTATCAGTATTTTGGTCAAAGCTATTCAACAAGCCTCTAGGGAGTCCCAAACTTTCCTACATCTTCCCGTCTTCTTCTGAGCCCTCCAAACAGTTTCAGCTTCTGCCTGTTATCCAGTTCCCAAGTGACTTCCACATTTTCAGTTATCTTTATAGCAGCACCCCACTCCCAGTTTACTATATTAGTCTGTTCTCACACTGCTAATAAAAACATACCTGAGATTGGGTAATTTATAAAGAAAAAAATTTACTGCACTCACAGATCCACATAGTAGGAGATGCCTCACAATCATGGTGGAAGGTGAAAGGCATGTCTTACATGGCATCAGGCAAGAAAAAATGAGAGCAAAGTGAAAAGGGAAACCCCTTACAAAACCATCAGATCTTGTGAGACTTACTCACTACCATAAAAACTGCCCCCGTGATTCAAGTATCTCCCACTGGGTTCTGCCCACAACACATGGGAATTATGGGAGCTACAATTCAAGATGAGATATGGGTGGGGACAAAACAAAACTATATCAAATATGGGCATGTTAAACACTGGAGAAAGAGATGGAAGAAAATACATTTAATATTCACAAATAAATTATATATTTATATATAAAAACTATAACATGAGACATTGTATATGAGGGATATATATGAGACATTAGAGACATTTAATATTCACAAGGCCTTAATTTGACCACTTATTGAGGATACCAAGTGTAACTTCATATATCCTCTACCTCAAAAGCAAGTTAATTACTTCCTAGATACAATGAGAGTACAGACATTGGGTAAGTACATCCATCCCAAATAGAAGAAATTGGCCAAAACACAGGGTCTACAGGCCCATGCAAGTCCGAAATCCAGTGGGGCAGCCAAATATTAAAGCTCTGAAATGATCTCCTTTGACCTCATGCTGCTAATAAAGACATACAAGACATACATACTTGATTTAAAAAATGTTTGGATTGCTACTAAGAGTGAACAAGAAAAAGAAAGATTTGTGCTACATACACAGGAAAAACCCTATATACAAAACACTAAAAACAGTTGCTCCTTACATACACACACACACGCACATACACAAATACATTTTATATATGTAAATATATATTATAAATATATACTATATACATATAAATAAATATATATAAAAGTATATATATCACACACATGAAAATAAAACCCATGGCTCTTCAGCAAGCTGGAACCATTGATCAGACATTCTTGTTCTGTGTTGCTCTGATAGAACAAGTGTGTGTCCTTGGCTCAGTCAGCCTTCTGTCTGTGAGCTCTTCTGCTCAGTCACAACTCTAGATCTTGTAACCACACCAGTATGATGCTGCTCAGAGACAGGACATACAAATGAACATTGTACTATTCAAGATTCAGGTGGTATGATCTTTCTATCACTTTTATCTTAAGTGTGCTAACCTGCCCTAGTTTCACCAATGTTTCTTAAACTGATTTAATACTCTGTGGGACTATAGTACTTTAATTTGGTCTGTGAGCCCTTCTGTTTTACATACTAATATTCAACAGTCATTTTTAAAAATTATACTTAAATTCTGGGATACATGTGCAGAACATGCAGGTTTGTTACATAGGTATACACGTTTAACGGTGGTTTGCTGTACCCATTAACCCGTCATCTACATTAGGTATTTCTCCTAATGCTATCCCTACCCCTAGCCCCCACCCCCCAACAGACCCCAGTGTGTGATGTTCCCTTCCCTGTGTCCGTGAGTTCTCATTATTAAACTCCCACTTATGAGTGAGTACATGCAGTGTTTGGTTTTCTGTTCTTGTGTTAGTTTGCCGAGAATGATGGTTTCTAGATTCATCCATGTCCCTGCAAAGGACATTAACGCATCCTTTTTTATGGCTGGATAGTATTCCATGGTGTATATGTGCCATATTTTCTTTATCAAGTCTATCATTGATGGGCATTTGGGTTGGTTCCAAGTTTTTGCTATTGTAAATAGTGCTGAAATATATATATGTGTACATGTGTCATTATAGTAGAAGGATTTATAATCCTTTGGGTATATACCCAGTAGTGGGATTCCTGGGTCAAATGGTATTTTTTGATTCTAGATCCTTGAAGAATCACCACACTGTCTTCCACAATGATTGAATTAATTAACACTCCCACCAACAAAGTAAAAGCATTCCTATTTCTCCACACTCTCTCCAGTGTCTGTGGTTTCCTAACTTTTTAATGATCACCATTCTAACTGGCATGAGTGGTATCTCATTGTGGTTTTTATTTGCCTTTCTCTAATGACCAGTAATGATGAGCTCTTTTTCATGTATTTGTCAGTTGCATAAATCTCTTCTTTTGGGAAGTGTCTGTTCATATCCTTCGCCTACTTTTTGATGGGGTTGTTTGTTTTTTTCCTTGTAAATTTATTTAAGTTCTTTGTAGATTCTGGATATTAGCCTTTTGTCAGATGGATAGTTTGCAAAAATTTTTTCCCATTCTGTCGGTTGCCTGTCCACTCTGATGATAGTTTCTTTTACTGTGGAGAAGTTCTTTAGTTTAATTAGATCCCATTTGTCAATTTTGGTTTTTGTTGCATTGCTTATATTGTTTTGGTTGTGACTTTGATGGAGGTCTACGAACATCTGAAAATATGAAAAATAGTCTTTTTTCTCTGGAAGGCTGCTGGCCCAATTAGATCAACCTTCTCTATATGACACTTAAGGAAAGGAAAGGTGTCTTTAATTTTCAAGTCTTCTTTTCTTTACTTATGGTACTCCTTGATGACACAATAACAAGAAGAGTTTTCTTTCAAGTCTTCAGTGAAGCCCTATCACATATGAGCTGTGTCCTTGGGCAAATTATATAAGATTTTAATAATTCATCCTTGAAAAAATTGTTGTAAATAGTAAATGAGATGTTTTATGTTGAATGTATTTATAAACTATAAATAATATGCAGTTATTATTATATTGCTCTATCAGGCTGACTTTTGTTAGTGGAAATGATATTATTTTGTTGAGACCTATGGCAAGAAAACTATTGCTTTTCTCCTTGTACTGTGCAAAATATTTCTTGACAGTTGATTAAAGCATTATGCCATTGGCCCAGTGTGGTGGCTCATACATGTAATCCAAGTGTTTTGAGAAGGTGGCATGGGAGGATCACTTGAGTCCAGGAGTTTGAGACCATCCTGGGCAACACTGTGAGACTCCTTCTCTACAAAAAATTTAAAGGTTATCTGAGCATAGTGGTTTGCACCTATCATTCCAACTTCTTTGGAGGCTGAGGTGGGAAGACTGCTTGAGCCTAAGAGTTCAAGGTTACAGTGAGTTATGACTGCACCGCTTCATTTCATCTTGCAACAAAAGACTCTATCTCTTAAGAAAACAAACAAAAAGCATGACACCTATTGGAAAAGCAGATAAATATGTATAGATCACTGAATTCCTCATTATACTGTTGTCCAAATGTGTTTGGAATGTCAGAGGGGTGATTAGCAGTGGAAATACTCTCTACTTTTCTATCACAACACATCAGAGCATATTCTTTTAAATACTCTTCATAATAAAAAAATTCTAGAATGCAAATTTCATGGCAACAGTCTTAAACTTGGTATACTTCATGCTCATTCCATGTCTATAATGTTGGGATCCACATGTATTTTCTCTTTTCTTCACCACTTCCGTTTTGCTTCAACCCCTCCTTTCTTTATCTTTCCATTTATTTGACATAAAAATTGGACATGGCCTTGGCTTTCAGCCACTTTAAACTCAATTGCAATTACTATCATTATGAAAAATTACTTGCCCCCTAAGGATTATGTAACAGGCTGTTAGAGAAAGGATATACAAAAATACATTCTACATTTGTATTAGCTTGACTATGCTCAAGGCAAATCTCTGGTTGAATATTTTTGAGAATAGTTATATCTTGACCTTTTGAGTCTGATTTTCTTTTTCAAAAACTCAATAATGTGGTGTGAAGTATTTTTGTATCTAATAATTTAGTAAGTAGAATTCAAGGACTTTATGTAGAATGACTAATCTTCTTCTTTTAACAAATATTCTTCATGGATTCTGCCTTCTCAACAGTGTCCCTTGAGCACCAATATGATTAATTGATCCCACAGTATATAGGGAGGAAAATGGAAAATAAGTGTTGGCGGACACCAATTTTATAATGTTGGGCTTTAACATATCTCATAAAAATCACCTATTCTTTAAGTCTTTTGATTTTGTTATCCTAAATTTGCATGCCTCTAAGATATCAATGACCAGATAATGAAAAAGAAACAAATTCCAGCACCTTCTTATTTCACATGAAAAATGATTGGGACATTAAGTTTCATTCCCACAGTATAAAAAGTTTGAAAATCACCACTCTTGTGCATACAGCAAGAAAAAGTTGAGCAAGCTGAAAAGCAACAACTTTTCTTGGACATATCAGAGAACTGAGGTTGTAGGGCAAACCACCATCCTTAAATCTGGGAAGATGGGGCAGAGAGTCACAGTTGAAATATGCTTACCTCTAGCAGAAACTCTGCAGCCATAAACTAGCAGGAACAGTTAAATGATAAGACCCAGTAACAGGCTGTTTCTCAAATGGAAAATAGTTATTTTCAGAGGATGACAGTGCTTTGCTCCAAAATTCTAGAGGCCTGCACTGTGATTCACCTATATGGTCCTGCCACAGGCTCCAAGCAGCATCTTATCTGCCACTGACACTTCAAGCACCATTGGATATGCTGAGTCATATGGACCAGCACAGCCCTGTATTCTGTAGTTCTTTGACAGTGTCACTAATATCTGCAATCTCTCCAGATATGCAGTATTACTTTTGTATTTAAAGATAAATATGTTGCTTTTGAATTACTGTTCTAGTTACAAAGTAGTAGAACTATTCATTATGATATTCTAATGCAAAATACTTGGTCCTATGCATTTATGAAAACTCATAGAACTTTGTAGCACAAAAATTGAGCCTTAATGTATGCAAATTTAAAAAAAGATTAGGACTTTGGGAGGCTAAGGTGCACGGATCACGAGGTCGGGTGTTCGAGACCAGCCTGACCAACATGGTGAAATGCCGTCTCTACTAAAAATACAAAAATTAGCCAGACATGGTGTCAGGTGCCTGTAATCCCAGCTACTCAGGAGGCTGAGTCAGGAGAATTGGTTGAACCTGGGAGGCGGAGGTTGTGGGGAGCTGAGATTGCACCATTGCACTCCAGCCTGGGCAACAGTGCGAGACTCTGTCTCAAGAAAAAAAAAAAAAAAAAAAAAAAATTAGGAGATTGAGAGTTCCTAGGATGAAATGCAGAATGTGACAAAAACTAACTGCATCTACAAATGTACAAAATCGTATCTATTATGGGTATGAAAGAAAAGGGACTGGCCTAAGTAACTTTGGAAATGAGTGGCATATATAAGACTAAAGACAAAAGAAACTGTGTATATCTATAAAGAGTATACTCTAGTTGATAAAGTTTTTTCCTATGAGAGTACACGCTAACGATTGTTATATTGTTATAAATGTATGCTAGAATGGAACAATTAAGTCAATCTGTATTGTGAGCAAAGCTTTTCCTTTTTGGAGTTTGGAGTTGCAGATCATAACGGGTTGGAGGCTGAGGTGTTCCATCTGGTTATGGAATAGAGTTGGAAACATAAGACTTAACATTTTGATACAGATAATTACATATAGAAGTATTTATTGCTATGTATATATACACAGTTAAGTACTAAGTACTCTAGACATACACGTGTTTCCTTCCTTTGTCAGCTGAGAAAGCCTAAAAGCTACAGCACTACAGTGATACTTAGCACATCCAGAGCTTAGTTCTTGGTTTATGGTACTGTTCTCCAATAAAGGAAACCAGAGATCCTTGGAGAAATGGCTGATTTAAGACTGTGGCAAGAAATATACAATATGAGGCTGGATCATCTTATTGTGCTCAAAAATAGTTTTAAAAAAACACTACCACCACAATGATGATACTATATCAAAGGGACACAGAAACTAACTGAAAGAGTTCCCAATGGCCAATGTTGGAACAATTTGAACAGCAGCATAAAGTTATATCAGATTACAATCCAAAGCATAAAATAAAATATGGTTGAATATTTACATATATAAGTGATTGCATAAACAATTCTATAAGAGGCGCATTACATATCTCTCAATCAGAAGAATTCCAAATGGTTTATGTAGCTGACCATCCTTCAAAGTGCGATGGGTTCATTTCCCACTCCTTAAGTGTGGGAAACATATAGTGACTTCTTACCAAAGAATACAGTTTGGGAAGGGGAAATACAATGAACTTTCCTGACAGTACAACCTCAGTCAAGCAACAAAGGTGAACATCAATAGTGATGTGTAGTGTAAAATATTGATAGCATATTCCCTTGATATAAGGTAATGAAAATGGCACTTTACCTTTGTCATCTTCCTCCCCAAAACATAACCCCAGTATAATCATGAGAAAAACATCAGGCATTCCAAATTCAGGGACATTCAGTGGAATTTTTTTTAGTACTTCTCCTCAAAGCTATCAAGCTCATCAAAAGCAAGGAAAGTCTGAGAAACAGTCACAGTCAAGAGGAGCCCAAGGAGACATGATGGCTGAATATAACATGGTAACTTGGAAAGGATCCCAGAACAGAACAAAATTGTTAGGTAAACTCCAGGGAAAGTATAATAAAAATATTGACTTCAGTTAATAATAATGTGCCAATATTAACTCAATCATTTTAGCGCAATGTACCATACTAATATGAGATAATAGTGGAAACTGGGTATGGGTTATATGTGAACTATCTGTACTACATGCACAATTTTCATATAAATTTATAATTTTTCTAAAATTAAAAATTAATTTAAAAGGAAAATCAAAATTTTTAGTACTTGAAAAATGATTTCTAGACTTTGAGGCGAGGAGTTAGTGATGGAAAAGACTGAATTAATTCCTGACAGATGTATTATATCTATGTCTTTATATGAGTAAATAATTTATATGAGTAATTTAACTAAATTTATATAAGTAAATAATGAGTGTATATACTCATATCAAGTAATTTTTATTATTTATATATTATATATAGAGAGAGATGCATATATATATGCTTCACATATTATTCTCTTATGTGGAGCACAAATATGATAACATAGAACTAATCAAAATCATTTCCAATGGACTCAATTGAATTGAACTATAGATGATTTTTTTCATTATACTTTAAGTTCTGGGATACATGTGCAGAATGTACAGGCTTGTATACACGTGCCATGGTGGTTTGCTGCACCTATCAACCCGTCATCGATATTAGGTATTTCTCCTAATGCCATCCCTCCCCTAAATCCCCACCCGCAACAGGCCCCAGTGTGTGATGTTCCCCTCCCTGTGTCCATGTGTTCTCATTATTCAACTAAAAGTGCCTGACCCTTAGGAAATATCACTGAATTGCCTGATTCCTTTATTCCTTTATATGTGCCATCAAGCTTTTTTAATGGGAGGAAGTATTGTGTATAGATTATTCTGAGTTTAAATCCTGATTTCAATGTTACTGGTCATGGGACCTTTGATAAGTTCTGTAATTTTTATGAGTCACAAATTTATCTATTGTAAAATTGTGCCAATTTTGTGTTTGAGTTCTGCTGTGAGGACTGGAAATAGTGTATGTAACAGCCCATTATAATGCTTGGTATAGTAGATGTTTAATACACATTATCATCCAACTGATTTTCATATGCTTTCTAGTTTTCCCCAGGGCTTATAATTTTATAATATTTTATTTTTAATTTCTTATCACAGTAATGAACAAGAGAGCCAGTATTCCTTTTTTCTTGAATCTTATATTTTTAGTTGATAAAATAGACAATAAAAATAAGTGAATAAACAGGAGAATAGATTGAAAAGTGCTATACAGGGTGCTGTATAGGGGGTGGCTAGGTAGCTATTATGGGTTGAGTATTTAGAGCAAGCCTTCCTGAAATTTAAATAACAACTAGGAGTCAGGTATGCAAAAGAAAGAACTAGTCCACAAGTTCCACATAGAAAATAAAGTTAGTGTGGACAAGGAAAGAAGCTGGCCAAGGAAAGAAGCTGGACCTCTATTTGTGAGTAGCTAAAAGGGAGAGGTGTTGGTGTAGAGGTAGCCTGGGCTTTTTAGACCAGACTAAAAAGCTTGAGGTTTTTTTGTTTATTTTGTTTTGTTTTATTTGTGTTTGTTTTGCTTTGCTTTTAATAAAACGAAATGCTGTTTGATAATTTATACAGGGAAATCTTATGATAAGATTTATGTTTCTGAAATGATTATTTTGTCTGCTGTATGGTTAAGAATGCAAAAACCTTCAACTAAATTTTCACGTTATATAAGTCTACTTGGAGTCTTTCAAAATTTATGTTGGCTATTATGGAAGAGAGTCAGAGATTAGGGAGCATATAGATTTATAATTTCTATATAATAGATGAAAATGGAATTAATGTCATATGTATTTATCTATAAATATAAATATGCACATTCTTTTGGGAACCAAATACAAACTGTTTTATTCAATCTATCAAAATAGTTTCTGAAATTTTACTTGTTGTTAATATAAATGCTCAGTTGTAAGTCTAAGTTATAATTCAGATGACATTTCTTGCATTCCAATGAAAACAGTTCATGATGATGATGATGATATTTGAAAATGCTACTAGTTTCTTTTCCTCGAAGCAAACAAATGTTGTTTTTACAGGTTTAAAATAATTTATAACTGTCTGGATATTACCTTTACCTCCTTCTCTTTTAACTTTTTTGTGAATGTAATTGAAAATCTTAAGTAGTGGGCATCATGTGGAATTCTAAATTATAGCTTAAGTGGAAATTCTGTGAATTCTAGGCAGACAGTTAATACTCTGCAAAATATAACATGCAATTATTCACTTGGGGATCTTGTCAAATGTTGATTGTGTTCAGTACTTCTGTGTTGGGGCCTGTGATTCTTCATTTTCACTAACTTTCTAGATAATAACAAATCTTCTGGTCCATGAACTAACTTTGAGTAGCAAGAGGCTAAGCTTTCATACAAAAAAAAAAAAAATCCTGGGCATATCTTTATTTATATATATTTTAAATTATTTTTATTTACTTGGAACTAATGCCTGAGTTCCACTCAAGACCAGTGAAATTAGAATTTCTGGGTTTAAGGATGAGCATAAGTGTTTCTTAAAATGTTGCAGTTGATCCTAAGGTTTAGATAGTATTGAAAACCATAGTTCTGGAGCATGTCAGCTGTGAACCAAACATACTTATAACTTTGCCTAGAGCTAAAATGATATAAGCAATAGGACTTACTGATACAGTTCTGGAAATGTGCGGAGAATTCTAAAACAATCAGCTAATTTTAATCTTCCTTAATTTTGAACAGAAACTGACAGAATAGCTATTGCACAAAATTATCCAGACTTGCAGCTTTGTGATAATGGGGTCATTGATGAGGCAGACCATTGAATTCATTTTCACTCAAGACTAAAGCAAATATTTGAATGGAAGTTTCCAGAGGTGAAAAATGAATGTGCAAGCCCATTTGTATTCATATATTGAGTTGAGTTAATTCATTTTCTCTATAAATGGTATTTGGATAACATGTACTCAAATGACTACAAATAGAAATTAATTTTTAACAGTAAAAAAGTTCTTTTTGGGAAACTTCTGAGGGTAATTGGAAAGTTATTTTAGAAATAAACACATTCTAATATAACGACTACTAATAATTATTTAGTGAATATTTACTATGTGCCAGGTGTTATATATTAGATGTGTAATAGTCTCCTCATTTTATATGAGGAGGCAGTTGAGATTCAGACAAATTAAATAACCTTTCCATGTCAGAACAGCTTGTATGTGGCAGAGATAATATTTAACTCATTTATCTGACTCCAGTGTGTGTATTTTCATGCGTAGCTCATCACCTCTAGAGCTATTTGAAATGCTAGTCGGTGTGTTAGTTTATATGCATAATGCTTCTAGAGAATAAGTTAGAACACATAGGAAATACTTTAAAAATCACCATGAAGTATTTTTTTCAAAGTCATATATGCACCTGTGTGCACTACTAACTCTTTTCAATGATGGTTTTGATGGTTTTGTTGTAGAAAGTATAAGCCTAGGTATCTACATAAGTATGGTTACACATTTTAGACCTGGAATACACTGAAGTTTGCTTTTTGCTTAGTGGCTCTAAAAAATAGGTACCTAGTTCCTTATTCTGTCAGTAATTCTAACTTCTAGTCCCTGAAACTTTGCTTTAAAAAGTTGGTTTACTCATATAGACAAAAGAGAACTTGTCTGTGGGCTGCCACCCAGAGATGCCAAATATACATGTATATACATATATATGTAATGTATTATTTACAATTAAATTTTCTCTATAATAAAATATTAATGTAAATTATATATGTTTTAACCATTTTATATATATACAAGCCCATATATAATTTTAAATATTTTACATATGTGCTTTTATAAACATTTTATATATATACACATGCATAGCTTAATCATTTAAAATTATACATATATGCATATAATTTTCTTTAAATATTTTATTACAAAAAATGTTAATTATATAAAGAAGTAACATTAATAATATAAGTATCCATGTATCTCATACCTAATTGTGTAAATGGACTACCCTAAACCAATTTTGTTTCATCTATAGTTTTCTGTATTGTATTTATCTATCACTATATTCCTCAGAATATTTTAAAGAAAACTTCATCTGTACATATGTCTACAACTTAAGTTTTTAACACAATATCATTACATTACCACAGCTTAAAAATTTAATGACAATTTTTATTATAATCGAATATCTATTTAATGTTCAATAATAATCTTCCTTACTATTTTTCTTTTCCTCCCCTTTTTTTCTCCATATCTCCTCTTTCTCCATCTTCTATTTCTCTTTCTCAATTTGATTATATGGATCAGGATTTTTTTAAAAATAATCAAATTAAAGCATTATTATTAGGTTGCTATGTTTTCTAAGTCCCTTTCAATTCATAGTTACCCCTCCATCACCTGTTTTCTTTTCTTTTTACATCCTTTATTTTTGTTGTTAAACACACTGGAATATTTTTCCTGTATAGCTTCTTACAGCTTGGAGTATTATAATTTTTAAATACATGCTATTCTTACACATTTTCCTTTGTCCCTTACATTTTGTGTAAATTCTTAATTAGACCTAAAGGTTGATCAAATTTAGAGAAAATTTTTTTTTCTAAGACTACTTCATAAGATATATAATATCTTTCCTGAGACTACTTCATAGAGATACATAATATTTATCTCTTTTTACATGGTATTAAAATCTCTTGATGATAATCATCTAGACGTAATAATTAATCAGAGGTTCCAAGATGGTGGCTTTTAAAATTTCTTATTCCTTTATTGGCTGGAATACTTTTCTATAATTAAGACACTTCTCAGTCTCAACTTATTAGTAAGTCTAAAGTACAGTTTAAAAAGGAAAGATAAATTTTATTTACTAGTTTCCAAAGTAATGAGTTGATTTCCCATCACCATTCCAATGACCTATAAGGGCATTTTTTCTTTTTTTCTTTAGCATTATTATGAATTCATAGAATTAAATATATTTGATTTACTTCAATTTAGTGCAGCCTATGATTGGAGCCTATTTTATTTGTCTTTTGAGCTTGCACACTCTCATCATAATCATACTGGTCATGATAACTTCTTTGCTTTCTTTCATGAAAAAAATGTCTAGGCTACATTGGTGCATTGTTTTCAGGCCTTCTTAGGGAGCAGAGTTATCAGCTGTATATACGTTTTTAAAATTAAAAATGTGTCATAAGCCCATAGTGACATTTTAGAATCAAGTCTAATACCATGAAGTTTTAACCCTACATCACAGATTTCAGATGTTTCCTTTCTTCTAAGCTGAAAATCTCAGTTGTAAAGATCAATTTAAATGAATTTTATTCATCCCATAAATTCCCAAAATAGTTTCAGAATAAAAGTAAGGTTAAAAACTACCATTTTTCTCTAGTGTATATCTATCTCATTAGAGTTGTATAATCAAGTTACAGTATGTTACAGTCACTTGAAGTGACTGGTCTTCATGTAATATTGCCAGCAGTTGGATATACAATTAGTTTGTTTAATTTCCTTTTCAATTTAGGGTGTTAAATTTTAAATTATGTAAAGTTCATGTTAGTAAAGTCAAATTTGCAAATAAAAGTATATTCTAATAAATCTAGCTTCTATTCCTGTCCCTTCCACTTGGTTTCTCCTAACTATGTGCATATTTTTTATGTTTTCTTTTATTTCCACATTATTTAGTATTTAGAAACATTTGTTTCTTTGTTCTGATGGTTATATAATAATCCTAGTGCCATTCCTTTTCTTTGTAAGACAAGATTGGCTTCTATAAACAACATTGAAATTAGCTAGTAACCATGTCCTCTGCTACTCTCTACATTGAAATTAGCTAGTAACCACATCTTCTGCTACTCTCATCTCCTCACCATCTCATTGTAAATATAGAGCAGAGTAATAAGAACATCTGTACACACTCATTCATTCAGGTTTGAATTAATTCATTTCACAAATACTTATAGAGCATGCCTATGTATAAAGCACAATGTTAAGGACCTGGAAAAAAAAAAGCTAAATAAGACTGAGATATTTTATTCCAGGTGCTTAGCAATGTGTTTTGTGTCCAGGAGTATTCTTTCTGAAGAGCATGTGCAGAACATATTTAAATAATTCTAGTGTTCACAAATCCTTTTTTTTAAAAAAATTTAAAAGTAACAATCGTAACAACAAACTACAGTAGCTACAATTTTTGCTATGTACCAGTTTTTCTGAGACTTTCACACAAATTGTATCATTTCACCTTGATTATTATTGTATAAACCAGATTTTGGTTTGTAAGAAAAGAAAAAAAAACACTCCATATTTAGTTTCTAAAAAGAATTGCTTAGGAGAAGTTTGTGTGAGAAGCTAATAGAGTTAATAGGAGGTATAGAGATGATGTTTGAAAAAATTAGGAAACAAGGATATTCATGGGTTTAAGCAGTAGGAGTCAGAGTCAAGATTATGCCCTTCTTCTTCTAGTGCTCATCTCCTGGCCCTCACGCATCCTGAATCCTCTCCACTGTGATGAATCTGGCCTCTAAATATCCTCTCTGTTGTGTTACACTCTCTAATTTAAAGTCCTGTGGTCAGCCTCTGATTTGTCACACTTTGGACATATATATATTCCCTTCAGTTCATTCTCAAGTGAAGGAAGATAAAGGATTTCTGTTCTTTTGGGTTACATTGTGAGAGTGAGCAGAGAAAGGTATGATCCTACTAAGACCATAGACTATGAAGAATTTGCATAGGAGTAAATCAGATACCACTAGAAAAAATGGAAAAGGATACAGAAAAGTCAAAAAGTTTCAAATTGTTTCTAAGAATTAGAGGATCTATTCTGCAGATAAAGAAACTGAAGCATACAGAAATAAAATACATTGCTTAATGTACATTGAGCAAACTAGTGAAAGCAGGAACAAAAATTTGCAGCAAATATATACATATATTTGATTTCAAAGCCCATGGTCTTATAGTATCTGTCACTTCCTATATGTTTGATTAATTGAATTAAAATATATTTTATATTATGATTTTAGTTAAATTTATTTTAGGGTAATTTAATGAAATATATTCCTAAGTTAGCATTTTTGAATATAATTTAAATCTAAATGTAGTTCATAAAATGACGATTGTAATTATTAGCATCATAATGCTGTGGGAAAGGGCTTTCAAATGCCACCAATTCACATAATCAAGTTTTTTATGTAATAAGCAAAATTAAAGATGAGCTTCCTGCACAGCAGAGCTGATTTGCAATCCTAGCTTTACCACCTACTACCTGTATATTCTCATAAAAATTAATAGAATTTTTAAAAAGATAATTGTCATATCTATAAAATATTTAGAACCTAGGGATATATAACATATAAAATGAAAAATATTAACCTATATATATAACATAAAATAATATTTTATGAATATTTATATGAATAACAGGTATATTTCTCTTTCCTTTTGCAATTTTGTTAAAAGTGAGAAGTCACAATTTTTTTTGTGTGTGCATATGTAAATAATAGCAGAATTGTTTATCACTTTACTTTTTTAAACATATCAGTTATGGCAAATTTATATCTCGGTATTCTACTTGATACTTTGAGGAAGGTTGATATTAATGAAATAATGTGCTCTTCAACTGGTTGAAAACTGGTGCTGAAATTCATAGTGTTACAAAAGTCATGCAACTGAAAGACAATAAAAAAAATTTTGTGCATTACATTTGACCCAAAGTTGTTTTTACCGATATGGCAATTCTTAAAATGACCACAAGAAATGGTCATGGATCTTTTAAACTCTTGAAATAGTTTAAAAGAAGACTTTCAAGTAAAGATAGTAAAGAAGCGCAAAAGTATCCACGACATGAAGCAGGAATCAAGCATCCCATTGAAGATCAATGGGCACTTGTCATCTCAAGCTTTTTCGGGCTTCTTTGGTGAAAATGTTTACTAAAGCTTGCTTTCTATATTTATTAACCATTACTTATAAGGCAATAAAAACAGAATGGCTCAATTTTCTAAGCTTCAATTTAGTCACTGAAGGTAATAATAATAATAATAATAATAAAAACCCTGACAAGTCTGGCCTCATGATACAAAAAGCATTGAGCAATCATCAGCTGCAAAGGAGATGGAATCTCACAAATCTGCAGTGACAAAGGGTCTTATGAAAGTTTGCATCACTTCATTCTAAAAGCAAAGGCACCCTAGAGGCAAAATGGCTCTTACTACTCCCTGAAAAGTCTCAATTTTGGACCTCATCCATTTGGTGTAATCATTTGGGGTTTTGAAATTTAGAGTGAACTATGGAACTCTTGTTTTTCTTTGCCTGGAAAATTGACTAAATAGACATCTTGTTCGGGTGCCAGTAATGAAGAGAGATTGGATTTTTGTATGAGGTAGACCGGTTTCTGAAGAAAAGTAATGGTGTTATTCCCCAAGATGGAGGTGGTTGATATTATTCTTGTCAGTGAAAGAATCGCAGTAAATTCCAAGGACTAGTTCTTTTTGGTGATTTGTCATTATCAACTTAGAAGCTGGGTCCCTGATTGACAGTGTATATCCTATTGTGCCTGTAAGAGAGATATTTTTGCTTTTAAATCAAAAAGTTGTTAGAGATACTTTTTCTTTCCTTATATAATTTTAATATTTTAAAAATTATTCTTTACCTAAAAGCTGAGGATGTATAGATACAGATATATATATATACACACACACACAGTGAAAACCACCTATAATTGCATATTTTACAAATAAAATGTTGCACTTTGGAGTATTTCCTTAACTTTTTTTCTATGTATATGTACTCCATTTTAGAAAAATGAGATCATTCTCCACTGTCACTTAATATATTGTTGATTATTTATTTATATAGATTGATATAATAATTTTACTGGCTAATTTGTATTCTATAGTAAAGGTGTGTCATAATTTACATTACAAAGACTTTATTGGTGAATATTTGGATTGCTTGTTTTTCACAATCACTAATAATAGCTATTTTAACATCCTAAAATAATAGCTATTTAACATGTTATAATTGGGCTACAACATTACAATGGCTACAAATTTACTAGGCAATTGGATTTTTTCAGCTCCATTATAATCTTATGGGACAACTGTAGTGAGTGAGTGTGTGTGTGTGTGTGTGTGTGCGTGTGCATATCCCATTGGTTTTATTTCTCTAGAGAGCAATGACTAACACATATTTTAACCTCAAGAGTGGGTCTAGCAAAACAGAATGCTAATAATAATTTTCTGAATTGATTCTGGGGTTTTTGAAATTGGCTTTCCAATCTGATTAGAATTAGACA
The DNA here is from genome assembly GCF_000951035.1 of Colobus angolensis palliatus. Taxonomy (NCBI): domain Eukaryota; kingdom Metazoa; phylum Chordata; class Mammalia; order Primates; family Cercopithecidae; genus Colobus; species Colobus angolensis. The sequence continues at coordinate 6,571,035 of NW_012111364.1, forward strand.
CTAAAGACTCTATTTCCACTAGTAAAGAGAGCAATGACATTCCATGGCATGCTCTGGCAATAGAGATACACAAAATCTTTACTGGAGACTTCAGATTAGCAATTTATAAGAAGCAATGAGTTTAGAGAATATCTGTGTGTTACTTGCAAATATTGTTTGGAAAACTAATGAATATAATTGAGGTTAGCTAGTTGCTTCTAATATCACTGGTCAAAATAGTACAAAAACAGTGAGGTCAGAGATTCAAACTCATGGCTCAAGGGCTGCATAAATGATCCAAAACCTTTCATGTGTGCTCTAAAATAAACACTTATGTCCTGTAGACTCAGGAATTAGATTGCTAAAAATCAAACATAGAATCTCATCCTGAAACTGGCTAGATTATAATGCAAATTGAGCTCCTAGCCTTGCAGAATGTTTACTGCTAAAATGAGGGCATTGTTAGAAAAGAATGGGATCCTCTATATTGAGATGAGGATGTGGGGGGTGGACCATGATGAAGCTGACCATGTTGAACTTCGAAATTCTGATCAGTCTTCTTTGTCAGTGTATGTGACCTCTCCATTCTAGGCAGAATTGCCTTCCTTATTCTAGTGGAAGAGACTCTCTATCCCTAGTTGTGTGGCTCCTCCAGTCTTAGTAGTTGCAGCCTCTTCACCTGAATTCTGAGGGAAGTCACCCTGTATTGTGTGAGGAAGTTGTGATGACATCCTCTGAGGCAGTTTCCTTGCAAGGGAATGCTGACTCATTTCAGGATCCACCCATACCACACTTCTTTGCATCTAGACCTATAACTAGACTCAAGTCCCAGTAGGGCCCCAAAGGTGAAGTACAAAGTGTGATGAAGTGTGCTAAACACCAAAAAAATCACTTGAGTTTTGTAATTTATTTACACAGACAGAAATCCAGTGAACATGTGTGGGGAGGGATGCTAGAGGAGTGAGGTAATGGTGAAAGAAACATAAAGCTGAATCAAGCTGAATTTATTGATATGGGTCCACTAAGCAAAAATTCTAGATTTAATATTGCAGCTTGCAGAGTTAGAAAGGGTTCTCACAGTTTGGCTGGTTGACTGAAACATGGGTCAAAAGGTGGCCCACAGTGAGCAACTTATAGATGCCATACCTTTGTTGCTGTAATGTAGAGCAAGCCATTTAATTCTTAGGGATATTAGAATCTTTGAATGGATTTGTCTTTGGAGACCTCACTCACACTGGGGAAGTCCAGAAGAGGTAACTTTCACAAAATTGTGAGAAATACAGCATCCTTAACAAGCTCTTTGATCACTGTTCTCTGTAGGACAAACCTCATAGTGGAAACTGCAGTTACCAAATTGGAAAACATAAATACAATGAGAGTAATTGAGTCCTGAGGCACCAGGAGCCCAGTAGTGGCACTCAGCCTTCGAAGACAAGGTGGATATGGTCACCGTAACAGACTTTCAGAATGCTATATCCACTCTCATGACATTCCATGCAGCATTACCTGATTAAGGAATTTACCCCACAGCAAAAGATGGTGGTAATGGTCTCTTTACTATGGAATTCAGTGTTTTTACCATGTACCCTCCCATCCCTCATCTTGAAGCAACTGATTTGATAGAACAGTGAAATGGCCTTTTGATGACTAGCTAGGTGGCTGTCATTTGTCAGGATGGGGCAAAGTTCTCCAGAAGACTGCATGTTTTCTGAATTACCATTCAATATTCAGTTCTGTTTCTCCAATATCCAAGATTCATGGGTCCAGGAATCAAGGCGTGGTAATGGAAATGACACTACTCATTCACATTCAGTGACCTACTAGCAAAATTCTTGCTTCCTGTTCCTGTAACCTTAAGCTCTGCTGGCCCAGAAGTCTTAGTTCTAGAGGGAATAATCTTCTACCAAGAGACACAACTAACAATGACTTAATTGAACTGGAAGTTAAGACTGCTTCTTAGCTACTTTGGGTCCTCAAGCCTTGAATCAAGAGGCAAAGAAGGGAGTCAGAGAGCTGGCTGGAATGAGTAATTGATCCTGACAAGGGGAAATTAGACAATTACTCCACAGTGAAGGTAAGGAAGAGTATGTCTGGAATACAAGAGATTCGTTAGGGTGTCTCTTAATATTACCGTGCCCTGTGATTAAGGTCAATGGAAAACTATAATAATCCAATCCAGGAAAAACTACTAATGCCCCAGAGCCCACAGGTATGAAGGTCTGGGTCACCCCACCAGGTAGAGAACCACTGCCAGTTGAGGTGCTTGCTGATGGTAAAAGAAATAAGTAGTAGGATAAGTAGTTATAAATACCAGCTATAAACACATGACTAGTTACAGAAACAAGGACTGTAACTGTCATGAGTATTTTCTTCTTAGTTTGTTAAAAATACAGCTGTGTGTATCAAATTTATTTATTTTCTTTCCATTTTATTACCTTATGTAATATAAGCTACACTGACTCTATATAATAGTATTTAAGTATTGTTAATTTTATATCATAGTATTTAAGTTATGGGATATCAAAGAGATGAATTAATAAAACTCAAAGACATTACCTCCTCTTATGGGGAAAGAGACCATGTGTCTTCAGTTGTGTGCAGGATGGTTGTATCACGTTAAGCAGATTTTTTTAATGATCCTGTTATTATCTTTATTTGAAGAGTAAGTATGGCTTAAGGAGATGTGTATGGGTGCCAAGTTGGCAAGGAATAGACTTGTGGTGGTTAATTATGTGTGTTAACTTATTGGGCCGTATGATACCCAGATATCTGGCGACACATTTCTGGTGTGTCCGTGAGGGTATTTACGGATGAGATTAGGATTTGAATCAGGGACATCAGTATTCTCCTGCCCTTGAGCTGAGATTTACATTATCAACTCCACTCATTATTATACCTCTGGACTTGAACTGAATGATGCCACCTGCTTTCTTTGGTCTCCAGATTGCTGATTGTGGGACTTCTCAAACTTCAGAATCATGTAAGCCAATTCTTCATACTGAATCTCTTTACTATATATATATACTTGTGTGTGTGTGTGTGTGTGTGTGTATGTGTGTAAATCTTTCAGGAGACCACTTATTACTAACAGTAAGCAAATATGCAGCAAACTGTTCTTAATCCTACTTCTCTCCCCATATTCAATCATATTTCCAACAAAATTTCTGCAAAGAGTTTTTTGTTCTCCTTCTTCCCCTCCTCCTCCTCTCCTGACTTCACCAATTCATTAAACCTCTTGACAAGTTTTCAAAGGCCCATTTTGTTAGTTTTAATTTAATTTAAATTTATTTTATATGTAATATAGGGTATATCTTTTTTTCTCACAGGTTTTTGCTTGTCTTTTTAATATATTTTTTTTGTTAAATAGACTGTTTAGATTTTGTTATGTTTAAATTAAATTACACTTAATTTAATTTAAATTGTCAGTCCTGGCTTTAATTGAACAAATGGCAGACTTTGATATATTCAGTCCCACCCTTTCTTTTGGAATGCTTTATTCACTTCTCTTTCTTCCCGCTTCACACGTTTACTTGTCTTTTCCCCAACATTTAAAATTTACAGTGGCCTAGTGTTCTATTCTAGGTTCCTTCCTTTCTCCATAATACAGATTCATATATTAGCTATCTCCTGGAAAGAAAGGAGGAGACACTACTTGGGTATTTTCTTTGTTTCTTTGTTTGTTTGAGATGGAGTCTCACTCTGTTGCCAGGCTGGAGTGCAGTGGCACGATCTCGACTTACTGTAACCTCTGCCTCCTGGGTTCAAGCCATTCTCCTGCCTTAGCCTCCCGAGTAGTTGGGATAGCAGGTGCCTGCTACCACCCCCAGCTAATTTTTGTATTTTTAGTAGAGATGGGATTTCACCTTGCTAGCCAGGATGGTCTCGATCTCCTGACCTCATGATCTGCCCGCCTCAGCCTCCCAAAGTGCTGGGATTACAGGCATGAGCCACCGCGCCTGGCCAATACTTGGGTATTTTATAGGCATCTCAAATTTAACAGATTCACAATTGAATTTCTGGTATTCTCCTATTAACTTTTTGCTGATATGAGCTTTTCATATCAGCAAATAGAAACTTCATATTTCCAGTTCCTTATGCTAACTGCAGAGTAAATTTGAACTCATCGTTGACACTGGAGTATGACCTTTTGTCATACTCCACATGTAATACATTAGTTAGTGCTATAACACAATCAACAGAATATACACAGAATCTGGCTATGTATCAGAATTTCCACTGCTACACTCTCATCTGTACCATTAGTATCTCTCACCTGGATCATTACTGTAGACATCTATCTAGTCTCCCAATTTCTGCATTATTTGCCTACACTCTATTCTCCACACAGCCAAAATGATGTTATCAAAATAGCAGTATATTTTCCATTCTTATTTCTTGTTCTGTGAACTGTCTTAATATGTTCTTTTTCTCTATTATAATTTGTTTTTACTAATTTATAGAAGTTCTTTATATAATATATACTTATCTTTTTTATATGTAGTATAGTGTTTCCTATATTTTATATGTAATGTAGTGTATACTATATTTTTTCTCACAGGGTTTTGATTGTCTTTTAATTTTTTTTTTGTTAAATAGACTATTCGGATTTTGTTATGTTTAAATTTATCATTTTTTACAGACTTATGCTTTGAGGGACTTGTGTAAGAAATACTTCCTCTTCATAGAAATCATGAAGATATTATCTTATATTTTCTTCTGATAATTTTTATAGGATAATATTTTAAATTGGAGTTTTAAATAGAATTAGATCTGGAATTTAGTTTTTGAATATTTTGGTAGATAGGATGCCTTCAGCATATCAAAATTAAGTTACCACCATATCAGATACTGAATAGTTTGCCCTTTCTTAGCTGGTTTCTTATGCTGTATTTGACATACATTAAATTCACATATATGTATGTTTACAAGCATTCTTCTATTCCTTTGATTTACCTGTCTATTTCTGAGCTAATTTCAGACTTTTAAAATCAGTTGCTTAATGTTAGACCAAAACCATCTCTTATTTTATTTTTAGGATTTGACTTGGCTAGTTTGAAATGTATTATGTATATGAGTCAATTTGGGAAATACCATGAAAAATTATATTGAAATTCAGATTGAGGATCCCTTTAATTTGTATTTTAACCTGAGGCTTTATCAACGTTTTTGATAGTGTGTCTTCTCATTCATGGGCAGGGTATGTATTTCATTTTTTTCAAGTCTTATTTGTTGCAATGTTTTATAATCTATAGTGATTTTGTACATTTTATCTTGAATTTATTCTGAGGTACTCCACAGATATTTAATCTTTTGTAAATTGGGCCAGTTTTACCATTTTTGAAGGAATCAAATTACTTTATTCATTTTTGTACTTTTATTTTAGTTTCAGGGATACATGTGAAGGTTTGCTATACAGGTAAACTCATGTTATAGGGGCCTGTTGTATACATTGTTTTGTCACCCAGATACTAAGCCTAGTACCGAAAAGTTGTTTTTTCTGCTCCTTTCCAGCACCCTGCCAAAGAAGACCCCAATGTTTGCTGTTCACTTTTTTGTGTCCATGAGTTCTTGTCATTTAGCTCCCACTTATAAGTAAGAACGTGTGGTATTTGGTTTTCTGTTCTTGTGTTAGTTTGCTAAGGATAATACCGTCCAGCTCCATCCATGTTCCTGCAAAGACATGATCTCATTCTTTTTTATGGCCTTGTAACATTCCATGGTGCATATGTACCACATTTTCTTTCTCCTCTCTATCATTGATGGACATTTGGGTTGACTCCATGTGTTTGCTATTGTGAGTAATGCTGCAGTGTGTCTTTATGCATGCATGTGTCTTCATGATAGAATGATTTATATTCCTCTGGGTATATACCTACTAATGAGATTTGTGTGTCCAATGGTAGTTCTGTTTTTGGCTGTTTGAGGAATTGCCATACTGCTTTCTACAATAGTTGAACTAATTTACACTCCCACCAACAGTGTATAAGTGTTCCCTTTTCTCCACAACTCACCAGCGTCTGTTATTTTTATGCAGAAGATTGAAACTGGATCCTTCCTTAAACTATATAGAAAAATCAACTCACGATGGATTAAAGACTTAAATGTGAAACCCAAAACTATAAAAATTCTGGAAGATAACCTATGTGATACTATCCTGGACATAGGAACAGATACAGATTTCATGGTGACACCAAAAGCAATTGCAACAAAATAAAAAAATAGACAAATGGGACCTAATTAAACTAAAAAGCTTCTGCACAGAAAAATAAACTATCATCAGAGTGAACAGATGATCTACAGAATGCTAGAAAACACTTGCACACTATGCATCTGACAGAGGTCTAATATCCAGCATCTGTAAGGAAGTTAAACAAACTTACAAAAAAAAAACCCAGTGAAAAGTGGTCAAAGGACATGAACAGACTGTTTTCTTTTTATTTATTTATTTATTATACTTTATGTTCTAGGGTACATATGCACAACGTGCAGATTTGTTACATATGTATACATGTGCCATGTTGGTGTGCTGCACCCATCAACTCGTTATTTACATTAGGTATATCTCCTGATGCTATCCCCCCCCCCCCACTCCACAATAGGCCCCGGTGTGTGATGTTCCCCTTTCTGTGTCCAAGTGATCTCATTGTTCAATTCCCACCTATGACTGAGAATATGTGGTGTTTGGTTTTCTGCCCTTGTGATAGTTTGCTGAGAATGATGGTTTCCAGCTGCATCCATGTCCCTACAGACACGAACTCATCCTTTTTTATGGCTGCATAGTATTCCATGGTGTATATGTGCCACATTTTCTTAATCCAGTTGAACAAACTGTTTTCTAAAGAAGATATACATGCGGCCAACAAGGATATGAAAAAAGCTCAGTATCACTGATCAAGATAAATGCAAATCACAACCACAATGAGATGCCATTTAACACCAGTCAGAGTGGCTATTATTAAAAAGGGTCAGTTCTGTTTTTTAACATAACATTTATAATGGTTCTTGCTGGTGCATAGGAACCATTGATTTTTACATAAACTTTCTTATTAAAGTATAACACATATAAATGCTTAAAATCATAATTGTACAGTTTATTACATTTTCACAAAATGAACACCCTAGCACCCACAGCAAGAAATGGGTTACTACAAGAACCTCCAAAGTCCTCTTCTGCTCCCTTCCAATTACAGTTTTTCCTCTGCCCCAAATAACTACTATGTTGATTTCTAATCTATGCATTAGTTTTGCCTAACTTTGAGATTTAAGTAAATGGAATCACACTGTGTATTCTTTGTGTCGTGTCTATTTCTTTGGCTCAATTATTTAATAGTCATAAATGAAATGACTGCATGTATATGTCTATTTCTGAACTTTCTTTAGTACATTCATCTATCTTTAGGCTAACTCCATGCTTGTTAATTTTTGTAGCTTCATAATAAGTTTTACGGTAGGGTAGGGTAGCTTCTGAACTTTTTCTTCTTCATCATTGTCTTGGTTATTCCAGATACATTGCATTTTCACATACATTTTTTGCTACTGGATTTATAGCATAAGAATATGCTAGGCTTTTGACTAGGATGGAATTAAACGTTTATGTCAAATTGTAAAAGTAAAACTAAAAATCTTAAAACTACTAGGTTTTCTAATTCATGAACATAGAATTACTCTTCATTTATCTTGTTTAATTTATCTTACTCATGTTTTATTTTCATTGTAGAGATGGGCTTTTTTTGTTATATTTATTCGTAGATGTTTGATGTTTTTTATTCTATTGTAAGTGGTATTTTGATTTCACTTGTCAATGTTTTTCTAATTTATAAAAATAAAATTGCTTTCACATATTGATATTTTAATTATTATTATAGTTATGAATGAATGAATGACTCAACGCTTTAATTTTCCAAGATTGTATTACAACATAATTAGATAAACATAAATCTTGATGTATTTGGCTTTTGAAAAGTAACTTGTTTCCAAAATAAACCTCAGAATGTTTACATCCCTAAAACTTTAAAAATGCTTGCCACATAATAGGTGATTTATAAATTATTGGTAAATGAATAATAATTCTTTTTACAACTATCAAGGATAACATAATTCATTAAATGATTCTTGAAAATAAATTCTGTGAGCTTACCGCAAACATTTTGTGTAATGTTATGCTTAGTGAAACAGGCATGGTTTATTGCTTACACATTATCCATTCTTCTTTTTTTCTTTAGTATCCATGTGCTGACTTTATTTGGAGTAGCAATGTACCTATCCCTAAGTAAAAGGTAATGCCTTGCTTACAACTAGAAAGGACTAAGTTTGGCACAATAAAATTTATAGTGATATCTGATGTCCTGTTAAAAGGAGTGAACTATGTCTGGGCCCTTCTTCTCCTTCTATCATGCTTTTACTTTGAGCCTGGACTTGGTGTCCTGAGCTATACCTGTCTTTGTAACCAGAAGCCAATACGCATGAGGTGAGATGCTAGCATGCTTTTGGTGGATAAGGGAGGTAGAAACAGATGAGGCTACTACGTCATCACTGAAAACCAGAAGGAATGCCAGCAACTGTGTATCTATGGATTTTTTCATATGTGAAGAAAATAACCCCTCTTTGTTCAACTCACAGTTAGTCAAGTATCTATTACTTGAAAATAAATGCATTCTCAGCTGATTTGCTTAGTTTGTTAATTGTGTGGATTGTATGGAAACTATCTGACCAAATATAACACTTACAAATAAATTGATCCATAATACTGCTAGAATCCAGAGATAACAAAATAATATATAAAACTAAGTTAAATGGGAATAAGCATTGAATGACGCAACATTAAAACTTAAATTGTAAATACAAATGTTCTCATTTTTAAAGATTTTCTAATAATATACAACTTATTCTCTAAGGTTGAACTTGAGTTCTAGTCTTCTAAAGCTTCCTATAATAATCAAATCTTAAAATTTTAAATATTTAAAAAAATTTAATAACAAGTATTGTAAAATGTGTCACAGCTTCTCCATCTCAAAAAAAAAGTGTCACAACTTGAGCTAACATAATCACTTTATGGTCCTCTTTTCCTATGTATGTTCTACGTCTTCTTTCATATACAGATACAGCAAATAGCATGTACAAATGCCACCTCTTTCCTCTCTCATTGCCATGGCAGACATTCCAAAATGATCATGGCACAATTTTTCTATAAACTCAGATATAGCCTATGTTCCTCTCCAACACAAATATCTGGGCAATTACTACCAGTTCCTGAGAGTTGCAGTGCTGAACATAACCTAATATATATGACTACACTCAAGTATAAACTCCAGAAAATTATAAACTTTTTAAGTTTTATCTTTCTTTCTCATATGCAATTTCTTCCCTTTTTGCGTGTATCCAATTGATTGTTGATAATGGATCAGCAGTGAAATAGCATTGCAAAGGGATGCTAACCGACAATACACATGCTTTTGCAAAACCATGAATATATCAAAATTGCTAACGCTAACAAAAGCACATGTGAAAGTTTAGATAAATTGTGGTTCCCCAAATCACCTAATTTATGCTAGACTTGGAATATTAACACATTCTATGTCTCATGAATAGGTATTACTTTTCTAATCTATTACATATACCACTATATAGTTAGTCCAACTAAGTTTTTTCTAATTTTTGTACACTCTGTACTTTGCCATTTTTATGCATTTGTGCAAACTTTGTCTTCATCCTGGAATGCCTTAACCTGTACAAATCATAGTCATCAGCCACACATCAGTTCACTCGTACCACTTGTACCATTTCTATTTGGCTTTTATGCAACTCCTCAACAAAAATGACTATACTTCCTATGTTTCAATGTCATTTTCTTAATATCATTATTTTAGTACATATTTTTTCCTGACTGTCTTATGTTATTTGTATATATCATAATTATTTTAACTAGATTGTAAATATGCTAAGGATTCACATGCTGTCCACTCTTTATGTACGTCAAGCATGATGTCTCTTGGGTACAATTGGATAGATATGTCGTCCGGTGTATTTATCAGTTGCTATGTAGCAAATTATCCCAAAATTCAAGAGATTAACATAAATATTATCTGACAGTTTCTGTGAACCAGAATTCTGGGAGAGTCTTAGCTGAGTAGTTCTGACTCAAGTCCCACAAGAAGTGTATTGTGGCCACGGTTTTATACAGAAAGTTGACTAGGGAAAGATCCACTTCCAAACTCACTTTCTTGATTATTGACAGCATCAGTTTCTTTTCACTGGCTGTTAGCCAAGGATTTCAGTTCTTTGCCACAGTGGCCTCTTCTGGGACTGTTTGAAATAGAATATGGCTTCCCTCAGAGTGAACAGTCAGAAAGCTGGGCGGGCGGTGGTAGGAGTGGGGAAGAAAGAGAGAGAGGGACCAAGACTGAAGCTACAGGCTTTTAATAATCAGATGTCAAAGGTGACATACTAAATACACAAAGGTTTTAATAGCAGAAAGCATGGATTATTGGGGACCGTGCTAGAGGTTGGTTACCTTTCTTGAAAATTGCGATAGGTTCAATAATCACTTGTTTTGGTCCTACCACTTTCTAAAAAGGATAACCTATACTTTACAGAGTTTATCTTAAATATATTTGTGTCATAATAAAATAATGGCTGAAATGTGTAAATATTAACCAATAAGTTCATTTGGAAAAAATTGAGAAAAAAATTATTAGGGCTTTTCACATTATCTCAGTCCTGTATCAGGAATGAGTTAATGTTTGACTCGTCTGTGTGTGTGTGTGTGTGTGTGTGTGTATGTGTGTGTGTGTGTATGTTCACTACAATTTAAGGTTTATAAAATAGTAGCTGTCATTTCAAGAGATTATTATAGTAATATTAATTTCTATAGTAGTAATACAAAAATTTAAACATTTTTGATAATTATCAAGAATAATATTAAAAAGTAATTAGAATGAATTTTTTATATGCTAAGTAAAAATCAATTAACTGTTTACTCCTAGCTGATACTGTACCTACTATTTTATTCTTTCATATAGGGGATTGTTTTTTCATTTATTTTTAAACAACTCCATAATGTTCTTTATATATCAGTTAAGTACCTTTGTATTTAATGCAAGAAAAATTACCTTAACTTTGGGGTCTTGCTCTGTGCATTAAATTACATTTGTAAATGCTTCACTGAATAGTATTTTTCAAATATAATCCACATATAGTAATCGTGTTTAAAATATAATTTTTCATAGTTATGACCCATCTGCTCAATACTGATAAGAAGTTCAATAAAGCAGGCTGTAAAAATCAATGCTGTTAAATGTTTATTAATTATCTAACACATTGCTTAGCTTACTGAGCACATTTAACACCCCAATACATATTTCAAGGTATATATCGAAATTTTGCACTTAGGTTTAAAGATACATTTTAAGCATCCTTTCAGCTATGCTCTCTTAATCCAAATTTATAAGCAAGCACTTATTCCATTTAATCTGATCTTTCATTGAGTATACAATTTCTCTGAAGGCAAGGCAGACAATTTCTATCTGGAGAAAAAAAAAATCTTAAAGCACATTGTACATTAAAAACCACTGAAGCATAATGGGCTAAGCTGCACATGGACCCGATTTCAACATCTGTCAAAATTATCAGTAAATTTAAGACTTGTTCTAATTTTCTCAGTCATTATTTTAAACTCCAGTAGCACCAGGACCTGATTTAATCAGTGAGTGAGGCATACAGCATTCAAGTCAAGTAGATATGCGTAAAAATATGTTTTTATTCCTTTCATTCTCATCCCTTGGAGGGCCTTTGTCACCAAGACCAACAGTGCTTGGGTTCTAAAATTATTTCTCCTTCCAAACCATGCTATCGTAAAGTGCTTTAAGATGATCAGAAAACCAATGAAACTACTGAAGAACTAAAAATGGAAACACTAAAGTAATTTATGTCCATCGGTAGCTTTATTTTTTTTCATCTTTACCCCTTTTTATTCCATTTCTTCCCCAGCCCCTGCATCTAACATAATGCCTTAGCATCTAATATAATACCTAATATAATGGCTTAGCATGTAATGACTTAAACTTAGTAGCAATCGAAATGCATATTTGAAGAATGCATTGGCTTTATTGAAATATACGTTTACACTTCTAATGTCCATCTCATGAGGTAAGAAACTCATCAGTTTCTGGTTAGCTTGTTGAATTCGGTATGTTTTAACTTTATCATTGTCTTTTTCTGTTAATAAACTAGCAATAACTTCATACTTTGTGATCTAAAAAAATCTAGAGAAAATCTTAGTCACACAATACTGTTACAAGTCACAGGGTCTGAAATTTTATAATTAGAGATGTATCCCTTTGGAGCTTGAAGCTTTCGAGATGTCTAAAAATTTTGGCTGACCTGTTTTGATGTCCTAACCACCTCTGGTTTCCTGGCCATTCTTCATATAGCTGTCAGGGTTATCTCTCTTTAATTTGCATATTTGATCATTTCTTTTCCAGTTTAAGACTCTTTGGTCATTCTTCCTTTGAAGAATACAATTAAAACTCCATTGTAACATCCACAACATTTTGATATTCTCATCCCAACTTCTTTTGACATATTCACCTCCATGTACCTTATATTCTCTCCCCATTCATATATGTGTCCTCTGTCTTCTGCCCTAAATTTATTCTTTATTCATTTATGTCTTTAGAACTGGATCTAAGTGTCACAAATTCTGGCCAGTTGTGCAAAGGCTGCTCTTCTATTACTTTTCCACTGTCATCTGTCTCTATTGGTAAGAAACTTTCACTGAACCATTAAAATTCCAAAATGGAGCTTCTGAAGGAAGTAGAGAAAACTTCCAGGCCAATATATGGTTATACTCATCCATCTTCTGTGAACTGTGCACATATTGGAATTTATTGATGTTATCTGATTAAATATTGGAGATCTTACATACCAAGTGGACATTATTTAAACTATATTCGTTTTTATCAGGGGCTTTATTATCATCCTTCTTTTGGAAGAGAAGAGCATTATCATAGAATTAAAATTAATTGTCTTTCCAAACTAGGTAATTTAGAGAGGGTAGGAGTTAGTGCAGTATAAAATAAGTAAAACGAAGTAATAGAACTATCATTTGAATATTATAACAATTTGTTTATACAAAATATTAATTTTGTTTATATTTTATTTATAATATAGTGAACCACAACCTTAATGCATTATTTCTCTAATAAAATTACTATGAAGAAACTTAAATTGGTAATAGAAGGCCAACTACTTGGGGCAATATCCTACTGATGGATGAGTAGGAGATGATGATAAATGAATCTCATTCTGAATTCTGTCAACGATATAAATCACTTATGTCATCAATGTTATTAATATATTAACATTCCACTCAATCAATATACCTCTTACTTGTCTTCTTGACTTTTACAGGGATGCCTGTTCATTTTATTCATATTTGTTTTGAGCTTTATAGGGCTGTAAAACTATTATTAATTGTGGTCTCACTCTACATGGGAAAGTTCTTTAGTTGGCATCACTTGTTGGGGATTGGATGGTCAGTCATCCTCGAGGTGATGAAAACATATTGTCTCTGCAAAATGGACACAGTTCCTGGAAAATATGTGCCACATTGAACAGTTCCTATTTCTTGATAGTATGTCTGCAATATAGACATGGGAAATAGTTGGCTTACATAGCAGTAGAAATAGTCACATGTGAGCAGTTGTTGTATGAAAGCAAAATGGGGGATACTGAAAGTTGGATGTTCCCTTCATAACCTACATCTGGAATAGAAACAGTGTTAAAGTGAAATAACATTTTGTTTAAACACTTATATTATGTAAATTAACTAATATACCAGATTCTAGAAATTTATGTAAGTTCAAAATGCAGAGTTTTAGGAATCCTTAAAAAAAAAAACAAAGCTCTATTGGGCAACATTTTAGTGTTTCCTATATAACGAATTGCAATAGGAATGTCAAATAATAAATAATATATCAATCAAAACCATGATCTTAAGTTACCTAAAGGTAGTGTTGATAACTTTAAGTCTTACACTTTAATTTTTAAACAAAATTTACTACAATATTTAGTTAAAATTTTTGGTTTTCATAGATGACAAACCAGGGAATGCTCTTACTTAGTATACATGATACCATAATTTTATGTATGCATGTGTTTCTTTATTCAGTCACTTGATAAATACTTATTCCACACCTACTATGTGCCAGGTACTTTGGATGCAACTGTACACAAGACAAAGTCACTACATTTCACATTTTAGCAATGATAATTATAATTAACTAATAAATATATTTGTATATGCTCTATTTCACTAATTCTAAAATGTATTTTTTAACACGTTGATGTCTGGCTGCAGATGCATCTTATAGTCAGTATTGACCAGGAAATAAGAATAACGTGATTTTTATCACCTGACAGCTTGGTAAGATTGAGAAGTCACTAATAACAAAACTTGCATAATGAGGGTCAACCACCTAGAAGAAAAGTTTAAAGAAAATAGTATAATTCCTTTAAAAAATTCTCCTCATCAACACTTCTAAGGACACTGCAGATGTCGTGTTGAGAAACACAGATGCTGATAATACTAAGTTGAAAATATAGTTGAGAAATTGGATACTAAATGTGAGGAAGTTTTAAGTTTATCATCATCAATTTCTTTCAGTTGCAATTTCTTTTTATGAGTATGCACAAGAGTGATATATGATTAAAATCTGAGTCTAAATTAGTTTCAAAGATCTCTTTCATTAAATATAAAATGGAATTTTGTGTGATAAGAGAGAATTTTGTTAGTAAAATTGGCTGTACTTTTTCATTAGTGGTATTAGCTGTGTATTGATTTGTAACAACATCAGGAATTACAGTTTCTTTGCTGGGCAGTTTTGGCTTGTGTTCTTTCATGAGATTGCAATCAAAATGTTTCCGGGTACTGTAGTTTTCTTGACTGTAGTTAAATGAGTCGCTTGACTGTAGTTAAATGAGTCGCTTACAAGGTGGTTCACTTACGTGGCTGGCAGGTTGGTGATGACTGTTGGCAGGAAGCTTCACTTCTTTCCTGCCTGGGCCTCTGCACAGGCTTCGTGAATATACCTGGTTACTGACTTCCCTCAGAGGAAGCAACTCGAGAGGCTTACATTCATTGCCAGTTCTGCCAAATTCTATTCATTAGCTGTCATCAAGTCTGACCCACATTCAAGAAGATTGAATTTGAGCTTACCTTTTGAAAGAAGGAGAGTCAGGGATTTTTAAAATCTATTTAAAAACTATCATATAGTAAATAAACTAATGGGACTTCTTAGATATGCTAGTGTTATAGATTCATTGAAATATGTTAAGTGGCTGGGCGTGGTGGCTCAGGCCTTTAATCTCAATACTTTGAGAGGCCAAGGCAGATGGATCACCTGAGGTCAGGAGTTCGAGACCAGCCTGGCCAACATGGTGAAACCCCACCTCTACCAAAAATACAAAAAATTAGCCAGGTGTGGTGGTACGCACCTGTAATATCACCTACTCGGGAGGCTCAGGCATAAGAATAGCTTGAACCTGGGAGGTGGAAGTTGCAGTGAGCCGAGATCATGCCTTTGCATTCCAGCCTGGGCAACAAGAGTGAAACTCCTGAAAAAATAAAAACAATTAAAACCAATTAAAAATTATAAAGAAATAAAGTAAGTGTTAATAAATCAAACTGGCTAACAGGACAGAGATTTACAGGTTTCTGCGATTTTAGAAATGGTCTTTTTTGAAGAGATGACATTTGAGCATAGTGAGACACTGAACGAAGTGATGATCTGTGTGGAGACAGTTCCTAACACAGGAAAATGTCAGTGCAAAGCCCAGAAGCATCTGAGTCCCTCTGTGCACAGGAAACAACAACAAGGCCAGTAGAGCATCCTCATGTCTTTTTCTTTAGCCTGGTTTTAAAAATGAATTTTAATTAACAAATGATACAAACAAATGTAGTTGTTTTTATTAACATACAGTTAAGTGTTAATGGGAGTGATGAATCTTTCATTGGGTTATTTGAGATTGTCCCTTATGACATTTTCTATTGATAAAGGGTATTGACAAGAGCTTACTGTATTTTCTCCAGCTTTTCTGGGCACAAATAATTTGAAGAATAAACAATAGCTTTATAACACATAGTGGTGTAAGTTGTTGATAGTCACTTTTGCATGTTTTGAAAGAACTTCTTTGACCACTTTATGTGGTCAAGGATCACTTAGTGACCAAGGACCAAGTTAAGTTCCTTCCTTAACTTCTGCCACATATGAATTGCTACATTGTTTTATTTATTTGTCTGAAAATTGTCTTTGTGATCTCCTACTTTTATTCATCCAACTCACTAGTAAATAAATGAAGATCTTTTCTCAGTATCAACTTCATGCCTGGTGGGCAACAAATAGTAATTCCACAGTGAAAAAATATTTAGAACATTCATATGAAATTAGTGGTCTCTGACTTAGGGAAGGACCATGTTAGCCAATACAGTAAGTGTCCCCTAAACTCCCACAATAAAAGTGACTGGGTCTGCTATTAAATATATGTTGGCAAGCTAATTTTCATAGTCTTCCAAGATGATTTTCTTCCTTCAAAATTTGTGAAAGTAAAAAATTTAAAGTATCCTAATTTCCATTTTTCTCTTTCTCAGTGTCAAGACTCCCTTAGCATCAAGATCCAGAGTAAAATTTTTAATTACAGGCATATGTCATCTATAGAGACAAATACTTATTTATTTGTTAACTCTGAGTAATTGAAATGATGATTAACAAAGTAGGCCAGTGATTTTCAAAGTGTGTTTCCAAGACCAGCAGCATCAACAGCAGCAGTGAACTATTAGAAATGAAAATTGTTGGGAGCCAGCCCAGACTCACTGAGTTAGAAGCTCTAGAAATGGGGCCCAGAAATCTGTGTTTTAACAAACCTTTCAGATGATTCTAATGTTTGTTAATGTTTTAGAACCACTGAGAAACACAATATTAGGCCTACTTTTTACTGCTTACATTAATTCTAAGAAAAGATTTGAGGTAGCTTATCAACATTATTAAAGCTTGTAGTTGATTATGTCCAATGCCATTCAGTGTATATAAATACCAGGTCTCCATAATAAATCAAAAAAAGGAAAATAAGAAAACAAATTTATTCATTTGTAGGTTGACTCTCTTCATTCCAACTATCCCATTGCACAATGTTAACCATCATAGAAATTGAAAATGCTTCAGGTAAACCTAATGAGGGTTATTTCTGCACTGGTAGATTTGAGCAAAATATAAATCCAATCTGTCTTCAAAGAGATTTACATGTCTATAAGGCATCAACACAAATAACAATTTATATAGACTTTTAATAAATCATAACATCTTTTAACGCTTATTTTCAAAAATTAAAAGAAAATCAGAGAAATTGAAAATGTTAATTTGCATATGTATTTTCTAATATACCCAAGGACATGTTTGCTAAAATTTCTAGTATTCATATCTTACTCAGACCAAGAAACTCTGTTGTTACTAGAAGCTCTCCAGTGGGGGCAGTGGAGCAAAGGCTTTCAGGAACAATAAAGTAAAGGTTAAGAAGTATAAACATTTGGCTTTAATTGGGTTGGGAAAAGTAAATGATGTTATCTAGAAATCTCACAACCTGATACTTGTGTTTTCTAGGAAGTCATTACTTCTATTTATCCAAATGTTTCGCAAAATAATCTGCTATTGGGACAGTGCTTCCTTTTAATTTGTTCGGTAATTGTCAAGACTGGAAAGAATGGTCAACTTGTTGCCAATTTAAAGAAAATGAGTTGTTTTTCTAAAACATACTTTAGACTATGCTTTCATAAACTTCCTAACAAATAATTAATGTTTCACTTCATAAAAATTCAATTAATTAAAAAAAAACCTCTTTTAGGAAACATCAGAAAATTATTCCATGATTCTGTTCTTTTGTATATGAGATGCTACTTTAGCTATGTAAATTTCCATCCCTTCTCTGCTCTTGGTTTCTATTAACTTTTATTGTTACATAAGTTCAATAGGTAAATATTACATATCCTTGGGGAGAAAAATAAATAAATGGCTATACTCAAATTAACTTATTATCCAATATGGAACATAATAATAGTTGGACTTTAATTACAATGGATGAGAGAAAAACTTTGGGGCACAATAACAATAATCAAATGAAGTAGATGATACATGGGACAGGGAAGGAAGTTTATGAGGGGTAGTTAACATACGGAGACTACAGAAACTAGGGGAAATGTATATTACAGTGCTTCTTTTTTAACAATTCCAGGAAAAAAAAAGTCGAATTATTTTTATGTAGATGTAAGAAATTACAACTATTTATTCTTTTGGTCAGGTTTTTATGCCTGGAGACTTTTAGTTGTGTCAAACAGTACAAGAAACAAAATAATTTTAAATAACTACAAATGTTTTAAATCTAATTATTGTATTTCTTACTCTTTTGATGATAATTTATTAGTGTGGGGGCTTTTGTACATAGCTGTGAGATTTGCTAAATAATAGCATGTAATTATTTTTTCCATTAGAATAATATTGCCAGCATAGGGAAGTGGGTAAAGAATCATTACTTTCATAGAAATATTAAAAATATGTGTAAGCATTCTACTTGCTCTAGAATGGGCATTAAAGTAACCATGTTGTTTGACTAATTTGCCATGTACAGTTGAGTTCTGTTGCAGGGCAGTATTAGCCTGAAACATTTTTTGACCAGAAAAGGTCATTGCTTCTCCTAATGAAAGATAGGTGAGAAGTTTTCTTGCCTTAAATATTTGGAGACACAGTTTGTATCTTTATTAAGGAAAGAATTAGGATAGATAAAAATCACATATATGAAATTACCCCAAATTTAATATTTTTGAAGTTTTACATATGAAATAATTACCGTTCTTCTCTTTACATGTACCCATTAAAAACTTAAAATATCTGAAAGTATACATTAGTTTCCTTATCTTTTGAGGAATAATAAATATAGCATATAATATAATATAGCATACATTTTAACTTTCAAATATAATACAAATGAAAACTTTTGAACAGACTTTTTCTTATTTTATAAAACAATGGTCTCATTTAGGAATAATTGTTATTTCTAATGAGAAAACACACGTTCTGACACCTAGCAACTCTAAATTGCCAAGATAACAAATAAGATGCCTTAACAAGATTACCAAACTTATTCTGTAACTAATCACATGACATTGAATTCAAAACTCACAACTAGGTGGATCATCAGTTTCTGTAGTTCGCATTTTGCTATGATTTTCAAAAAACGGAGATAATGTCTGAAGATCAAAGGACTGTCAAATTCAGTTTTGGAGAGAGGTCTATTTATCTTTTCCAACTGGAATATCCAAATTATATCTCATCGTTGCTTGAATTGAAAAAAAAATTAAAGTTTTAGACAAGAACTAAAATTAGCTTAAGTCCATTTGTCAGTATGATTTTGAGTTCTCATTATGACGATCCTAACTTGTGAGACTGTGAATACCTCTGTAACAACAACAACAACAACAACATCAATAGATATAAGATGTCTACAAGAGTAAATAATTACACATATCTTAAGTAGAACCGTATTTTTTAAAGTGTAAATATTCAAAGCAATAGAATATTAAATATTTTTTCTGTTTATTTTACTTTTGTCTTATAATCAGCAGTAAGCTTAGTGTATGTCTGGTGTGAAGTACGTAACAAAATAGCCAATTCATTCTCAGTTTGCATTAAGAGAGTATTAATACTGGAAAGTAGCAGAGAACAAAGTCTCTGAATTCAAATTGCTCTACCATTAGTAGCTGTGTGATCTAGGGCAAGTTATATAACCTCTCTCAGTCACAAAAATTGGGATTAATAACGTTACTTCATTAGTTTGTTGTATAGTTGCATGAAATAATGTGAGTAAATGTTTTGCACAAAGTCTGGAACAAGAATTTTCTGAACTGCTAGATATAATAAAAATTATTATTTTCATTATGAAGGTGACAATTATTTGAGACTCTGTCCTATTCAGATTTCAACCGGAGAGGTTATTTAGCTCTTCACACACGCACACACACACACGTATTCTTGTATATATCTGTATATATTGAGAGATTTAAAAAATTCATAAATTAGGATCATAGGGAGAAATTCATTGGAAGATATTTAAAATGATTTCAAAATTTATAATTACTCAAAAGTGCAGCCATAAAAAAGAATGAAATTATGTCCTTTGCAGCAACATGCATGCAGATGGAGGCCATTTTCCTAATTGAATTAACATAGAAACAGAAAACCAAATACCACATGCTCTCACTGATAAATGGGAACTGAACTTTGGGTACGTATAGACATAACAATGAGAAAAACAGATACTAAGGAATACTGTGGTGGGGGAGGAGGAGGAGGGTAAGGGCTAAAATATTACCTATTGGGTAATATGCTCAATACGTGGGTGACAGGATTATTTGTACCCAAAACTGCAGTGTAATGCAATATAACCATGTAACAAACTTGCAAATGTACCCCCTTATATTAGTCCATTCTTATGCTACTATGAAGAAATACCCAAGGCTAGGTAATTTATAAAGAAAAGAGGTTTAATTAACTCACAGTTCCACATGTCTGGGGAGGCCTCACAAAACTTATGATCATGGCAGAAGTCACCTTTTCATGGGACAGCAGGAAAAGAATGAGTGTCAGCAGGGGAAATACCAGATGCTTGTTAAACCATCAGATCTTGTGAAAACTCACTATCATGAGAACAGCATGGGGGAAACCAGCCCCGTGATTCAGTTACTTCCCACCAATTCCCTCCCATGATGTAAGGGGATTATGGGGATTACAATTCAAGATGAGATTTGGGTGGGGACACACTATATCATTCTGCCCCTGGCCCCTCACAAATCTCATGTCCTTACATTTCAAAACACAATCATGCCTTCCTAACAGTCTACCAAAGTCTTAACTCATTCCAACATTAACCCGAAGATCCAAGTTCAAAGTCTTGTCTGAGACAAGGCAAGTCCCTTCTGCCTATCAGCCTATAAAATCAAAAGTAAGTTAGTTACTTCCTGGACACAATGGGGGTACAAGCATTGGGTAAATATGCCCATTCTAAATGAGAGAAATTGGCCAAAACAAAGGGCCAATTGCAAGTCCAAAATCCAATAGAGCAACCATTAACCCTTAAAGTTCCAAAATGATCTCATTTAACTCTGTGTCTCACATCCAGGTCATGTTGATACAAGACTTGGGCTCCTAAGACCTTGGGCAGCTCTGTCCCTTTGGCTTTGCAGGGTACAACCCACCTCCTGATTTAATGAGTTGGCATTGAGTGTCTGCAGCTTTTCCAGGTGTATGATGCAAGCTGTTGCTGGATCTACCATTCTGGGGTCTGGAGGACAGTGGCTCTCTTCTCACAGCTTCAGTAGGCAGTGACTTAATGGGAACTCTGTGTAGAGTCTCCAATCCCACATTTGCCTTCTCCATTGCCCTAGCAGAGATTCTCCCTGAGGGCTCTGCCCCTACAGCAAACTTCTGCCTGGACATCCAGGTTTATCCATACAACCTGTGAAATCCAGGCAGAGGGTCCCTAACCTCAGTTCTTGACTTCTGTGCATCTGCAGGCCCAACACCATGTGTAAGCCACCAAAGTCTGAGGCAATGGCATGAGCTGTACCTTGGCTCCATTTAGCCATGGCCAAAGTTGAAGCAGTTAGGATTGAGGGCACCATGTCCTGAGGCTGCACAGACGAGGAGGCCCTGGCTGCGGCCGGCCCACAAAACCATTTTTCACTGCTAGGCCTCTGGGCCTGTGGTGGGAGGGGCTGCCATAAAGGTCTCTGACATGTCCTGGAGACATTTTCCCCATTGTCTTGGTGATTAACATTCAGCTCCTTGTTACTTATGCAAATTTTTGCAGCAGGCTTGACTTTCTCTCCCCAAAATGGATTTTTCTTTCCTATCGCATTGTCAGGCTGCAAATTTTTCAAATTTTTATTATTTTTCACCTGTTGCATGCTTTGTGGCTTAGAAATTTCTTCTGCCAGATACCCTAAATCATCTCTCTGAAGTTCTAAGTTCCACAGATCTCTAGGGCAGGGACAAAAAACCACCAGTCTCTTTGCTAAAGCATAGGAAGAGTGACTTTTACTCCAGTTCTCAACAAATTTCTCATCTCCATCTAAGATCACCTCAGCCTGGACTTTATTGTTCAGAGCACTATCAGCATTTTGGTCAAAGGTACTCAACCAGCCTCTAAGAAGTTTCAAACTTTCCCACCTATTTCTGTCTTCTTCTAAGTCCTCCAAACTGTTCCAGCCTCTGCCTGTTACCCAGTTTCAATGTCACTTCCACATTCTCAGGTATCTTGTAACAATACTCCACTCCTGGCAGCAATTTACTATATTAGTTTATTCTCATGCTGCTATGAAGAAATATCTGAGACTGGGTAATTTATAAAGAAAAGGGGTTTAATTGACTCACAGCTCTTCTTGGCTGGGGTGACCTCAGGAAACTCACAATCATGGTGGAAGACACTTCTTCACAGGGTGGCTGGAGAGAGAATGAGTGCTGGCAGGGGAAATGCCAGATGATTATAAAACCATCAGATCTCATGAGAACCCATTCACTAATCATGAAGATGGAATGGTGGAAACCACCCCCATGATTCAATTATCTACTACTACGTTCCTCCCTTGACACATGGGGATTACACATCTTACAATTCAAGATCAGATTTGGTTGGGGACACAGCCAAACCGTATCTTCCTTGAATCTAAATTTTTCAAAAGGAATCATTCAAAGTTATAAAGGTATTTCATAAGAAATAATATTTCTGTTTTCACAAAAGTGTGTCCAGTCATAACCTAGAAAAGCACTTGAAAAGTATTCCATAGAGATTCACACGCATCTTTTGTGAAATGTCATCAAATGGTCTTTAAGATCCCTTCCTGCTGAGATTGTACAATGAAATGGTAGCTTTGACTAGAATATAGATGACCTGCCCCATTTTTATGTCCATCTCCCTTTGTGTTTTAGCCCCTCTCTTCACTTGTGACATTGAGACATTGAGACAACATCCAATATTGGTAACTGCCAACCTAGGAACAAAATCTGGAAGTAAGAAGGAATAAAGAAGAAAGTGATCATCAATGACATATTCCTTTTTGTTTGTTTGTTTTCAGAAATAAATTTTCATCTATATTTACATTTCAATGGAATAATTTTTTTAATTTTTTTATTATACTTTAAGTTCTAGGGTACATATACACAATGTGCAGGTTTGTTACATATGTATACATGTGCCATGTTGGTGTGCTGCACCCATCAACGCGTCAGCACCCATCAACTTGTCATTTACATCAGGTATAACTCCCAGTGCCATCCCTCCCCCCTGCCCCCTCCCCACAATAGGCCCTGGTGTGTGATGTTCCCCTTCCCGTCTCTAAGTGATTTCATTGTTCAGTTCCCATGTATGAGTGAGAACATGCGGTGTTTGGTTTTCTGTTCTTGTGATAGTTTGCTGAGAATGATGGTTTCCAGCT